>NW_021703767.1:7982552-8207986 GCF_005190385.1 Monodon monoceros
CCGCGCCCGCCGCGCCCGCGCCGACTGCGGCCCGCAGAGCGCGCGCGGGCTCCGCGCCACCGCCCTCGCAGCCCAGCGCTTCCGCGTCGTGCGCCCGCAGCCCCGCCCGCTCCGGGGGGAGGGGGGCCGGACTCTGAGGCCACGCGGGGACCCGGGGAACCCACCCGTCGCGCGCCCGGGCCGGGGGTTCTCACCTTCATCCCCGGGGAGGGCGCCAGCCGCGCACGTCCGCGGATTTAAGCTGTTCTTCGAAGGGCTCGCGTGCCCCCCTCGCCGGAAAATGCCCACGGAGGCTGCGGCGGGGGGTGGGGAAGAGGCCGCCTCCGCGTTTCAGACATCTCAGGAATTCCGGACGCTTCGCCCGCATTCACGATGCCCCTGCGGCTGACACCTTGATTAAATCCTGTCGCTCGGTCTTTGAGGCGGCCAATGCAAGCGTACAGAAATTATGGACGGAGCCATCATAAAAACTTTAGGCTGTGCAGGCTCTCCCAGGCATTCCCACGGATTTCAACCCCCCCTCCCGCCTTTCCGGGCACAGCCTTCCTTCCCCGTCGGAATTCCCCGAAAATTAATCGTCTTAAGCTGTTACTGTATCTTTGTCCAACTCCCTGATTTCCTTTTTCATGTATCGTCTCAGTTTCCAGATTCTAGATCCGCCCACAACTTATTAATATTCTGGCCTTGGTTTATCTTTGTTTTATCTAGACCTTCTGCCTGACTAAATATTGCGAGGTGTGCTCCCCAGGCATTAAAACCTAGGTATGCTAGTAGCCCTGCTGTGCTGGCTACTGTGTCATTAGTAGACAGCCACTGTCTGAAATTATATTTTGTACCAGTCTAGTAAAATGGCATTTAATATTATGGTAAAAAGGATACTATAGATATTATTTTACTCTTATTCACCAGTTTATGGATTTATTTCTAAGCTTGTTTTTGCAATCTTATGATAATGTTCATATCAATTTTTTCTGAAGCTTAAACCGTTCATAAGTACAGTGGCTGCAGATACAATCTTACAGGTGTAAAGAAAAACAACCCCATGGCCTATATGGGAGAACAATCTAAAAAAAGAGCGGATGTATGTGTATGTCTAACCGATTCACTTTGCTGTACACCTGAAACTAACACAACATTGTAAATCAACTATACTCCAGTAAATAAAATGTTTTTAATCTTTTAGTACAAATCAAAAGGAAAAACAACCCCGTTATAAATACTGGTCTCTATCCTGTGTGACTGGAGAAAAGACACGAGTTTTTGCAACAAATGTTTCCCTCCTACAGTTATCAGAACCTTGACTATACTAAGACAACCATTCAAATTAGCACAGGCCATGAAAGAAACCAGACTAAACTCAAGATAAGTTAGGCAAAAAGTAGGCAAATAACTTACTTCAGACTGATTCTCATGGTATCAAAAGTTGCCATGACTATCAAAAGTTCTTTTAGAGTGCCGACTTTTTCAAAATTAGTAATGCAGTTAAAGTCCACATTCAACTTGATTGTTTTGAAGGAAGTGGTGAAGCGTGTCCCTACTGAGGGTGAGAGATTGCAATCTTGAGTCTGCCCAAACTTACACTTCCACCTATACAACCAACTCCTTCCTCCCTCCTGCTTCTCTTCTCCCTGCTCCCACCGCCAAGCCCACCCCCATCCACCACAGTTTCACTTCCATCAGGACACTTGAGCATCTGCAACCTTTAACACTAAATTAAATTTGACTCAATTTTTTATTGCTGGTGGGGCTTCCCTGGTGGCACAGTGGTTAATCCGCCTGCCAATGCAGAGAACACGGGTTTGAGCCCTGATCCGGGAAGATCCCACGTGCTGCAGAGCAACTAAGCCTGCGAGCCACAACTACTGAGCCCGTGAGCCACAACTGCTGAAGCTCGTGCTCTGCAACAAGAGAAGCCACCGCAATGAGAAGCCCATGCACCGCAACAAAGAGTAGCCCCTGCTCACTGCAACCAGAGAAAGCCTTTGCGCAGCAACGAAGACCCAATGCAGCCAAAAATAAAAACAAATAAATTTATTTTTAAAAAAATGTTTATTGCTGGTAATGAAGGAAACTGGCATAAGTAGTCTTCTAGATAATCTGAAAAGAATATGACAGTGTCTCAAGAAATGTGCCCTTGTCTTCAGTCAAGTCCATCTAGAAGGTTATCAGGGTGAAGCAGAATCTTGAGCTTATAGTCATGCAGTAATAGCAGGCATTGCTGGTCTTCATATCTAGAAGGCTACACCCTTTCTCCCCTCCACCCCACCGCCACCACCATCCCTCCTCCCAGTATGACAGCCTTAAACAACGTTGATCAATAAGCTGTCATGTCCAGGTTGGAATGCTGTAAAATGGTTTTATACAGGCTTCACCTAAAAAGTAACCTGTGAATTATGCTGATCCCAAACACGTGAACACATGTAGGCAGGAAGGACCCTGGTATAGATGCCAGTTTAGTCTTGACCAGGTTAAGTGATTAAATCCTTGCTCTCATCTGAGAATCTTCCCATCAGGTCCACAGACAGATGTATTAACAAATATATCTAGTCATAGAAATTAACATCTACAAGCAAAGACCCCCAAATCACAGACGGTAACAGCCTGCACATACCCAGCACATTCTAGGCTATCTCTAAACCTCAGCAACATTACGTCCCCATTATACCAGTGAGAAATCAAGTCCTGAATAATTAAATAACTTTCCCAAGGTCATACCACCAGTAAGTGGTAAAGCCAAGATTTAAACTCATGTGTAATTGCAAAGCCTATGTTCTTTCCACCACACCAAAATGATGCAAGATTATTTGGAGATCGGGTTTTTATAGAGGTAATCAAGATAAGGTCATTGGAGTGAGCCCTAATCCAATGACTGATGTCCTTATAAAAAGGTAAAATTTGAACACACAGACACACACAGGGAAGATGATGTGAAGACACAGGGAGAACTCCACCTACACCTGAGGCTGCCAGAAACTGGTAGCGAGGCTTGGAACAAGATTCCGTTTTGGAGTTCTAGCCTCCAGAACTGTGAGACAATACATTTCTGTTGTCAAAGCCACCTGGTTGGTGGTACTTTGTTATGGCAGTCCCGGCAGACTGATACACCGATCTAAGTCAAGATGCCAGGGGTTTTTTTGCTGGTTTCCAAATCTGCTCATGACCACTCTTGGTGGTGTACCATACTAAGCCCAAAAGTTCACCAGTTGGAACCCCACTGGGAGTTATAACCCAAACATTCCAAGGATAAACAAGCTAACCAAAAATCCTATCTTTGCGCCTCATACCAGGTGACAAGGTGCACAATTTACAATTCATGCCTGGACAGTGGTGAGGACACCCTTGCTCTTCTCACAGACTTCTGAGTGAAAGTTCTCGATTGTTCCCTCATACAAGCTTTATTGTTTGTTCTGATTTTATAAGTAATTCATGTATATCAAACAGATTTTAAAAAAACAAAATAAATTAAAACAAGAGAGGGGGCTTCCCTGGTGGCACAGTAGTTGAGAGTCCGCCTGTCGATGCAGGGGACACGGGTTCGTGCCCCGGTCCGGGAAGATCCCACGTGCTGCGGAGCGGCTGGGCCCGTGAGCCATGGCCGCTGAGCCTGTGCGTCCGGAGCCTGTGCTCCACAACGGGAGAGGCCACAACAGTGAGAGGCCCGAAAAGTTAACACTCAGTTCTCTACAGTGGAGGTCCAAAGCCAAAAAATAAAAGTAGTATATGGTCATTACAGACAGCTTTACAATATGGAAAACAATAGAGGTAAAGATTATTCATAGATACCACCCAGAGGTAAACCTTGTTATTAGCTTCATACTGGAATAAGTCCTCCCAGATTTTCTTAGGGAGACATGAGCTCACACACACACATACAACATACAGAGGTACCTTTTATGCCTTTTGCCTTTTTTACTTAGTTACGTTGTGACCAAATTTTTGTGTTAATCAATTGAAATTTAGATAATTATTTTAAAAGCTACAAGTATTCCATCAGTTGAACGAACCATAATTAATTTAATTGCTCCTCTAGTTTTTTTTTAAGGAAGTTTTCTTCTTTGTTTGTTATTACAAATAAAGCTGCATAAACAGCCCATATATACATTTTACACACCTGTCTAGTTATTTCCTTAGTATAAGGGCATGTATCCTTAAAAGGCTTGATTCATGTTGTGAACATATCCCACAGAAATGATTTCACCGATTTGCACTCCTAAAAGTAGTATGTGAGAATGGCTTTTTCCCACACTCTACCACACCCTCTTGTCTTAATTTGCATTTCTTTGACCATTTAGTATCTTCTTTGTATATATGTATATATATGTTTATTAGCTATTTGTGCTCTGCTTGTGTATATCCTATGCCTATTTGGGGGAAAAGGAAATATATAATGTCATATATATCGATTTTATTTTTTATCGATTTCTTTTTTTTTTTTTTAGTTACTGCAAAGAATAAGGAGGAGGAGAAAAAGAAAGGAGGAAGGGAGGAGGGGATGAAGGAGGAGGTGGAGGAGAGAGGGAAGAAAGGGGGGAGGAGAAAGGAAGAAAAGAAAACTGGCAGGCCATATGCTGTTGTTAGGCTAGTGTATGATATCACCAGACATTCATCACCACAGTCAATTTACCTGTGGCCATCTCTCCTTGGATCTAGCCCAGACTTCTTTCCTGCTCTCAGCCTCACTGCCCTCAGCATCCCTGCCTCCTCTTGAACAGGCACTGGGACCAAGTGCTCTGCTGCCATTATCCTAGCATCAATAAGGTTGCCTACAAGGTTGTTTTATCCCAAGGTGGGGTTCTAATGGTGTCATTTTTTAGAAGGAGGACAATACAATATTCATTACTTTCCTAACCTGTAAGAATGTTTACCAGTATTATTTCATGAATTATCATTAACATTTTCTTTTTCTGTGACATCAAGATAAAGGTTGAATAGAAAACGTGAAATTGTGGATTAAACTGAATATTTGCACTGTTTGGAAATACCTTGAAACAGTATTTTGCAATATTTTGGCAAGACTTGAAAAGAACTACAATTTAAAATATCGATTCATATATATATATATATATATATAATACCTTCCTTGAAATTAACAGGTTGAGGAAAAATACCCTAATGAAACTGTGAAAAACAATTAAGTACATGGAATTAAAAATTAAGTAGGAGGCACAGAAATCTACAAAGGCCACTTACTTCAATGGTTCATTAGCTCAACATCTTTGGAGAACTTTGGCTATTTTCTTGGCGCTTTAATGTAGGTATGTTAGTGGACATCATTTAACATGCCTACAGTGTTTTTTGGTACGTCCATTTCCTGCTATTTTCCAGTGTTTGCTTCAATTCAGTGCAAAAGATATTTATGTGGGTATAGCAGTGGTATTACTTTATTACTTTGTATTTGCATGTCTAAACTATAAGTGCTTTTAGGACAAGGTTCCTATATTTTCATCATTATATCACCATATCTGGCATACCATAAATACTGTTTTGCTTTGTATTGTTAAATGAATGATGATCTACTGCTATTTCCTTCCTATTTCCCTACGTGAGGTTTTTGGCAATTGTAAAACTTTATGAGAAACTGTCCATTGATTTGTATAGAGGTGGGAAATGTTCTCTTCTGATCTTAAAATGGATAGAATTTCTCTAGTGCCAGAGGAAAGATTGTTGCAGGGCAAAGCTGGAAGAAGAAGATTCCACTGAAGAGATACAGTAATGTTAGCGATTACCATGGAGCTAGTTCTATTTCATCAGTGTTTCTCAAACCAGTGTTCCTGCACAGTCCACAGCTCACCCCAAGTACCTCCAGTCTGAGAAACCATAGATTAGGGCATTCTCATTGGACAGAGGTTTAGGCAGGAATTCTGTGTGGCTGAGTTTTTTAGCTTCTATATCCCAAACACAAAAATAACAGCCTTCTGTCTGCTTGTATTATTAGCAGCTTAAGGGCAGAGTCAAATAGCCAAACCATTTGTGAAGGTCAACAAAAACGCCTGTCCTTTCCCATGTCTGAAAGCAATTCCAGAATTTTTTTTTTTTTTTTTTGTGGTACGCGGGCCTCTCACTGTTGTGGCCTCTCCCGTTGCGGAGCACAGGCTCCGGACGCGCAGGCTCACGGGCCTAGCCGCTCCGTGGCATGTGGGATCTTCCCGGACCAGGGCACGAACCCGCGTCCCCTGCATGGGCAGGCGGACTCTCAACCACTGCGCCACCAGAGAAGCCCAATTCCAGAATTTTAAAAGCAAAAATTATTTATTATGTTTCATTTTTAAATCTATAACATGAAGAGTATAAAGACTAAGACCAAAAGGAACCACTAATCCCATTATAATGACTGTTTATTTTAAAAATAATTCAAGCTTATGGTTTGAAAACCCAAACAGAACAGAAAAGAATGACATAAAGAGTAAAAGCCCCCTCGCAGCCTCTTAGCTTGTTCCTCCTTCCCCCTCCTCCTCAGGGCTGCAGAGGACTCTTTCTCAAATTCAGTATAATATCACCTGTAAACACCTAAAGGGCTCTCACTGCTTTGGGGATAACACTCCTACTCCTCAGTTTGTCACCCAGTCCTCTCACGATCTGACCCTCAGGCCGCCTTGGTAGAGGCATCCCCAACTGAGGCCCCCATAACACTGTTCTCTCTTTTGGAAGGTCTCATTCCCTCATCAAAGCATTTCTCTTCCTGCATCTTCATTATAGGTTTCCTTTTCCATCTGCCAGGAGGAAAGGAAGCTCTTCAAGTGCAGAGACCTAGCTCACTTGGCTTTTTTTTAACCCCCAGTGCTTGAAATATACTGGCAACCAAGTAAATGTTTTTGTAAGAATGGAGTCACCATCGAATTGCAAAACAGCTGAAACCAGGAAATGGTTAAAAGCAAGAGAAGCCCACTTCACTCTGGGCTTGAAAGGGGGTGGCCATCTGCTTCCGGCCTTCCTCTCTGTCCCACGGTGGATGCAGGCTTCCTGCAGATTGCGAGGGAGCCTGCGTGGGAGAGTTATAAACCCAAAGGTGTTTTCAGGGAGGTGGGTCAATATATGGGACCCGCTGACTTGCTTTGCTAGAAAGGCCAGGTGGGGAGGGTCCCCCAGGAGTGCAGCTGGGAGTCGCTCACTGGAACATGATGCTGGGCAACTTCTTGGAGCCAAAAGGGAACCTGACATTTCATTTCAGTGCGCCAAGCCCAAACAGACTAGGCAAGGATTCGGGGTGGATGCCAGAAACAGGAATAATTTCCTGGGCTATGTGCTTTCCAGCTAGACAGAGTGGAGGCTCAAAGCCCAGTGTTCCGGGGGTCTGAGTTGACAGGGTCGAAGGTATATATGAGACAGAGGGATAATGTGGCAGGTATAGTCATTCAGACCGCCAGGGACGGGGGCCCTGTCCTGAGCAGAAGGCACCTGAGACATCATGGAATCCTAGGATGTTAGAGTGGGAAGGAGCCCCACCCTCACCTGTCAGACCCCTAATCGTGAAGTCGCTGCTATGGCGTAGAAAGGACACACAGGAGACCTTACCTGTTAGCTGTACAGTGACATTCTGTTCACATTAGTCATTGGGGACATTTTCATTGCCTTGCAGTGAAGCAGGGCACAGGCAAAGTCCTGTGAGTCTGGACTTTCAAGAAGGGACTGCTGACCTTAACAGAGTAATAATAGCAACTGGAAAAGTGAGTGGTTGTAGGGACTGTGAACGTGAGCCTCTGGTCCAGCTCCACTACCTCCCAGCTGTAGGAACTTGGGTGGTTTACTTAACCTCTCTGAATCTGTCCTCTCATTTTATTTAATTGTATTTATTTATTTTTAGGTATGTGTAGTTTATTGTATGCATTTATACTTCAATAAAGCTACTGCTACCCCAAAAAAAGCCTGCATCCCTAACTTGGTTCTCTCATTTTAAAAGGGGGATTCTTTCTAATACTTTGTGAACTGTAAATTATTATATAAATATTGGGCCCTGATACAAATAATAATAAATAATAAGAGATTTGCCTCCAAATTTTTGCTTTTGAAGTCTCTTCCATGACATCTTCCCCTTCAAAAAATAATGAATAAATCACTTCTTCTGTGTTTTCAAAACTCTCCGGTCTTTCTACTGTAAGCGTAAGTGATTTTTAGTCTGTGTTTAAACATCTTCATGAGCTGGAAACTCACTACCTCCTGAAGCTGCCCTTAACTGTATACACCATGAACTGACCGCCTCACACTTTCCACCCACTCTTTTGGGACCACAAAGACCAAGTCTCACTCCTCCTCCAAATACCAACCTTCAAATATTGGAAGCTGTGATTTTCCCACCTGAATCTAGTTTTTCTCAGGCTAAACGTCTCCTTTTCTTTCAACACTTGCCCTGGCCAACCCACCACCCTTCAAGCAACTCCCCTCGAGGACATCCTTAAGTTGAAACATTGGAAACAACCTAAATGTCCAGCAGTGGGGGCTTGACTAAAAAATGTGGCAAATCGGGCTTCCCTGGTGGCGCAGTGGTTGAGAGTCCGCCTGCCGATGCAGGGGACACGGGTTCGTGCCCCGGTCTGGGAAGATCCCACATGCCGCTGGGCCCGTGAGCCATGGCCGCTGAGCCTGTGTGTCCGGAGCCTGTGCTCTGCAACGGGAGAGGCCACAACAGTGAGAGGCCCGCATACCGCAAAAAAAAAAAAAAAAAGTGCCAAATCATGTCAAAATAGGGACTTCTCTGGTGGCCCAGTGGTTAAGACTCTGTACTCCCAGTGCAGGGAGCCCGGGTTCGATTCCTGGTCAAAGAACTAGATCCCTCATGCCACAACTAAATGAGCCCACATGCTGCAACTAAATGAGCCCACACGCCGCAACTAAAGGAGCCCACACGCCACAACTAAAGGAGCCCACACGTCGCAACAAAGATCCTACGCGGCCAATAAATAGATATATTTTTTTTAAATCATGTCAAAATAGAACACATAATAAAAGAATAAATAAAGTAGTAGATTTGGTATGACTTCAATTTTGTAATGAAAATTATATATATTAAAATAAATTTTTGTAATATTTACCACAGGGTGGTACAATTATAGGTGATATTTCCCTTTTTTGTGCCTTTTTTCAAATTTTCTACAATGAATTACTGGCGATTAGGAGAAAAAAATAGACCCTATGTCCCTATATTTTTTAACCTAATGAATCAGGTTCTAAATCTTGGGAATATCATAAAATAGGCCTCTTCCCACATCTCATTTCAGAAATAAACATGTGGCAGTAAGCCCAGAATACCAGGAGCCTAGCAGGCATCCAACAAGTATTTGTTTCCTTCTTTACTTCACTAAGTTCTTGAGAACTATTCTCACATCCTCCCTTCTCATTAAAATTTCCTTCATCTGCTTCCTATGTCTGGATTTCAATTCCATGTTACAAAAGACATTCTCTGTACCTCCAGCTCTGTCCAAGCAATTGATCTGTGGCGGGGCAGGCAGGGGAGGGGGCTCTGATAGACACCAGCTCCAACAACAAGAAAGAAAAAATTGGACATTTCTTTAATACCCATTTAAGAGCGGGAAAGCAATTAGAGAGTAGATCATTTAAGTAAAGGAAGGTGGGGAAACACCATCAAGTCGGTATCCAGCCAATTATTCAATAGGATGATGGTACAAATCATCATGCAACAAATATCGTCTCTTGCTTACCCCAAAGGTTAAGGAATTGGCTCACTGTGTTTTTGGCAGTAACGAATTGGAGAGGTGAGTCAATCTACACCTCCCACCTCCGTCCTTCTCACAGATGAGAAAATGGCAGCCTAGGGGGGCTATGAGATTTGCCCCAAGTTGACCCACTTAACTGCAGAGTCGGGGGGAGAGACAGGCCACCTGATGCCTAGTCCAGGGCTCTCTCCATCTCTTCTGCCTTCCTTCCATCAGGTTTTGAGAGAGAATTTACAAAGTGTTTGCAGCAATTTGAAGGAAATAACACCAGCACTGTTGGCCTGAATCACCAACAGTCTTGAACCTGGAGGCTCCCCTGTAGGGGAGGAAGGACCTTCCCCCCACCTTCCTAGGTTTGATAGCTGGGTCTGTGAAATAAACAGATAGCAGGTAGACTGTGAGCAGCAAAGGTGTACACACATTTATTTTTAATAGTATGTGCATGGGGCATCACAAGAAAAAAAGTGAATACTCAGTAAATCGGTGTGATTTGAGCTTAAATACCATCAACAGGAGAAGGGGAGGGAGGATGTAGCCAACTTAGGGAGAGCAAATGATTTTCAGGAGAGAGGAAGGGGCCCTTAGAGGAACAGATGGGAGATACGATAGTTTGTGAGGACGTTTGGGTGTGGTGTGGACTTCTGGTCTCTTCTCCTGGGATAACGGTCAGTCTTCTCTGCTGCTGACACTTCTGGGGGGGGGGGCACTTATGACATTTGAGTTTCTTTTGGAGTATCTGACTTTAGGCAGATAAGGGGAGTTCAGAGAAAGCTTTTCCCTGCATTTGCTGTTTTTCCAGTGGTTTCAGCTCAAAATAATACCCGAAAGCAACATTTTTGGGGTGGTGTGTCCTGAACCCCTTCATGAGAATCTACCTTTACACAAAACTTTCCTCCTGCAATTCTCCTGTGCATTCACTCCTAGGCACTCAAGGTCACAAGATTAAAGCTGGAATGGTGGATGAACCCAAAAGGGTATATGCACAGAGTGAGAAGCTTCAGGCCACAGACCTGGGATTCCCCCAGACAAGGTTCATCTACTCCTTCCTTTCTTCCCCAGAACTGATCATGTTATAGTTTGTCTCCTTGTTGGTCTCCTCCACCAGTCTTAGACTCTGTCAGGATTGGAACCCAGTCTGATTCATCTTTGTATCTCCAGCACTGATCAGGGTATCTGACACAGAAGATTCACACACATGCATTTCAAATGCATGTGGGGTCAGTTAATAATAATGCACTTCACTGTAGGTAACTTATAATTCAGTTTGTTAAAAATGGTGGCTGGATCCATGAAAGCGTCGCCTAAGAGAGCCGGTTAAGGAAGAAGGTGAGTTCTGGTTTGACAAGTTGAGATCTCTGGTTTCTTGTTCCATTTACTTATGTTTGAATACTCACTGTCTAGACCGCCTCCTTAAAAAAAAAAAAGCACACCTTTAATACACAAAGTTGTGAACAGCATATCATACTTGCTTTTCTCTCTCCAGGGCAAATAATTCCAGTCCATTTGAAGATCCATTGATCAGAAAATATACTCTAATACGACATCACAAGTATGATGGAAAAATTAACTCCTGACTATTCTCCTTGAATACCCTGGCATTTTAGGGGCTTAAGAACACTACAAAATGGTGGGGCTGGCATTTCTTTCATGCTTTTTTTCTTCAATCAGCCTGCTGTCAGTTTATTTCAAAGGCCCAGCTATCGAACCTAGGAAGGTGGGGGGGAAATCCTTCCACCCGTACAGGGGAGCCTCCAGGTTCAAGACTGTTGGTGATCTCGGGCCACCTTTAGTGCTGGTGTTATTTCCTTCAAATTGCTGCAAGCACTTTGTAAATTCTCTCTCAAACCTGATGGAAGGAAGGCAGAAGAGATGGAGAGAGCCCTGGACTAGGCATCGGGTGGTGGCCTGTCTCTCCCCCAACTCTGCAGCTAAGTGGGTCATTTGGGGCAAATCTCATAGCCCCCCTAGGCTGCCACTTTCTCATCTGTGAGAAGAACAGAGGTGGGAGGCGTAGATTGACTCACCTCTCCAATTCGCTACTGCTAAAAACTCAAGGAGCCAATTCCTGAAACTTTGGGGTAAGCAAGAGAATATTTGTTGCATGATTTATACTATCATCCTATTGAATAACTGGCTGGATACCGACTTGGTGTTTCCCCACCTTCCTTTACTTAAATGATCTACTCTCTAATTGCTTTTCCTCTCTTCAGTGGGTATTAAGGAAATATCCAATTTTTTCTCTCTTGGCTTATAGCCATGGCTTCTTGTCCCAGAGGTTTCTGAGCCTGTGAATAATTATCTGGTTTAAGTTAAGGATGCCCTGAAGGTAATAACATACTTTGCTCATGGTTCAATTTTGCTTGTACTTCCTGTGTAAAGTTCTCCCCTCGAAAACAATCTGCAATGATAACATTACCAACAATACCACTTTACATTTATACAGAAATTTTTGCTAGAGTATCTTTCATGCTTCTTATACCAGTGATCAATACAGGCTTTAGCAAGGAATAAGTGTCAAGTAAGTGTCCTCAGTTATGTTTGAGTGGCTCCTTAAAACAGTTTTCTAAACCTACCATTTCATTTTCCAATTAATTTGTGGCAAACATATGGAAAGAACTGATGTTTGTATATTGACCACGTATCCCAGAGTTTTGCTTAATTCGTTAATTAGTTTCAGTAGATTGTAAATTCCTTTAGATCTTCTGTGTACACAACTTCTTATCTGTAAATAATATTTCACTTCTTCATTTTCAAACTGTGTGCTTTTATTTCTTTTTTCCCATGATTGTACGTACTTGAACCTCAGTATAATATTGAATAGAAGTGGTGATAGCAAACATTTTTGTCTCGCCCGATCCTAGAGGGAAAAGCATTCAATATTTCATGATTCAGAATTTCATATATTAGCCATAGGTTTTTCAGATACTTTTATCAAATGCAGGAAGTTTCCTTCTATTCCTACTTTACTGAGTGCTTTTGTGATGAACAGGTGTTGAATTTCACTGAGTGACTTTTCTGAATCTATTGAGAGGATCGTATGGCTTTCCTCCTTTATTTTGCTAGTGATTTTTTGTTAATAATAGCTAATGTTTTGTTTAAGATTTTTGTGTTCATCAGAGATATCAGTCTGCAACTCTCTTACAATGTTCTCATCAGGTTCTGTTCTCAACGTTATGCTGGCCTCATAAAATGAGCGAGGAAATATTCCTCTTTTCTCCTTCCTATGAAAGAGTTATATAAGATTGGTATCATTTCTTCATTAAATTTTCAAAAAAATTTAACAGTGAAGTCAGTTGGGATTAAAGTTTTTGTAGAGGGACTGTTTTTAATAACAGATTCCATTTCATTAAACAATATGAGAATACTCAGATATTATACTCCTTCTTGTATCAGTTTTTGATAAATTGATTTTTTCAAATAATTTCTCCATTTTATCTAACCTGTCGAATTTATTGACATAAAGTTGCTCTTAATTTCCTCTTCTTATCCTTTTCTTATCTGTAGGATCTGTGGTGAAATCTGAGTTTTCATGACTGGTATTGATAACTTGTGTTTTCACTCATTTTTATTCATCAGTCTTGTAAACATTATATTATTTTTTTAATCTTTTAAAAAAGATTGGTCATGTTGATTCGTGGTCATGTTGATTCTTGTCTATTGCAGTTCTGTTTTTCCATTTCATTGATTTAGGGCCTTTTTTTTTTTTTTTTTTGCGGTACGCGGGCCTCTCACTGCTGTGGCCTCTCCCGTTGCAGAGCACAGCCTCCAGACGCACAGGCCCAGTGGCCACGGCTTACGGGCCCAGCCGCTCCGCAGCATGTGAGATCTTCCTGGACTGGGGCACGAACCCGTGTCCCCTGCATCGGCAGGCGGACTCTCAACCACTGCGCCACCAGGGAAGCCCTAGGGCCTTTTTAAAAGTATTTATTTCCTGGTACTTACTTTCGATTAAATTTGCTCTTATTTTTCTAAGCCTTTTCAGATTGAAGTTTAGGTAATCAGCTTTCACCTTGTCTTCTAGTTTGCACATTAGAACAATATATTCCCCTGTCAAGCCCTGCTCTGGCTATACCCCACTCGTGTTGATGGATTATATTTTAATTATCATTTCAAGTCAAGATATTTCTAATCCATTGTGCTTTTTCTTTAACACATGGGTTATTTAAGGATGTGTGGCTTAATATTTACAGATAACTAGTTAGTTTTTGTTATTGATTTCAACTTTAATTCCACTATAGTAAGGGAATATTCTCAGTGTGATTTCAATCTTTTGAAATTTTTTAAGACTTGCTTTGTCACTCAATGTATAGTCTATTTTGGTGAATATTTCATGTGCACTTGAAAATAGTGTGTATTCTGCAATTGTTGGGTGAAGTGTTTTATAAGCATCAATTGGGTCACCTTGACTATTAATGCCATTGAAATCTGTGTTCCTACTGATTGTTTTGCCTGTTCTATTAGTTATTGAGAGAGGTGATTGTAGATTTGTCTTTATTGTGATTGTGGATTTGTTTATCTCTCTTTAATTTCTGTCAAATTTTGCTTTTTATATCTAGAAGCTATGTTATTAGATACACATACATTTGTGATTCTTATGTCTTCCTACTGAATTCACCTTTTATATTGTGAAATGTCCCTCTTATCACCACCAGAACTTCTTGCCTTTCCATCTTTTTTTGTGATATTAATTTGCCAGACCAACCTTATTTAGCTAATGTTTACAGAGTATGTAATTTTCCATCTTTACACTTTCAGCCTAACTCTGCCTTTATATTTAAAGTGTAACTCTGTGAAATAGTATATAATTGGACCTTTTCTTATTGAGCCTGATGATCTTTGCCTTTGAATTATAATTTGATCCATTTTAATTTAATGTCTGATATGACTGAATTTATGCCTCCATCTTGCTATTTGTTTGCTACTTATGCAGTCTGTTCCTTGTCCCTTTGTTTCTTTTTCTCTTTTTCCTTTTACTAATTTCTTTTGGGTAAACCAAAGAAATGTATAACTCCATTGTATTTCCTCGATTTTTTTTCCAGTGTCATCATTTTGTGATTTTAATAGTTTAAATGGACACAGATTCTTGATAAGCAAGGAGTGTGGTACTGCATAAAGAATCACATGGAAAAGTCATATAATTTGTAGGAGCCATCTTATTGGTGAAGATGGTGTAGCAGAGACACTCAGCATTGTGAACAGCAATGCAGAGCTGATCTTTGATTTGGTTTGGAGAAGTAAAGGCTGAAAGAGTACACTCAGGCACACAGCACTTTGTCTAATATTCAGGAACATAACTCTGGCTCCTCTCCATCTAAACCTTCTGAAATTTGTTGTCCGTAAAAACTTCTGTTTATTTAAGCAAAATTCATAATTTAAAACTGAATTAAAATAGAATCTATGTAATTATAGTGCCATAAGTACACGATGAAAAGAAAAAAAAGGCAAATAAATATTAAACAGAAAAATATTGCCATAGAGCAGGTGAAAATTGTGACAGAGTAGGTGAAATTGGTTCTGAACAGATAAAACTGAATTACAAAAGCCTAGTTAGGCTGTTTCCTCTGTAATACAAAAGCACAAATAGACATGTAAGGGCTCAGGGAAGTGTCCATACAAGCCAAAGAAAGGAAAGCTTAGAAAAGAAATTGAAAAAGTAATCCTAGAAATGAAGGTCCAGTTAAAACAACACAAAAGAGAATGAACACTATGAAAAACATAATAAAGCATATAGAGAATAGGAAAGAGGAAAGCAAGAAAAAATGAATAAGCATTTTAAAAGGATTAGAGAGAATATGTTTTACATATGGAAGACAAAGAAGATCTAACCTGCATAACCTTCATACCATTAGAAAAAACAAAAAAGCAAGGGAGGAAGGAGTGTAGAAAAATATTTAAAGATATAATTCAAGACAACTTTCCAAAAATAAAAGAGAATTTCAACCTGCAGGTTATAAGGAAGTACCTTGTTCCATAAAAAAACTCACAAAAAAAGATAATCATGAAGACATAATGTCTAAGGTTTCTGGTCTTCAAAGATAAATAATTCTTTAGACATCCTGTAAAAATATCATGTTATCTATATGTAGAGTGACCATATAATTTGTTGTCCTAACTGGGACACTTGTGAGTGAAAGTGGGTGGGCATTTTTCATCATTATATTGGTACAACAGCATAAACTGGAGTTGTCCTCAGGGGGGAAATATATATATATATATATATATCTGTATCTATCTAACCTCAGACTTTTCCACAGTAACATTCCATGAACATTCCTAGCATTCTCAAGGAAAGTATGCATAACCTAAGAATTTTACATCTAGATCTGTAGTTCCCATGAATGTTGTTTAAAGAAATTACACAGAATGAACTTCAGCCAACCAAGAGATAGCAGAACCACATACAAAGCATTAATGAGCATTAAATCCATTTAAGAATATAACAGAGAGATTGTGTATACCAAACTGAATAATAACACTAAAAATCTTAAGACTATAGAAGTGAAATAACTTAGAAACTAAGTGTGGGTAATGTGGAAAGAAGATGGAAAACAGGTTTTAAAATTTTTTTTTATAACCAGAGATAAAAAGATAACATCATTTGGGCTTCCCTGGTGGCACAGTGGTTGAGAGTCTGCCTGCCAATGCAGGGGACACGGGTTCGTGCCCTGGTCCAGGAAGATCCCACATGTCACGGAGCGGCTAGGCCCATGAGCCATGGCCACTAAGCCTGCGTGTCCAGAGCCTGTTCTCCACAACGGGAGAGGCCACAACAGTGAGAGGCCTGCATACCACAAAAAAAAGATAGCTACAGAAAATATAAAACACATAGTTGTAAACTGAACAGGAAATGTGCAGGATCTCTTTGAAGAAAATGCTAATATTCCACTGTGGGGCATTAAAAAAAAGATGGTAAACGTAGAGAAATACCTATTGCTAGATGGGACAACTCGATAATGTAAAGATACAAGCTCCCCACCCCACCCCCCCAAAAAAAGATAACATCATTTAAAGCTATTAAATGAGGTATAAGCATATTTAAATATATAAAGGTAAACATGTTTTTAAAATCTTGTACTTAAGTAGAATTACATGGTGGAAGGGACAGGGGAGATGAATGAAGTGAAAATATACTAATTTCTTATAGTATGCTTATAGTATGGAGTCAACAATGTGGTATCTACGGAAAAAATATTCTCTGTTTGGATCACTAAGCCAAACTGTCTACAGGAGACATACCTAAAACTCAGTGACTCAGAAAGGCTTATTTGTTAATTAATAAGAGACAGGAAACCAAAACAGACAAATCCTCTCAGGAAAAATGCCAAGAGGTTTAACCATAAGATTCAATCAAATAAACCCTAAAGGAATGGATAACTGCAATTCTATCCAAATTGTTAGATTATAAAGTGAAGGAAATCTCAAGTCCTTTTTTGTGTGTGTGATATTAGCTTAATGTACAACAAAAACCCAACTATGATAGCATAAACAAGAAAACTACAAAGAAATACCTTTTAAGACTGACAACACAAGAATTCTAAATAAAACCTTGTATGACTATTACAATGACCAAGGAATTAAATGGTGTGTCAACATTTTAAAATCTATTAAAATAATTCACAGTATTAAAGTATTAAAAGAGAAAAATAATGGACCATTTCTATAGATTTTTGAAAAAGCATTTGATAGCAACCACTTTGAGCTAAGTTAGTTGTATTTTTTTTTTTTTTTTTTTGTGGTTCGTGGGCCTCTCACTGTTGCGGCCTCTCCCGTTGCACAGCACAGGCTCCAGACACGCAGGCTTAGTGGCCATGGCTCACGGGCCCAGCTTTTCCACGGCACATGGGATCTTCCCGGACCAGGGCATGAACCCGTGTCCCCTGGATTGGCAGGCGGACTCTCAACCACTGCGCCACCAGGGAAGCCCTCACAGAATTCTTTTACTCTTCATGATACCTTTTATTTTGATTCTCTTGGGCTTCCTCTGTAAACAATCATATAATCTGCAAATAAAATTTGCATAAATAGGACCCTCAGAAAACTGTCAAGTAATAGTTATGATACAGGACATCTTTATCTTGCCCCAATTTGGATGGCAATAAGCTTCATGCTGCATATAGGTAGAGATTTAAGTTCATCATGTTGTGGAAGTACCCATCTACTACTTTTATTGAGTATTTTTAAGAAAATCAAAGTGGCAAATATATAGTAAAGGCAGAGGATCAACCACTTAAATATTCTAGGACAAAGATTAAAAGACAAAAAGCTGTAAAATCAACTATAACTACAATAACTAATAAAGGGATAAACATGAAGATGTAAAATATGACATCAAAAACACAAAAAGTAGAGGAGCGGGTAAAAGGGTATATTTTTTAGAATGTGTTTGATCTTAAATGGCTACTGATTTAAAACAAATTGATATAGTTTTTGGTCAACATATATGAACCCCATGGTAACCACAAAACAAAAACCTACAATAGATACATAAAAACAAGAGACAAAGGAACACAAGTATACCACTAAAGAAAATCATCAAACCACAAGGGACTAAACTAAAAGAAGAAGGAAAAAAACAGAGAAGAACTACAAAAAACAACCAGAAAACAAGTAACTATACGGCAATAAGTACATACCTGTCAATAATCACTTTAAATGTCAATGGACTAAATGCTCCAATCAAAAGGTATAGAATGGCTGATGGAATTAAAAAAATAAGACCCATCTATTTACTGCTAACAACAGACTCACTTCAGAGCTAAAGACGCACACAGAGTGAAAGTGAGGGGATGGAAAAAGATATTTCATGCCAATGGAAATGATAAGAAAGTGGGGGTAGCAATACTCATATCAGACAAAATAGACTTTAAAACGAAGTCTATAATATAAGACAAAGAAGAGCATTAGATAATGATAAAGGGATCAATACAAGAGAATATAACACTCATTAACATATATGGACCTAATACAGGAGCACCTAAATATATAAAGCAAATGTTAACAGACATAAAAGGAGAAATTGACAATAATACAATAATAGTAGGGGACTTTAACACCCACTTATAGCAGTGGACAGATCAGCCAGACAGAAAATGAATAAGGAAATAGCAGTCTTAAATGACACATTAGACCAGAAGAACTTAATAGATAACTACAGGTCATTTCATCCCAAAACAGCAGAATACACATTCTTTTTTATTTTTTTTAACTTTAAGCTTTTTTTTTTTTTAAGATTTAATTTTATTTATTTTTGGCTGTGTTGGGTCTTCGTTGCTGTGCACAGGCTTTCTCTAGTTGCGGCAAGCAGGGGCTACTCTTTGTTGCATCGTGCAGGCTTCTCATTGTGGTAGCTTCTCTTGTTGTGGAGCATGGGCTCTGGGTGCACAGGCTCAGTAGTTGTGGCTTACGGGCTCTAGAGGACAGGCAAAGTAGTTGTGGTGCACGGGCTTCGTTGCTTCACAGCATGTGGGATCTTTCCGGACCAGGGAGCGAACCCATGTCCCCTGCATTGGCAGGCAGATTCTTAACCACTGCGCCACCAGGGAAGTCCTACACATTCTTTTCAAGTGCACATGGAACATTCTCCAGGAAAGATCACATGCTAGGCTGCAAAACAAGTCTCAACAAATTTAGACAGGATCGAAAGTACATCAAGCATTTTTCTGACCACAGTGGTATGAAACTAGAAGTCAATTATTAAAAAATGGGAAAGACTGAAACATATGGAGACTAATTAACATGTTACTAAAAGCCCAATGGTTTAATAAAGAAATCAAAGAGGAAATCAGAAAATACCTCAACGCAAATGAAAATGGAAACACAACTTTTCATAATCTATGAGATTCAGCAAAAGCAGTTCTAAGAGAGACGTTTATAGCAATAGAAGCCTACCTCAAGAAATAAGAAATATCTCAAACAACATAATCTATCCTCTAAAGAATTAGTAAAAGGAAAACAAAGCCCAAAATCAGCAGAAAGAAATAATAAAGATCAGAGAGAAAATAAATAAAAAAGAAACCAAGAAAAAAAATCAATGAAACCAAGAACTAGTTTTGTGAAAAGATAAATAAAATTGATAAATCCTTAGCTAGGCTCATAAAGAAAAAAAGAGAGAGAACCCAAGTAAACAAAATAAGAAATAAAAGAGGAGAAATAACAAATGATATCACAAAGATACAAAAAATCGTAAGAATATTACAAACAGTTATATGCCAACAAATTGGACAAGCTAAAAGAAATGGATGAATTTCTAGAAACATGTAACTTTCCAAGGCTGAATGAGGAAGAAATACACAATCTGAACAGACCAATCAGTTGTACTGAAATTGAACTTGGAATTTAAAATAATAATAATAAAAAAACTTTCAGCAAACGAAAGTCCAATACTGGACAGCTTCACAGGGGAATTCCACTAAACATATAAAGAAGAGCTAATACCTAACCTTCTCAAACTATTCCAATAAATTGAAGAAGAGAGAACAATCCCAAATTCATTCTATGCGGCCACATTACCCTGATACCAAAACCAGACAAAGACTACAAGAAAAGGAAAATTACAAGCCAGTATCTCTGATGAATATAGATGCAAAAATCCTCAACAAAATACTAGGAAACAAAATTCAACAATATATAAAAAAAGGATCATACACCATGATTAAGTTGAATTTATTCTAGCATCACAAGGATGGTTCAACATACTCAAATCAATCAATGTGATACACCACATTAACAAAAGGAAGGATAAAAATCAAACGATCAACTTAATAGATACAGAAAAGGCATTTGACAAAATTCAACATGCATTCATAATAAAGAACTCTCATCAAAGGTGGTATAGAAAGAATATATTTCAATATAATAAAGGCCATTTGTAACAAACCCATAGCTAACATGATACTCAATGGTGAAAATCTGAATGCCTTTCCTTTAAAATGAGGAACAGGACAAGGATGCCCACTCTTGCCACTTTTATTCAACATAGTATTGGAAGTCCTAGTCACAGCAATCAGAAAAGAAAAAGAAATAAAAGCATCCAAATTGGAAGGGAAGAAGTAAAATTGTCACTATTTGCAGATGACATGATAATGTATTTATTTATTTTATTTTTGGCTGTGTTGGGTCTTCACTGCTGCGTGCGGGCTTTCCCTAGTTGCTGTGAGTGGCGGCTACTTTTTGTTGCAGTGCGTGGGCTTCTCATTGTGGTGGCTTCTCTTGTTGCAGAGCATGGGCTCTAGGTGCACAGGCTTCAGTAGCTGTGGCTCTTGGGTTCTAGAGTGCAGGCTCAGAAGCCATAAATGAAATAAATAAAATAAATAAATTTATAAAAAAAGAATCCGTTTGCCCTTTCAGGGGACACGGGTTGGAGCCCTGGTCTGGGAAGATCCCACATGCTGTGGAGCAACCAAGCCCATGAGCCACAACTACTGAGCCCATGTGCCACAACTACTGAAGCCCGTGTGCCTAGAGCCCGTGCTCCGCAACAAGAGAAGCCACCGCATTAAGAAGCCTGTGCACTGCGACGAAGAGTAGCCCCTGTTCACCGCAACTAGAGGAAGCCCACATGCAGCAATGAAGACCCAACGCAGCCAAAAAAAAAAACACAGTATGATACTGGCACAAAAACAAACACATAGATCAGTGCAACAGGGTAGACAGTCCATAAATAAACCCACTAATGGTCAGTTAAAATACAACAAAGGAGGCAGGACTATACAATGGAGAAAAGACAGCCTCTTCAATAAGTGGGGCTGGGAAAACTGTACAGCTACATGTAAAAGAATGAATGAAATGAGAACATTTTCTCACACCAGATACAAAAGTAAACTCAAAATGAATTAAAGACCTAAATATAAGCCCTAAAATCATAAAATTCCTAGAAGAGAACATAGAACACTCTTTGGCATAAATCATAGTAATATTTTTTGGATCTGTCCCCTAAGGCAAAAGAAACAAAAGCAAAAATAAACATATGAGACTTCATTTAACTTAAAAGCTTTTGCACAGCAAAGGAAACCACTGACAAAACAAAAAGACAAATTAATGAAAGGGAGAAAATATTTGCAAATGATGTGACCGATGAGGAGTTAATATCCAACATATATAAACAGCTCATACAACTCAATATCAAAAAACAAACAAACAGCTCAATTAAAAAATGGGCAGAAGACATGAATGGACATTTTCCAAAGCAGATATACAGATGGCCAACAGGCACATGAAAAGATGATCGACATTGCTAATCGTCAGGGCAATGAAAATCAAAACCACAATGAGCTATCAGTCACACCTGTCAAAATGGCTGTCACCAAAACATCTGCAAATAACAAGTGTTGGTGAGGATGTGCAGAAAAGGGGAGCCTAGTACACTGTTGGTGGGAATGTAAACTGATGCAGCCACTATGGAAAGCAGTATAGAGTTTCTGCAAAAAAACTAAAAATAGAACTACCATACGCCCCAGCTATCCTACTCCTGGGTATAGATCTGAAGAAAATGAAAATATTAATTTGAGAAGATACATGCACCCCGGTGTTCATAGCAGCTTTATTTATAATAGCCAAGATATGGAATCAACCTAAGTGTCCATCAGTTGGTGATGGATAAAGATGTAGTACATATAAATACAGTGAAATATATCTCAACCATAAAGAAGAATGAAATTCTGCCATTTGCAACAATGTGGATGGACCTGGAGGGTATTATGCTAAGTGAAATAAGTCAGACAGAGAACAACAAATACTCTATGTTATCACTCATATGTGGAATATAAAAAATAAAACAAACAATTGAATATAACAAAACAGAAAC
This sequence comes from Monodon monoceros, assembly GCF_005190385.1. Lineage (NCBI taxonomy): Eukaryota > Metazoa > Chordata > Mammalia > Artiodactyla > Monodontidae > Monodon > Monodon monoceros. The sequence continues at coordinate 8,005,023 of NW_021703767.1, forward strand.
AGACTCACAGATATAGAGAACAAATTAGTGGTTACCAGTGGGGAGAGGGAAAGAGGGAGGGGTAAAGCAAGAGTAGGGCATTAAGAGATACAAACTACTCTGTGTAAAATAAATAAGCAAAAAGGATATATATAAGATGGGAAATGCTATATATTGCAAATCAACCATGCTTCAATAAAAAATTAAAATTAAAAAAATTTTTAAACCTTAATTAAAAATCTATCATTAGATGGGGAATTCCCTGGCAGTCCAGAGGTTAGGACTCTGAGCTCTAACTGCTGAAGGCCCAGGTTCAATCCTTGGTCAGGGAACTAAGATCCCACAAGCCATGTGGTGCAGCCAAAACAATATAATAATAATATATATCAGGGGCTTCCCTGGTGGCGCAGTGGTTGAGAGTCTGCCTGCCGATGCAGGGGACATGGGTTCGTGCCCCGGTCCAGGAAGATCCCACATGCCGCGGAGCGGCTGGGCCCGTGAGCCATGGCCGCTGAACCTGCGCATCTGGAGCCTGTGCTCCGCAACGGGAGAGGCCACAACAGTGAGAGGCCCACATACCGCAAAAAAATGAATAAATAAAATAATAATAATAATATATATCAGAAAAATAAGAGAAATATTGTAGCCATGAATTAAGAATAGGATGCTTGAAAGGGAACTAATTGGAGAAAAAGAATAAGTCCTTGAAAACTGAAAATACGATAGATATAAATACATATGATAGCAAAAAAAGAAAAAATAGTAAAAGAGCAGAAAGATATCTCTCTGAAAGTAGAAGGAAAAGAATATGTTCCACAGGAGAAAAAAAAGTAAGAAAATTAGAAGCTCAATGTGGAAGCTCCAATCTGGCTGACAGGAGTCCCAGAAAGATAGACTAGAGAAAATGAAAGGAAGGAAATTAGTAAATAAATAGTTCAATAAATTTTCCCAGAGGTGAAGAACACAAGTCTCCAAATGAAAAATTCCACCGAGTGTCCGGCGTGATGAATAGAAAAAGACTAACATCAAAGAACACCATGCTGCAATGTCAGGACATCAGATGGAAGGAGACATCCCAAGAATTTTTAGAGAGAAAAAGGTTACAAAGGGTCAGGAGTTGGAATGGAATTCAACTTCTCAACAAAACACAGATATCTATAAGATAAGGAAGCAAAGAAAACATGGGATCCAGGAATCTGGGAGGCAACACAAGAGAGATGCTGTGGGAATTCGCAGGGTGGTGGTGAAGGAAAGTCCCATTTAACTGCAGAGCAGCAAACCTGCGGAGCACACAGTTCAGAGCCAAACAGGTGCTCGGCGAGTTCCACATCAGGTGTCCTCAGAAAGAAAATGGAACTAATACAGACGATTTGTGGGGAAATGGCTTTGAGTGGGATCTTACAGAGCTGTTACCTTTAGGTGAGAAAACACTTAACAATAGTTCATAAAAAGCAAAGCAACTGAAGAAATAAAGCAATTAAGTCAAATTAAAAAAAGGTCGTTTTTATAAATCAGGAACTGTCATCATTTTATGCTCACTTGTTAATCAGTATATGGCCTTATGTCGTTTAGTCATGAGTGAAAAGGTCAAATATGGATCTCACCACAAAAGAGCTAAAAGTGTCACCTACAATACTAGAAAGTTATTAGATAGATCTAAAATTGTATAGCAATTTTAGAAATAGCAGTATCTGCATTTATTTTTACATTTGGAGGTACATACCAGAATAAGCAACTAAATATGTTGAAAGCAGATATCCTGGGAAACAGGAAGTGGGCAGAAACAGGAGACCACACTTTTTGTAGTGAGATTTTTCCCACTAGAATTTTATCTCTGACTTTTATCTTGAAATTTTTCAAATCTATATAAAAGTTAAAGAATACTACAATAAGTAGCAACCATATACTCTTAACCTGGATTCCACGTTCACTTTATCTCTCCCTCATTTTTTTCTGCACCACTTGAAGTGAGTTGAAAACATCACAAAGCTTCATTCATAAATACTCCAGCTGGTGTCTCTTGAGAACAAGGACATTCTCCTCCATACACAGAATATCATCACATCTAAGGAAATTAACAATGATCCCCTCTGTGGATTGATAGACAATCCACAGTCAAATTTCCTCAATAGTCCCCCAAGTGTTGTTTGTATATCTTTTTTTTCCAGCCAGGATTTAATCAGATTGCAGAGTTTGCATTTGGATGGTTTATCTCTTTGGACTTTTAAATGATAGAATAATCTCTGCCCCACTAGGACTTTTCTGTTCTTTATGACACTGTCTTTTTTTTTTTTTTTTTTTGCGGTACGCGGGCCTCTCACTGTTGTGGCCTCTCCCGTTGCGGAGCACAGGCTCCGGACGCGCAGGCTCAGCGGCCATGGCTCACGGGCCCAGCCGCTCCACGGCATGTGGGATCCTCCCACACCGGGGCACGAACCCGCGTCCCCTGCATTGGCAGGCGGACTCTCAACCACTGCGCCACCAGGGAAGGCCCTGTCTTTTTTGAAGATAGGACTCTAGTTGTCTTATAAAATGGCTCACATCTAGGTGTTTCCTCATGATTAGATTAAGGTTCCTATTGAAACTGTTCCTATGGGCATATATTACTTTAATATACAAAGTAAAACGGAAAAAATAAAGATGGTACTTGTGTACATTTCCGACAAAGACAACTCCTTCTCTCTTAGGTCTCCTTCAGCTGGAGTTTGATGCCTTCCCTGTGTTAATTGGGTCAGCATGTGCTTACTAAGTGTTCCCAACACAAGTCACTCCAGGAAGCAGGTTAAACACCTTTTCTCAGAGAGGCATACGTTTTCACAGCTTTTCATTTTAAACTTGTCCCAGTGGGGATTTTTTCCCTCATCTACCCAAGAAATTCTGTTACTGAAAATTCTTGGGTCGGTTATCTCAACCACAAATGGAAGTTGTTTCTGCACAAATCCCTTAGTAGCTGAATAGATTTGATTCTCCTGTATGATAAAGCAAGATGCAAAGACAGAGAAATGCGGAGGCCTGGCTTCTGGGCCCAGATCTGCCATTGACACTTCAGGCGACCTTGAGCCAGACGGCCGCCTCTCTAGGCTCCAGTGTTCTTATCTATAAAAAGAAGGGGTTGGACCAAGTTGATAATGAAAGGTACCTTTCAAACAACGATTCTGAAGTGAGCAGAAAAGAAAGAGTTCACGGGCAGATAGCTGTCTGCACACCCAGTGGGTGTCTCTTTTTACCTTCCTGCCAGCCAGACGTGACCATCCTCTGTACAAAACAAGTTGATCCTGGGGACTTCCCCGGCAGTCCAGTGGTTAGGACTCTGCGCTTCCACTGCAGGGGCATGGGTTCCATCCCTGGTCAGGGAACTAAGATACTGCATGCCGCCCGTGGCTCAGCCAAAACCAAACCAAAACAAACAAACAAAACAAGTTGGTCCTTGGTTGTGATGGGGAGAAGAGGCAGTAGGGGATGGTGCAGAGAAGAGCAAATAAGGGGCAATGACAGAAATACCAGTGCTAAAGTGGATGACAGAAACCCCCTGCCTTCCAGAGTAATCTACCTGATGATAAGGTGTGAGGCATGAACTTTGAGAAACAATCCTGATGTTAAAAGCAGAAGAAACCCCCAAGTATCCTTGTGACATAGAAGTACTCAACAAATATTTACTAAATAGTGAAGGAGTTCAGGACACGCCACCCCAAAATATGCTGCTTTGGGATATTGATTATTTTGAGCTGAAACTACTGTAAAGACAGCACATGCAGTGAGAAGATTTCTCTGAACTCCCCTTATCTGCCTAAACTCAGATTCTCCAAAAGAAACTCAAATGTCATAAGTGCCCCCCCCCCAGAAGTGTCAGCAGCAGAGAAGACTGACCGTTATCCCAGGAGAAGAGACCAGAAGTCCACACCACACCCAAACGTCCTCACAAACTATCGTATCTCCCATCTGTTCCTCTAAGGGCCCCTTCCTCTCTCCTGAAAATCATTTGCTCTCCCTAAGTTGGCTACATCCTCCCTCCCCTTCTCCTGTTGATGGTATTTAAGCTCAAATCACACCGATTTACTGAGTATTCACTTTTTTTCTTGTGATGCCCCATGCACATACTATTAAAAATAAATGTGTGTACACCTTTGCTGCTTACAATCTGCCTGCTATCTGTTTATTTCAAAGGCCCAGCTATCAAACCTAGGAAGGTGGGGGGAAGGTCCTTCCTCCCCTACAGGGGAGCCTCCAGGTTCAAGACCGTTGGTGATTCAGGCCAACAGTGCTGGTGTTATTTCCTTCAAATTGCTGCAAACACTTTGTAAATTCTCTCTCAAAACCTGATGGAAGGAAGGCAGAAGAGATGGAGAGAGCCCTGGACTAGGCATCAGGTGGCCTGTCCCTCCCCCGACTCTGCAGTTAAGTGGGTCAACTTGGGGCAAATCTCATAGCCCCCCTAGGCTGCCATTTTCTCATCTGTGAGAAGGACAGAGATGGGAGGCATAGATTGACTCACCTCTCCAATTCTTTACTGCTAAAAACTCAATGAGTCAATTCCTAAAACTTTGGGGTAAGCAAGAGACGATATTTGTTGCATGATGATTTGTACCATCATCCTATTGAATAACTGGCTGGATACCGACTTGATGGTGTTTCCCCACCTTCCTTTACTTAAATGATCTACTCTCTAATTGCTTTCCCGCTCTTAAATGGGTATTAAGGAAATATCCAATTTTTTCTCTCTTGGCTTACAGCCATGGCTTCTTGTCCCAGAGGTTTCTGAGCCTGTGAATAATTATCGGGTTTAAGTTAAGGATGCCCTGAAGGTAATAACATACTTTGCTCATGGTTCAATTTTGCTTGTACTTCCTGTGTAAAGCTCTCCTCTCTAAAACATTCTGCAATGATAGCATTACCAACAATACCACTTTACATTTACACAGAAATTTCTCCTAGAATGTCTCCCACATTTCTTATACCAGTGATCAGTACAGGCTCTTGTTAAGGAGTAAGGACAAGTAAATGTTGGAGGGGTTTTTTGAAACAGTTTTCTCATTCACTCCTAGATCCTAATATCTTTGCTAGATTATCAGTGTCTTTGGATTCTGGAGAGAAGGGAAGAGGACGGTACTCAGAGGTAGAGCCCTTTTTCAGGCAGAGGGTGGAATGCTGAGTCCTAGGTCAGACCTATAGGAAGCGGGGCAGGGGAGATCATTGCAGCACTCATAGATTTTTTTAAAAACATTTTTATTGGGGTAGAGTTGATTTACAATGTTGTGTAGCACCCATAGATTTTAAGTCTTAAGAAATACATCAATCAACCACAAAGAATGGGCCTTTTTTGGATCCTGACCCAAACAATTTGTTAAAAAAAAATTACAGGATAATAAAGGAAATGACTGGTTTGGGATGAAATTAAAGAATTGCTCTTATTTTAAGCCTCCATCATGATGTTAAGGTTCACGTTTTCTTTGAAAAGTTTTTAATCTTTTAGGAATTCTGACTGAAATGATAAGGCTGTCTGGTGTTTGCTTCAAAACAGTCTTGAGTTGTGGGAGTTGGGGGGGTTATATATAGAATAAGACTGGGCAAAAGCTAATAAACTTTGAAGCTGATGGATGAGTACATGGGCTTCGTGATAGGATTCTTTCTAACTTTATATCTGTTTGAACTTGTCCAAAACAATTTTTAAATGACAACCAGGAAAACAAATCTTTTCACAACTGAACGATAAAAGAATAAGGAAAAGCCAGCTTTTGTGTGTCCCATTTTACATTAGGCAGCCTGTCAAGTTTCTCGGGTAGAAATAAACTCTTGCATTTTAAGGTAAATGTAAGGAATGGGAAATGGGAGCAGGAAGAAGAGTTCTGATGCTTTTATTTTCCCGCATAACCCTAATGTTGCCATACGTTTGAATAACATTTTACAGTTTCAAAGTACTTTATATCTCATTCAATCTCAGAAAAAGCCAGGTATGTGTATGTGTTGTCATATGTGACATCAGACAAAATGTCTTCATTACGTTGTTTTTGCAATTTTTTTTTAGTGATTTACTTTAAACCTGTGAAAATATTCTTATTGCTGTATTAGTCTCTTAGTTGATACCTAAGGATTTATTTCTTGTTCTAGCTTTGCATGGAAAGCTCAGCCTGAATGTCTATTTACAATATTAGAATTCTTAAATGTTCCCCTATAATGATTTGGAGCAATTTTATTTTTCCTCTTAGTTTCTATTTGGAGGAACAAACGGAGTGGTGGTGTCACTTCTTTGAGTCCACCCAGCTGTTTTATTTTGTGTTCACTTATTTCCCAGGCTTTCACTTGGAGTGTGAAGCCATCAAAAGTGTTCTGTTCTTTTTAATACTTTATCAGCATTTCCTTTATTAGTCACATTATCCTTTATCTCTTTCCTGTGAAAGCTTTCAAAGTACCAATTGATGAGGCCATGTCTTTTGTTATTTAAATATTATTCCATCAACATTTACAAGTACATCATAAGAAGATTTAAGCACAATATCCTACCCTAATGATCACAAACCCACACATTTTTAAAAATCTGACTTCTTTTCTCTTTTTCTATGTATACCTCCCGTTCCAGGATTCCATCCACTGAGCACAGGAAACTACCAGAGGCCCTGGTATTAAAAATTCCGGACTGGTCACAGACCTTTAACAAGATCAAGACAGGTAAACACTTTATCTTTATAAGGGCAACACATTCTTAAGTTAAAACGAAAGACCTAGATGTGTTTTACAAGCATTGATCTTGATGGAATCACTGGACAGCCATTGAAGGGGGCAATGAATTTCTATGCTGTACCAAGACCATCCTATAAGGGTCTCTAAGCAGAGCCCTGGAAGAGAAGGGATCCCCAGGGTGAAGGCGTCCCTGGGCTCCAACAGAAGTTACTCTGTGACTCTGCAAATATTAAATATAGCTACATGAATCACACTACAAAATTCCAGTCCTGAAATCTGGTGTCAGGCATAACAATTTGTTCTCTCTCCTTGCTCATGAATAACAAAGAATCAATTGAAGAAATTTTGGTTTGTATAAAGAATACTCTGATGCTTTTTTCCTCCCTCTGGAAGACACATTCTGCATTTGACATGACATATGCTTCTCAAGTGTTATTTTGTGTTTATTAATCTTTGAACTAAATTGTCAGTCCTTGTAACTAGGAAGACATTTCCCCAGAACCCTCCTGACTTATGCTAAGGGTACACGACAGCTGATAAACTCCAGTGACCTCTGAGGGGACAGATGGGCTGTGTGGCTTTGAACACCCACGTGGCTTTCTGGACTATAGTTGACAGCATAACCCAGGTTAAAGTGGTTGGCAAAAATGATCTGGCTTTTTCCATACTTATCATGCTTATCACAGGCGTTGCGTCACCTACTCTATCAAATCTCTTTCTTTATTATAACCTTCCTTGCCACTAACTTCCTCATTTGCATATGTCTGTGTATATTTTTCTTTATAATACAAAATAATCCATGCTCACTGTAATAGTAGCAAAAGCTAACATTAATTGTTTGCTTCTAAGGTGCCAGACATGTTGCTAAAAGCTTAACTCTTGCCTCACCTAATCTTCAACAATTTGCAGGATAGGTATTATTATCTTCATTTTGCAGATAAAAAAACATGAATATGTAGGACTCAGAAAGTTTATCACCCATTCATTTTTCCTGAAAATTTTTCCTTCAGGCAAAAACAAGGAATCCAAGAAAGAGAAGGAAATTCAAAACATATAAAAGTGGTGTAAACAAAAATGCTAGTAAAATTTATACTTAAATCTTAATGTTAAGACATTTAAGAAAGGATTTTTAAGAAATAAAACAGAAAAATGTAAAAAGAAAGTTAATGATAAACTAGAACTAAAATTTCATAGTATTGCTACAAACATGAGATGCTTAAGGTCTTACCTTGCTCCAGGGGAAAAAGTTATACTGATTCATTCTAAATGCTTATAGAAAGGCATGTTTAAAAGGTTTTATTAAATTTAAGGGCCATCTCCTCAAAATGGTCAAGGTCATCAAAAACAAGGAAAGGCTGAGAAACTGTCACAGCCAAGAGGAGACTAAGAAGACATGACAACTAAACATAATGTATCCTGGACCAGATAAAGGACATTTGACAAAAATTAAAGAAATATTGTTACCCAGAACCTGGGTTTGCCTCTTGGTGGGTGTTGGGCCAAAAGACACAACCAAGGCAAAGATCAGAAAAAGGAGGGATTTATTATTATTTGCAGCAAGTAAGGAGCACACCGGGGATCTTCCCCAAAGCAGTGTCTCCCTAAACAGCAGAGTTGGGGAAGATTTAAGCTAAGGGCACATGCATATTCATGAAGGCGCTTGAGCAGAGAATCCAGCATAGAATTGGGGCAAAGGACAACAGAGTCCAAGTTTTAGTAGTTTGAAGTCAGAAAAGGTCCACATCAACCTTCCATCCTCCACCTGGATGCAGACCTTAGCTCCTACAGAACTCAAAGGTATGTATCAGATTGTTACGTATATCCCTTGGGGAGGAAATACGACTCTGTTCTAATCACTGAACTATTGTTTTTTAAAAATTTATTTACTTGGCTGCACCGGTCTTAGTTGCGGCACGCAGGATCTTCATTGCGATGTGTGGGATCTTTAGTTGCGGCATGTGGGATCCAGTTCCCTGACCAGGGATCGAACCTAGGCCCCCTGCATTGGGAGCACGCCATGGAGTCTGAGCCACTGGACCACCAGGGAAGTCCCTGAACTATTGTTTATTGACTGCTTTTCCATAGTTCCTGCCTTCTCTCATTTGCCTTGAGATCATTCATTACTGAACCTGTTCAAGGGAAAGCACTGTGGCCAGGCTTAGATCACAAAATGGCTTAGGCCAAAAATGGCTTCTCTTCTGTCATGAAGACCATGCCTGCCTGGGTCTCTTTCCCCGGGACCCCCTACTCTATCTGCTTACAATATGAATAAAATTATGAACTTAATTTAATAAAATGTATCAATATTAGATCATTAATTTTGACAAATGTACTACATTAATGGAAAATATTAATAATAAGGGAAACTGAGTATGGAGTATACAGGAATTCTCTGTACTGTCTTTGCCATTTTTCTATAAATCCAAAATTACTCTAAAATAAAAAAATTTGTTTAAAACTTAGAAACAACCTCATAGAGTTATTGTAAGAATTAAATGAAATAATCAATATAAAAAGATCTGCGGAGGGACTGGAATATGGTAAGCATTCAGTAAATATGCGCTTTTGATAAGGATTTAAAAATTAAGGGCTGTCAACAGAGGAATAGGAATAGCATGCATAACTTCCCAAACTATGGATGGTGGGAGGGGAGAGATAAAAAAAGAAAATTTAATTTATCCGGACTTCCCTGGTGGCGCAGTGGTTAGGAATCCGCCTGCTAATGCAGGGGACACGGGTTCGAGCCCTGGTCTGGGAAGACTCCACATGCCGCGGAGCAACTAAGCCTGTGCGCCACAACTACTGAAGCCCGCGTGCCGAGAGCCCATGCTCCACAATAAGAGAAGGCACCGCAGTGAGAAGCCTGCGCACCACAACAAACAGTAGCCCCCACTCGCCGCAACTAGAGAAAGCCTGTGCACAGCAACGAAGACCAAATGCAGCTAAAAATAAATAAATGTATTAAAATATTTTTTAATTTAATTTATCCAATAAAAAATAGAAAAGTTAAAGAAAGCGTTAAAATGTATTTACATAAAAACATAAAATGAGATATAAGGAATCATTAACTATATTAAATGCAAATGAGTTAAACTCACTATTTAAGGGAAAGATTCCACACACATTAAAATTAAAAAAAAAAAAAGAAAGAAAAAGAAAATAACAAGTGTTGGTGAGTGAAATGATCTGTATCCAATTCCAATGGGGGAGGGGAGGACTTGGTTCCACCATGACCACCAAGCAATTAACTCAGTTCTGACAGTATTTACCCAGAGACAGCATCACTCGCACAGGTTAAGGGTTCAGTCTCACAAGATTGATTGCCACCCCAGTTCGGACACCAATTGCAAGTCCAGGTTGTCACCTCTGTTTCTGACCCACTGGCTATAGACGGGAGGTTCCAACACCCCCCTCCTTGGGTTCCATTAATTTGCTAAAGTAGCTCACAGAACTCAGAGAAACATTTTACTTACTTGATCACTTGTTTATTATAAAAGGATATAACTTGGGAACAGCCAAAAGAAAGAGATGCTTAGGGCAAAGTATGGGGAAAGGGCTCGGAGCATTCATGTTCTCTCTGAGTATGCCACTCTCCCCAAATCTCCACATGTTCACCAACCTGGAAGCTCTCCAAACTCCATCCATTTGGGTTTTTATGGAAGCTTCATTATACAAGCATGATTGATTGAATCATTGGCCATTGGCAATCTATCCAACCTCCAGGCCTTCTCCCTTCCCCAGTGGAGATGGGGTTAGGGGCAGTGAAACTGAAAGTTCCAACCCTCTAATCACCGGGTTGACTCCACTGGCAACCAGCCCCCATCCTTAGGGGGAGTCCAAATGTCACCTCATTAGCTTAACAAAAGACCCCTATACTGCTGTCATCACTTAGAAGTTCTAAAGATTTTAGTTCTGTGCCAGAAAAGGGGGACGAATACCAACTATATATTTCTTATAAATTACGATGTCACAGTGAAGATGTGGAGAAATTAGAACACTTGTGCAGTGTTACTGGGAATGTAAAATGGTGCAGCAAGTATGTAAAACATTATGAGGTTCCTTAAAAAATGAAAAATGGAATTATCATATGATCCAGCAATTCCACTTCTGGGTATTGTTGACAAAAATCAATCAGTTGATCTAAGAAAGAAGTGGAAATTTTTATTTGAGCCAAATTGAGGATTATAGCCTGGGAACAGCCTCTCAGAAAGCTCTGAGAACTTTTCTGTCGGTTAGGGGCCAATGTACAGTTACGTAAGTTTTCTGAGACAGACAGCTGTACATTAAATGACATATTATTGACAGTTTACACAATCTAGCGAGTAGTCCGTCATGGATCATAGTGGCCCCTTACAAGATTAAGAAGGAATGTTATCCTTTAAGTTGTTGTCTTGATGGTACTAAGAGAATGTTGCTCTTTATGGCCGAGCAGGTATTTCTGCTGATAGGGAGGTTTGGTCAAAGCATGATGCAGATACACAATTCACAGTAGAGGGGAGAGAGGAGGCCAAAGGGCGGAGAATTTTTTTTCCTGTTCAAATTTTTCTTGTCGTGCCATAAAATATGAATTTTATTTCACATATATATCCTAAAGAATTGAAAACAGGGTCTCAAAGAGTTATTTGCACACCCATGTTCATAGCAGCACTATTCACAATAACAAAAAGGTGGAAGCAACTCAAGTGTCCATCAGTGGATGAATGGATAAACAAAATATGGTCTATATGTACAATGGAATATAACTCAGCCTTAAAAAGAAATTCTGACACAGGCTACAACATGGATCAACCTCAAACATTCTATGCTAAGTGAAATAATCCAGACATTTAAAAAAAATACTGTAGGATTCCACTCATATGAGGTGTCTAGAGTAGTCAAATTTATAGAAACAGAGAGTAGAGTGGTGGCTGCCAGGAGCTGGGGGGAGGGGAAAATGAAGAATTCTTGTTTCATGGATACAGAGTTTCAGTTTTGTAGGATGATAAAGTTCTGGAGATTGCTTGTACAATAATGTGAATGTGGGACTTCCCTCGTGGCACAGTGGTTAAGAATCTGCCTGCCAATGCAGGGGACACGGGTTCGAGCCCTGGTGTGGGAAGATCCCACATGCCACGGAGCAACTAGGCCCGTGTGCCACAACTACTGAGCCCGCATGCTGCAACTACTGAAGCCCATGCACCTAGAGCCTGTGCTCCGCAGCAAGAGAAGCCACCACAATGAGAAAGCCCACACACTGCAACTAGAGAAAAGCCCATGCACAGCAATGAAGACCCAACGCAGCCCAAAAAAAAAAAGTATATATATATATAATGTGAATGTACTTGACACTACTGAATTGTGCAATTAAAAATGGTTATGATGGTAGATTCTACATTATGCGTATTTTACCACAATTAAAAATTTTTTTAAAAAGTATTCTCAAACTAAGTGACCAAACGAAAGTAACCAATCTGAAAAGGCTATTTACTGTATGATTCCAACTACATGACATTCTGGAAAAGGTAAAACCATGGAGACATTAAAAAAAAAAATCCGTGATTTTCAGGGGTTAGGAGAGAGGGAAAGATAAACAGATGGAGAACAGAGCATTTGTAGGGCAGTGAAACTCTTCTGTATGATACTGTAATGATGGTATATGTCATTACACTTTTGTCAAAACCCACAGAATGTGCAACACAAGAGTGAACCCTATGGTAAACTCTGGACTTTGATATTAACATGTATAAGTTCATCATGTTGTAACAAATGTAGCCCTCTGGTGCAGGTTGTTGATGGCTGGGAGGCTAAGCATGTGCAGAGGCAGGAGGTATGTGGGAATTCTCTCTACTTTCTGCTAAATTTTGCTGTTCTAAAAAATAAAGTCTATTAAAAATTTTTTAATGCAGTAATATCATATTCATAAGACAATACTAACAAAAAAAATTGAAAATAAGGGGTGATCAAAGGCAAATGCAAACTAAAAAGAAATATAGGTGGCAATACTAATAAAAGATAAAATATAATTTGATGGCAAAGCACATTAAGACAAAGAGATAAATGAATATTGTACATTGATAAAAGAGCCAGTCTCTCACAAAGGTGTGATAGATGTGAGTCTTATCACATCTTATCAAAATATATCTGTTTTAAAACTCTTCTGGAATGAGGTAAGAGAGAGTTTTCTCTTTTTGCCCTATACATCAGTATTATATTCATATCTACAGTCAACCTACCATCCTAAATGCATGCTCATTTGGTGAAAGGGAATGAGTATTAAAATGTGAATAAACAACAAGGTCTTACTGTATAAGCACAGGGAGCCATATTTAATATCCTGTGATAAATCATAATGGAAAAGAATGTAGAAAAAGAATGTATACATATGTATAACCGAATCACTTTGCCGTACAGCAGAAACTAACGCAATATTTTCTATTGAATATATGTCAATAAAAAAATTAAAAATAAAAAAATTTTTGGATAGAAATGTCAGTTTGTCCTCGAAAAGTGCTGTGCCAGTTAACATTTCTACCAACAAAGAGGGTTTTTCTCCATGCCATCTCTAATACTAAATAGTACCATTAAAAAAATTGTTAGCCTGACAAGAGAGAAAGTGGTATCTTGTTTTTATTTGCATTTTCCTGTTCAGAAGGGAAGTTGAGCTTTTTTTCTTAGCCAGAAATGATAATGTAATCCAGTCAGTCACATTCTTTTCTTTCTTGTTTCTGGGTTTAATGTCTCACTTAAAAAGACTATCCCTATGTGTATTCTCCTATATTTTCTGTTGGTACTCTTACTACTTTGTTTAGAATTTTAATTCATTTTAATTTCATTTTATTTATTATTTTTGAAGAAGCTGTCTATTCTACACAGTTCCCAGCTGGATATCGAATTATCCCCATACCACTTATTGAATTTACCCCAAAGTTGAAATACCAACATTATCAAGTCAATATATAAGTTTGTTTCTCTGCCTCTGTTACACTATTTTAATGACACTATTTTGGTAGCCCATTTTGAGAAGTACTAGAGCAATTTCTTCCTCATTAGTATTCTTTTCAAAGACATCTTAGCAGTTTTTAACATTTACTCTTCCAGATTAAGGTTTTTTTTTTTTACATCTTTATTGAAGTATAATTGCTTTACCATGGTGTGTTGGTTTCTGCTTTATAACAAAGTGAGTCAGTTATACATATACATATGTTCCCATATCTCTTCCCTCTTGCATCTCCCTCCCTCCCACCTTCCCTATAGATGAAGTTTTAAGTTTCAAAAAACTTCCTCTTGGGAATTACCTGGCAGTCCAGTGGTTAGGGCTCTGCACTCTCACTGCGGAGGGCCCAGGTTCAGTCCCTGGTTGGGGAGCTAAGACCCTGCAAGCTGCGCAGTGCAGCCAAAAAAAAAAAAAACACTTCTTCTTAAGATTTTGCTTGGAATTGCATTGACTCCATGACCATTTGGGTAGAAATGACACGGGAACATGAGGCAACGATTGTTAAACAGGCACTAGACAAAGACAGCTTTTCTGCTTTGGCAAGTCAGTTCATCTCGTGAATCTTCAGTTTCTTTATCTTTAAATCAGAGATGATAATAGTACCCATGTCATAGGGCTATTATGAGAATTAAATGTGATAACGCATACAAAGTGAGTAGCACAGTGCCTGCCACATAATAAGTGTTCAATAAATGTAACCCTCATATCCAAGTACAGAAATACCTTGGTTATATATTCTGAATGTCTTTTGGTAATGTTCAGTTTTCTTCATAGAGGTTGCAAACATTTGTTGTTGAACTTTTACTATATTTTAGCTTTTTGTTGCTTTTGGGAATGGATTTTTTTCTTTCCTTTTAATAATATTTTCTAGTTAGTTACTGCTAGTATAGACAAACATCTTTAATGAAGTAAAGCATTTTTTTCTCTTAGTAGTTGGTATGGGGATGTATTTATCTAGGGATTGGTTACCTTAATGACCTCTACTGCTGGTTCCAATAGATTTTTAGTTTATTCGTTCAGATTTTCTGAGTATATAACACTATGACCCACAAATAACCATTTGTTTTCTCCTCTTATATATTTTCTCCTTTTGCATTGGTTGGAACTTTCAAAATGATTTCAAATAATGCCCATAGTAGAGGACATCTTTATGTTCTCATGACTTTATTGGGAAATTTTTACATTCTCTTTTATTTATTTTTTTAATAACTTATTATTTATTCATTTTATTTATTATTATTATTTTTGGCTGCATTGGGTCTTTGTTGCTGCGAGCGGGGGCTACTCTTCGAGGCGGTGTGCAGGCTTCTCATAGCAGTGGCTTCTCTTGCAGAGCACAGGCTCTAGGCCCTCGGGCTTCAGTAGTTGTGGCACGCAGGCTCAGCAGTTGTGGTACATGAGCTTAGCTGCTCCACAGCATGTGGGATCTTCCAGGACCAGGGCTGGAACCTGTGTCCTCTGCATTGGCAGGAGGATTCTTAACCACTGCGCCACCAAGGAAGTCCCTACATTCTCTTTTAAAAAACAACTCATGCTACGTTTAGAAGAGAAACAAATAGGAAATCGATAAACATTATATAAAGGGTTTGGTTGCAAACAATACTCTGAAATTATGTTCCACATCAGAATAGATTCAGTCCAGTCATATATCTATATATTTATTGAGCAAATAATGAAACTATAAAGAGCATAAGGTGGCAATTCATGAAATAAAGGTTAAACTATACTTGGTAGATTCAGGTGAGGCAGGAACAGAAAACCACACATGTTACTACATTCATTAAGGATTTTAAATTAACCTTTATAAAATTAATGCATTCTCACTGAAAAAAAAATTTAAATACAGAAATATATAAAGAAAAGCTTCCCCTTCCTATATTCTTCATCTTATATCCCAGAGGCATCCTTTGTTTACATGTCAGTGTGTATGCCTCTAAAAATTTTTTATGCATGTATATACAAAAATGAGTAACATAATTTGGAAACATTTAACAACTTAGATTTAAAAAACATTAATTTTTAAAATTGAGCTTTAATTTGTAAACCAACACTGATTTAGACATAAGATTAAATCCTTAGGCAGCCTGGTCAATTGGGAATTTAATAAAATCACTGCTAAACTTTGAGATGTTTTCCTGACAAAATTGTATATTTAATATCTGCCCTGAGATTCTTTCTTTCTTAATTTACTTCAATTTAAAATTTTTTATATATATACATTCTTTTTAAAATTTATTTTTATTGAAGTATATTTGAATTACAATGTTGTGTTAATTACTGCTGTACAGCAAAGTGACTCAGTTATGCATTTATATACATTCTTTTTCATATTTTTTTCCATATGGTTTATCACAGGATATTGAATATGGTTCCCTGTGCTATACAGTAGGAACTTGTTTATCCATTTTATATATAATAGTTTGCGTCTGCTAATCCCAAACTCCCAGTCCATCCCTCCCCCACCCCCCTCCCCCTTGGCAACCACAAGTCTGTTCTCTACGTCCGTAAGTCTGTTTCTGTTTCCTAGATAGGTTCATTTCTGTCATATTTTAGATTCCACATATAAGTGATATCATATGGTATTTGTCTTTCTCTTTCCGACTTATTTCACTTAGTATGATAATCTCTAGTTGCATCCATGTTGCTACAGATGACATTATTTCGTTCTTTTTTATGGCTGAGTAGTATTCCATTCTATATATGCACCACATCTTCTTTATCCATTCATCTGTCGATGGTTGTTTCCATGTCTTGGCTATTATGACTAGTGCTGCTATGAACATAAGGGTGTATGTACCTTTTTAAATTATCTTTCTGCCTTTGAGAATCTTTTGCTCAGACTGGAATAAGAAACAGTTTTATTCTTAAGCTCTTATAATCCTTGCTCCTTTATAGTTTTTAAAAATTTTCTTGAGGGCTTCCCTGGTGGCGCAGTGGTTGAGAGTCTGCCTGCTGATGCAGGGGACACGGGTTCGTGCCCCGGTCCGGGAAGTTCCCACATGCCGTGGAGCGGCTGGGCCCGTGAGCCATGGCCGCTGAGCCTGCGCGTCCAGAGCCTGTGCTCTGCAACGGGAGAGGCCACAGCGGTGAGAGGCCCGCGTACCGCAAAAAAAAAAAAAAAAATTTCTTGAAAAATTTTTTGCCCTCTCTCTGTATCCTATCATTTGTAACCACGTAAAAATACTTGGCCCTTTAAATATTTTGCCCAGATAGCTCCTTAGGCAAATCCATCAGTTTATGAGATGTATTTTCTGTTTCCTATATCACCACAGGGTATAGGTGTACCAAACTTCATAGCATGAAGTTACATAAAAAGGGTTGCAGCAGGCTTCCCTGGTGGCGCAGTGGTTGGGAGTCCGTCTGCCGATGCAGGGGACACGGGTTCGTGCCCCGGTCCGCGAAGATCCCACATGCCGCGGAGCAGCTGGGCCCGTGAGCCATGGCCGCTGAGCCTGCGCGTCTGGAGCCTGTGCTCCGCAATGGGAGAGGCCACAACAGTGAGAGGCCTGCGTACTGCAAAAAAAAAGAAAAAAAAAAAAGGGTTGCAGCATAGCAACATAAAAAGTGTTGCTTTTTTTAATCCTCCACTAATACTGTCCTCCCTGGTCTCCCACCTACAACAATATCTCCTCAAGGGACTTCAAGTTTATACTAGTGGTCTCCTCGTGGGCCTTTCCAGCTTCTGCCCAGTGCTGGTCCTAAGGCCCATGCTGGCTTTTTAGGTTTTTTTGTTGTGGGTACACCCCAATTCCAGACCCTACATTTCTGTCCCAGTTACTGTTGCTGCCTAACAAATGAGCCCAAAACTTGGCAGCTTAAAACAACAATCTTGTTATGCTAATAGATTTCGTGGGCCAGAAATTCAGATGGAGCACAGTAACGATGGTTGTGTCTTCCTCATGATGTCTGAGGCCTCTGCTGGTAAGATGTTAAGACTAGAGGGATTCAGCGACTAAGAGCTGGAGTCATCTGAAGACCCACTCACTTATAAATCTGGTAAAGCTCAGAAGACTAGGACTGCTGACCAGAACATCTGCATGTTGTCTTTCCCCTTGGCTTGATGTCCCCATGGCACAGTGGCCTGGGATGCAGCCCTTCTTCAGTAGCAGCTCAGGGCTCTTAGCATGAGTGTGCCAGCAAACAAGATAGAAACTAAATCACCACTTATGGCCTAGCCTTGGAAGTCATACAGTTAAATTTTTCCCATACTCTATTGTTGAAGTCATTCCAAACCCACTAGATTCAAAGGGAGTGATAGAACCTCATCTCTGGATGGGAAGAGTAGCCAGGACATATTGTTGAATACCTTGTGGGATGGAAGATATTTTTGTAGCTATCTTTGGAAAATACAATGTGTGACATAAATAAGAAATTAGTGACAATATAGATGATTTGAACAATGCAAATGATGCAAATATATATACAGTGATCTACATAAGTTAATTACATCAGTTTATTTGCATGATTTGTATATACATACATATTCGTATACACGTGTGTGTGTGTGTATATATATATACATATATATATATAACACTAAGTACAAAATATCCATTCTTCTGAAGTGTTCACAATATCTTTACCAAAAATGACGTTATGCTGAGCATAAAGCAAATCTCAACAAATTTCAAAGGATAGTAATTATAAAGAGAATGTGCCCTGGCCCTAGTGAAACTTACCTAGACATCAGTAACAAAAAGGTAAACAGAGCATCCCCATATTTTGGAAATTAAGCAACACATTTCTAAAAAATAGATCAAAAAAGAAATTCCAAGGGAAATTAGAAAATCTTGTAAACAGAATGATTTTTTTAAATTTATTCATTTATTTATTTATGGCTGTGTGAGTCTTCATTGCTGCACGTGGACTTTCTCTAGTTGCAGTGAACAGGGGCTACTCTTCGTTGCAGTGCACGGGCTTCTCATTGCAGTGGCTTCTTGTTGCAGAGCACGGGCCCTAGGCGCACGGGCTTCAGTAGTTGTGGCATGCAGGCTCAGTAGTTGTGGCACACGGGCTTAGTTGCTCTGTGGCATGTGGGATCTTCACAGACCAGGGCTCGAACCCATGTCCTCTGCATTGGCAGGCGAATTCTTAACCAGTGCGCCACCAGGGAAGTCCCTGAATGATTATTTAAACCATGTTTCTTATTTTATTATTATTTTTATTTTTTTAATTGAAGTATAGTTGATTTATAAAATATTAGTTTCCGGTTTACAACATAGTGATTCAAAATTTTACAGATTATACTCTATTTAAAGTTATTGTAGGGAATTCCCTGGGGGTCCAGTGGTTAGGACTTGGCACGTTCACTGCTGAGGGCCCCGGGTTCAATCCCTGATCAGGGAACTAAGATCCCACAAGCTGGGTGATGTGGCCAAAAAATAAAATAAAAATTATTATAAAATATTGGATTTATCCCCTGTGCTGTATAAATTACAATTTTTTTAAATGGTATATCAAAATCTATAAGACTTCTGCTTTCTGCCATGATGGAGTAAATGGTGCCAGTTTAGCTTTCCCCTTCCCCCATAAATGACTAGAAAACTTTAAAACATATATAAACCAAATGCTGTCAGATATCACACAACAGACAGTGCAGAACTGTGAGCCCTTGGAGAAAGAAGACAAACTTGTTCTGAACTGTGGTGCAGAGAAGGGGGGAAGGCAAGTTAGGATAGCCTTGCTGAGTTGAAGGAAACAGAGATTATAGTTCAGGAAGGCTGAAGCCAGGAAAGAGTTCTGGAAAGGAAGGCACTGTGCAGAGAAAGAACTCCTGCAACCTGTGTGGAGGCGCCACTGAGTCTGCACATGGGGAGAGTGAATCCCCATGAAGCTCCACAAAGAGTGACCAGAGAATTGTAATCTAAGTAACACCCAGAACACACACAGAGCAGGAAGACATTTCCATCTGTCCAGCCAGAGTAGAAATATGGGCGACATTCAGTGGAGACCCAAGAGGAGTAATGGTCAGTGTAGGGTCTGAAGGAGTCCTGGAATGAGGCTACTCTTAGTGGGTCAAGCAAAATTTAAAGACAGGCCTTGAAGGTATCGAACTGATAGCCTCAAGTAAACTAGCTGCCAGCTGAAACAGTCTTTAAAAGATGAAAACTCAGTCCAGACACTCTGCTTTGTAACACACACAATGTCCACCATTCAACTGAAAAATGCTAGATATGCAAGGGAGGTGTGACTATAACCGGGAGAAAAATCAGGCAGTGGGAGGCACTCAGTAATGATGGATATGAAGGAACTAGTAGACAAGGACATTAAAACAAACAATAGAACTATATTTAAGAATTTAATGAATAAATGTGTATAATGAAGTGAGAAATAAAAAAGAAATAAATGAAACTTCTAGAGATAGAAATGCAATATATGAAATTAACTTTTCACTGGCTTAGACTAACACAAACTTAGACACTGCGTAAGAAAATATCAGAGAACTTGAAGGCATAGAAATAGAATCCCTCTAAAATAAAATACATAGAGAGAAAGGCGGGGAAAATAAAGAGGTTTTATAATCGACAGGAAATATAGACTGATTTAACACACATCTAATTGGAGACCCAAAAAGCAAGGAGTGTGTAGGAAGCAGAAAATACATTTGAAAAGATAATGGCTGAAAATTTTTCCAAATCTGAAAACTGTAAACACATAGACCCCAAAAGTTCAATGACCTCCAAACAGAATTCACTTACACACACACACACACACACACACACACACACAAACCAATTCAAATGTATCAAAATCTAATCACTAAAAATAAATGATAGAGGGAATATCTTTATTTTTTAATTGAAATATAGTTGATTTACAATGTTTTGTTAGTTTCAGGTGTACAGCAAAGTGATTCAGATATACGTATATCCGAATATATATATATATCTGAATATATATATTCTTTTGCAGATTCTTTTCCCATATAGGTTTTACAAAATATTAAGTATAGTTCCCTGTGCTATACAGTAGGTCCTTGTTGTTTATCTATTTTATATATGGTACTGTGTATATGTTACTCCCAAATTCCTAATTTATCCCTCCCCCTCACCTTCCCCCCTGGTAACCATAAGTTTATTTTCTATGTCTGTGAGTCTGTTTCTGTTCTGTAAATAAGTTCATTTGTATCATTTTTTTTAGATTCCACCTATAAGTGATATCATGTGATATTTGGTTTTTTTCTGTCTGATTTACTTCACTTAATAATGATCATCTCTAAGTCCATCCATGTTGCTGCAAATGGCATTATTTCATACTTTTTTATGGCTGAGTAGTATTCCATTGTGTGTGTGTGTGTGTGTGTGTGTGCGTGTGTGTGTTTGTACATATCTTCTTTATTCATGTATCTTTTGATGGATACTTAGATTACTTCCATATCTTGGCTTATAGAGGGAATATCTTAAATGTAGCCAGAGGAAAAAAGAAAAAGTCAGAAGATAATACTACAGTAGACTTCTTGTCAGAAACTAGAAAAGCCAGAGGCAATTGGAAGACATCTTTAAATAAAAAGAAACTGTCAACTCAGAATTCTATATCTAGCAAAAATACACACACACCCCCATGAGGGTGAAATAAAACTTTTTCAGATAAATAAAAGCTGACCAAATTTGTCACCGGCAGACCTGCACTAAAATATTGAAGAAAGTTCTTCAGGCCGAAGGTAAATGATACCAGATGGAAACTTGGGTCCACACAAAAGAATAAAAAGCACTGGAAATGGTAAATATGCATTTATGAGTTAAATATGATTTTCCTCTATAATTAAATTTTCATTAAAAGATATTTGACTGCCGAGAGCAGTGATTCTCAAGGTTTTCATTATAACCCTCCTAAGCAACGTTTTTACCTAATTACCCCACGTGACAAGAATGTACGCTCTAGCACAATAATAATAACAATGTAGTGTGGAATTAAAAATATATGTAGACACAGTGGTTGGGAGTCCGCTTGCTGATGCAGGGGACACGGGTTTGTGCCCTGGTCCAGGAGGATCCCACATGCCGCGGAGCAGCTGGGCCCGTGAGCCATGGCCGCTGAGCCTGCGCGTCCAGAGCCTGTGCTCCTCGGTGGGAGAGGCCACAGCAGTGAGAGGCCCGCGTACCGAAAAAAAAAAAAAAAAAAAAAAAAATATATATATATATATATATATATATATATATATGTAGAAGTAAAATATACAACACTAATAGCACAAAGGATGGAGGAAGTGGGAGTTTACCATACTACATTCCTGAGGTAAAGTAGTCATTGTGGTCCTGAATTCTATTTGGTGGTAGTTTCAGATGTTTCATCTATATGTGTACGTGATACATATCCACACTTTTCTTCTGACTGTTCATTAAGTTTTGAAATTAAATATAAGCAACAGATAAGTAATATCTAACATCACAATAAGAAATCCCATATAACCATGAGATATTAGACTAGCATTTTCCAAACTTTTCTGCTTTAGAGACCAGTAAAATATACTGAACAAATTGTGTGGATTGGTATATGGCTATTAAGTTTTTACTTTGCCTATCACTTATATATGGAATCTAAACTATGACACAAATGAACCTATCTAGGAAGCAGAAACAGACTCACGGACATAGAGAACAGACTTGCGATTGCCAAGGGGGAGGGGGTTGAGGGAGGGATGGAGTGGGAGGCTGGGATTAGCAGATGGAAGCTATTGTATGTGAAATGGATAAACAACAAGGTCCTACTGTATAGCACAGAGAGCTATATTCAGTATCCTATGATAAACCATAATGGAAAAGAATATTAAAAAAGGAATGTATATATGTATAACTGAATCACTTTGCTATACAGCAGAAATTTACACAACACTGTAAATCAACTATAGTTCAATAAAAAAATAAAAATTTTTTTGGCTTTGCCAAGTATGACTTTAAAAGACAAATAAAAATCAACGGCCCCGCCTCTTCTGGTGCCTGCCTGGACTCGGCGCAGGGGCGGCGCAAATTCCAGGCACAGAGGCAGACAAACAGCAGGACCTTGGCGGTGGCGGAGCTGAGCCTAAGGAAGGGTGGTCGCCTTATCGCACCCAAGAAGGCCCACATCGTGCAGCAGCAAACGCTCAAGAAGGTGAGTGTGGGCGCACGAGGGGAAAGAGACGGAGCGTGGAGGCTGGCGAGGGGCTGGGGATGGAGAACTCTCAGCGCTGTGAGCCTCTTTTCCTCCTTCGCACAGTGGGTACGGACACATTTCCTACCAATCAACAGGCCTCTCAAAGTGAGGAATGGCGCGCACAAAGTGTTCGACCCAGGTGAGCTGCTTTCTCTATTACTGTCCTCCTTAATAGACCTCGAGAAGGAAAGCAGCCTGGGAAAGGAGTCACAAACCCCAGCTTTGCAAGAAGGCAGCACTGGGTGCAAAGCGCCGCTCCCTCGACAGCTGCTGTTTATTCGCCCTGAGCCTCTTACCTGTGAAATGGTCTTACTGATAGCACTTTTCTCCTAGTGGTTCACAGGGCAGTGTGTGTTGCCTCTGGTTTTGATTGTCTTCTCTTCCCCCTAATAAGCTGGTTTATTAGCCAGAGGAGGCCCAAGTCTCATTGAAATACAGACCACCCTTCATATACGTGGGTTCCCCATTCACAAATTCAAACAACCCAAGGATCATAAGCTTAGTGCAGGATCTCTGATTGGTTGAATCCTCGAATTTGGAAACTGAGGATATGGAGGGCCCACTAAGGGCTGTGAACATCCTTGGACTTTGGTATCTGCAGGGGAGTCCCAGAACCAATCTCCCGCAGATACCAAGGTACAACTGTAGGCTATAGTGGGTTTGGAAATAGAGCATACATTTAAAGTCAATTGATTTTTGAGAAAAGTACCAAGACAATTTCATGAGAAAAGAATAGTCTTTTCAACAAATAGTGCTGGGACTCTAGGTAGCCACATGCAAAAGAATGAAGTTAGAGCCCTACCTCACACCACAGACAAAAATTAACTCAAAATGGGTCAAAGACCTGAATGTAAGAGCTAAATTATAAAACATTTAGAAGAAACTATAGGAGTAAATATTTATGATCTTAGATTTGACAATGGATTCTTAGATACCATACCAAAAGCACCAGCAACAAAAGAAAAAATACAGAAATTGGACTTCATCAAAATTAAAAACTTTTGTGCTTCCAAGAACATTATCAAGAAAGTCAAAAGACAGCCCACAGGTTGGGAAAAAAATACCTGCAAATCATATATCCAGTAGGTGACTTGTATATAGAACATGTAAAGAAATCTTACAACTCAATAATAAAAAATTAAATAATCCATTTTTTTTAAATGAGAAAAGGACTTGAATAGACATTCTCCAAAGAAGATATACAAATGGCCAGTAAACATATGAAAAGATGCATGATATCATTAGTCACTAGGTAAATACAAATCAAAACCACAACCACAATGAAATATCACTTCACATCATTGGGATGGTTATAAAAAAAAGGCAGGTAATGACAAGTGTTGGCAAGGGTCTGGAGAAATTGTAACCCTCATACTTTGCTCTTGGGAGTGTAAAATGCAGCAGTTGCTTTGTAAAACAGTCTGGCATTTCTTCAAAAAGTTAAACATAGAGTTGCCGTATGACCTAGCAATTCCATTCCTAGGCAGGCAGCCAAGAGAAATGAAAACAATATGTCCACATAAAGACTTCTACACAAATATTGATAGCAGCATTATGCATAATAGCTAAAAGGTGAAAACAATCCAAATGTCATCAACTGATGAGTGGATAAACAAAATGTGGTATATCCATACAGTGGAATATTAATTGGCCATAAAAAGGAATGAGTACCAATACAAGCTACAGCATGGATGAACCTTGAAAACGTTATGGTAAGTGAGAAAAGCTGGTCAGTCAAAAAGGCCATATTTGTATGATTCCTTTTATATGAAATGTTCAGAATAGGCAAATCCACAGAAACAGAAAGCAACTTGTGGTTGCCAGGGGCTGGAAGGAGAACGGATTGGGGCTGAAAGCTACTGGATGCGGAGTTTCCCTTTGGGGATGACAAAAATGTTCTGGAATTCGATAGTTGCAACATTTACACAACTTTATGAACATATACTAAATTTTATTTTATTTTGCTTTGTTTTATTTTTACTTTAAATGGGTGAATTTTATGGTATGTGAATTATAAGTCAATACTTTTTACCGCTGGCCTCTCACTGTTGTGGCCTCTCCTGTTGCGGAGCACAGGCTCCGGACGCGCAGGCTCAGCAGCCATGGCTCACGGGCCCAGCCGCTCCACGGCATGTGGGGTCTTCCTGGACCAGAGCACGAACCCGTGTCCCCTGCATCGGCAGGTGGACTCCCAACCACTGCCACCAGGGAAGCCCAGTCAATACATTTTAAAAAAGAAAATATAGTCCTGGTAATTCTGTGTCCCTGATGGTGATCCTCACACATATGAGACAGGGGTTTGGAAAAGCAGGTGGTTTCTCTGACCTGTTTATGTAAATCAGATTCTACTTTGATAATTACATTCTCTTAATCAATGTCTCAAAAAGTTTTGGGAGGGTGGGAGGGACAAAAGGGTACAAGGATATTCATACAGTAGAATATAATAGCAGTTAAATGAACTAGAATGAATGAAATGAATGAATGAATGAATGAAATGAATCCATCAGCATGGATAAAACCTAAAAACAATAATAGGAAAGAAAATAAGTTGCAGCATAATATAACATTTGTTTTAAATTCGTGAACATGGAAATCGATATTATACATTGCTATGGATCCGTACATTTGTAGTAGTTATGTGAAAGCCTGTAATGGGGACAATAGTCACCAAATTCAGAATAGTTCTTGCTCCTGGGAAGGCAGAAGATGCACTGGACCCGAGAGGGGTACAAAGAGGTCTTTGATTCCAGCTACAATATTTTAATTTAAAAAATAATCTAAAGTAGATACAGGAAAATGTTAGGATTTTTCAAATCCACGCAATGACTACATGGATGTTTGTTATCACTAAATACTCTTTGTCATTATTTGTTAATAAAGTGATGTTTTCCAAACTTCAGGTCACTTTGCATAAGTAGTTTGTGAAATCAGTTTTGTGGCTCATAACAACACCTTTTCAAAAAAAGAGAGAGGACTTCCCTGGTGGTCTAGGCCGGTTGGGGAAGTTCCGCGTGCCATGCGGTGCAGCCAAAATGAAACAAAACAGAGAGAGAGAGAGAACATAATAGAAAATATCAGAATATTTAGGGAAAAAGTTAAATATTGTTTTGGATAACTTTTAATTCAGGGTTTACTGTATTGCTAGGCAGGCAGCCAAGAGAAATGAAAACAATATGTCCACATAAAGACTTCTACACAGATACTGATAGCAGCATTATGCATAATAGCTAAAAGGTGAAAAAGGGTACTGGACAAAAATATTCAAAAGTCCTTTATATAATATACGAAGTTATAGTCCAAACATACCAAATAGGTTGAACAAAATTCTTCTTATGTCTGACCGTAAGCAATTTTACCGTGTTAGTCTTAAACAATTATATGATATGATATGATACTTTATTTCATAGTCAGTCACATCTATAGAAGTACAATCCATAGAAGAAATTGTAGTTTGAGAGACCTTTGCATTTTTCTTTAAAATATTTTAAATTAAATATTATTTTAAGGTCTGAAGTTTGGAACGTAATGAAAATTTAGCCTGGGTTGGGGATGTATTGATGTGAGGCCTCATCTATGTTTTTATTTCTTGTTAATAGCACCCTCACTGTGAAAGAATATGGCTCCATGGAAAACTGATGTCAACTATTAATTGGTTCATTGACTCAGCTATATTATTAGCTTTATTTTTGTGGTATAAATATTTCATATTAACAAGGAGATTTTTAGGTGCTATCTTTGTGATTCTAAACCTTTAGTCTCATTCAATTCATGAACACCTGGAGATGCAATGAAGGCAGTCATCACGCTCTTGAGTGTAGAAATGGGTTTGGTTGGGGTTTTTGTTGGTTTTCTTTCCTTTTTTTGATCCCACTATGTTTTGATCAAAACTGTCCTTGCAATGAACTCCTATTTCCATGAAGTAGGGTGGGTCTTCAGTGCATGGAACCAAAGGAGCCATAACTAAGGCAGTAGGATGAATTGCTTTGAGTACACGTGTGTTACAAGAGCAAAAGCCTACAGTAGAAAAACCAGTCAGGAATGGAGTGTTGCAAAGTCCAATCAAAGTAAACCTGAATGGATAGAAGGAGCAAATAAAGCTGATGGAGGAAAGGACCAATGAAAAGAAATGGACATTCAGATACTAAAAGGGCAGTTGGGGCTCCTGGCCTCAGGCAGACACCCCAAAATGCGTCTACAGTGTGAGAGCATCCATATAATCAGGACAGCAATGGGTCATACAAGGAACAGATGGTCCCCTTGGGTTTTCCTACAGAGAACTGACTTTGGCCACCTTGAAAATGGGTAGGGATGGAGGTGAAATGGACAATCACAACTTAAACTTTAAATACTTCTCTGCAAACCCACACCCCCGGAAAAGACCACTCTTAACCATAGTGAATATGTAAAGAATGAAATCAGATGCTCTGGAATACTCAACAAGCATCCTCCACCTCCACCTCCTACTCACTGCTCTAAATAAGAAGGTGTGCATAGATACATGAAGCCTTTTGGAGCTATTGGAGAGCATCCAAGATGCTTTATTTTCTTGCACACATGCTTTCAACCTATTTGGAAAATATTCTACTTTGAGATAATGTTTCTTTTAAATCTACCAAATAATTTTTAATAAAATAAAAACCACTAAGTATATAGTCAAGTGTGTAGTTTTTTTACTATAAAAAAGCTATAGATCTTTGGGTATTTTATCTTGGATTGCATCATCAGAGATGAATTGAACACAAACTCAAAGTTGCTATTTCCATTCAAGAGAAGGGGGGACACACACACCTGGTGTGTTTTTATTCACACACTAGCTGAACGGTGCTTGAGACCCACTCCCATTAGGGGTGACTGCCTTTGGAGTGACACGTTTAGATCTCTAATTTAAAAAGCTTCTTCCTACTTTTGAACATTGATAGTTTCGTGTCATTTCAGAGGTAATCCCCTGAAAAACTTCCCATTGGTGTTTTTAGAATTTCTTTTTATGGAAAATTTTAAACATATAGAAAAGTAGACAGACTCGTACAATAAACCCCAGTCACCCAAATTCAACAATTATCAGCTCAAGGTCAACTTTGTTTCATCTATGCCTCACCCACTTCCTGCCCTGTGGGATTGTTTAGAAGCAAATCCTGACATCATATCGTTTCAAGCATCAATATTTCAATATGTAACTCTAAAGACAAGGATGCTTTTTTAAGTGAAACATATTCATAGTTCCATTTTTGCACCTAAAAATTAATTATTATTTCATAATTTCAAATACAGTCAGCATATTATATTATAGTCAGTAATTAAAACCAAATCAGTTTTTGAGGAAAGCTCTCATTTTGCACCATCAGGAAGACAATGTGGTCTGCCTTCCTGTCTGCAGAAGGAAGGGATGTGAGTTAAAACAAAGACAGAGATGGCCAAAGGGAAATATGATCGCACCTGGACTCGTGAGGACTCTGAATGCAGGGCAGAGCTGGATTAAAGAACCATAGAAGGACCCTTTATTCCAATAGTACTGGAGCGTCTCAGGGGACTGAATGCAGCTCGGGAGGTCAGCTGGGCCCCAGAAGGGACTGAACTGGCAAATAAATGCAGTCACCCCAGGGGCACCCTCTTCATCACACAACTCTCCTTTCTCCCTTCTAGGTTTCTAGGCTGCTCCTTCCTCATGAGTAGAAAAAAGCAATGCTAAAGTTCTTGAGTTTTCCTCCTTCTCTGTATGAGAAACCAGCCCACATTGAGATGGGAATATCTTAGTTATAATTGCAAGTTTCCAGGAAAAGGGGCTCCGATTGGGCCAGTTTGGGTAAAGGGTCCATTCTTGGTCCAATCACCAGTGACTGAGGCAGTGGGTCACATGTGTGTTACAAACAGGGCTATCATGTTTGTAAACATGGCGTACCCATGTGGTCTGGTGGTTGGGCAGAATCTCCCAGAGATAGCCAAGGGCCACTATCCACGGGTTGGGTTGTTGCCAAGGAGGATGGAAAGCGGAGGGATCTCTAGAGCTAAGGAGTCCACGTGGACCACTGTGTGCAGGCAGGAGGGCATTCCTCTCTCCCCACGTGACAACAGGTGTCCCCACCAGGGGAAGAGTTCTGTTCCGGGCTGGGCCGTCAGATCCAGTCAACTCTTGCTTCCCTCCCCCTCAGCAACGTTTCAGAGCAAAGAATCCCCTGCAGGTTCCTCTCCAGGGATCCCAAGGTGAAGACCACCCTACCGGTCAGTGAGCAAAGGCTTAATCTGTCTCTAGCTCAGTCTCGTCCCATGGGGGTTGGTGGGGGACATGAAAGAGAAAATGCTTTAACTACTATTTGTCTCCAGTCCAACACAGGTGAGACTCCTCGGCCTGAAAGCAGGGCTAAGAGACAGGTAAAGAGGACACAGTGTAAGATGTGGAGATGAAACACAGCTGGTGGTTTAGAAGGAATTAAAGCTAAACTCAGCGAAGGTACCCAGTCAGCAAGGCCTTTACCTTCTTCATCTTCATCTTCGTCTTCACCTCCTTCATGGGGCACCCCTTATTCCCCTCCCTCCCTCCTTCCTGCCTTCCTTCTTTCCTTTCTTTTTCCCTCCTCCCTCCCTCCCTTCTTTCTTTCCCCCTTCCCTCCCTTCCTCCCTTCCTTCCTTTCTTTCTTTCCTTCTTTCTTCCTTTCCCCTCCTTCCTTCCTTCCTCCCTCCCTTTTCTCTTCTCTTCCCTTCTCTTCTCCTTTCTTTTCTTTTCTCTTCTCTTCTTTTCTTTTCCTTTGCTTTTCTTCTCTTTCTTCAGTGTTCCTTAACCTGTGTTTTGAAGACCATCAGCATAAAAATCACCTGGGGTCTCATTAAAGATTCAGACTCTGGCCTTGCTTCCCAGACACCCAGTTTGGCAGCCTTAGGCCCCAGCCCGGGAACCTGACTTTTTAACAAGTCAGGAGATTTTTTTTTTTTTTTTGGATGTGTTGGGTCTTTGTTTCTGCGCAAGGGCTTTCTCTAGCTGCAGCAAGCGGGGGCCACTCTTCATCGCGGTGCGCGGGCCTCTCACTGTTGTGGCCTCTCTTGTTGCGGAGCACAGGCTCCAGACGCGCAGGCTCAGTAGTTGTGGCTTACGGGCCTAGTTGCTCCGTGGCATGTGGGATCTTCCCAGACCAGGGCATGAACCCGTGTCCCCTGCATTGGCAGGCAGACTCTCAACCTCTGCACCACCAGGGAAGCCCAAGTCCAGAGATTTTTGATGCACAACCAAGTATGAGAACCACTTGCTGTGGACAGAAACACCAGTCAAGTTGACCCCAGAATGTTCCATTCATTCTTTGCCCTTTGAACAGGATGAATTTTCCTGATATAATTGCCCCACATTTCTGTGGTGGTAGGGGTGAGTGTAGCCAGCATACCACAGTTGTTAGTGAAGGCATTTAAGTCTACACCCTAAATACCTTTCCTCCTGCCCTGGGAGCTGCCCTAAACAGCTGCCTGGTTCAAGAAAAGCCCGTGAAGCTGGGCTCCCAGTCATACCACCGTTCCCCCAAATCAGGGAAGCTTTTTGTTTGTTTCCCTCAATTCAACGTACTAACATTCTTGAACATGGCATTGGTACTGTGAGTACACTAATATAATAAAAATTATGCTTAGAAATTGTACATTCTAATTTTGGAAACCTGATTTGATATAACAATATCTAGATGTGTATATCAAAGCACCCCTTTTGGAGAGATCCTCTCACATTTGGAAAGTACAATGGCTACCATGAATATTACAGGTGAGGCAACCTGTTTGTGCAACAGGCTGGCCCTGAAAGAATCATCTCTTTTAATTTCTCCTTTTTACAAAAACAGCTTTATTGAAGTATAATTTAAACATCACTCTTATAAGGGTATGGTTGGTGAGTTTTAGTGAATTTATACACTTATGAACCATCACTGCAATCCAGTTTTTCTAACACTTCCATCCGTCTGGAAAGCTCCCACCCGTAGTCTCGGGCAACTGCCG
Source organism: Monodon monoceros (assembly GCF_005190385.1). Classification (NCBI taxonomy): domain Eukaryota; kingdom Metazoa; phylum Chordata; class Mammalia; order Artiodactyla; family Monodontidae; genus Monodon; species Monodon monoceros. The sequence goes on from NW_021703767.1 coordinate 8,035,744, forward strand.
TTCTATACTGTCTCTATAATTTTGTGTTTGCTAGAAATTTCACATAAGTGGAATCTTTAAGTATGCAGTCTTTGTGTCTGACAACTTTCACTTAGTGGAAAGTTTCTGAGATCCATCCAGGCTGTTGTGTGGGTCAGTAGTTTGTTCCTTTTTATTGCTGAGTAGCATTCCACTGGGTCGATCCTTTCAATGTCTTGATTTGCTCTCAACTCTCTGAAACAGCACGTTTTCACATTGATATGGTGGGAATCTTCTCAGGACTAGAAACTGCAAACCTAGACAATTCCTACCTGTGTCTGTGTTGTCAGTTGAGGAAACGTGCACATCCTTTTGACTGTGTGAATTGGCAGAGAATATGAGAGGTTGTTTATCCTAGTGTGGGCCCAACACTTAGCTGTATTCCCAGATTTCAACTAAAGATACCTAGTTTTCAGTGAAAAATCATTGTATGTCTTTTTAAAAAGATATAATTGTTTCTACAGGGTTTTTTTTCCTGAAACATGCTAGTGTCCTTTATCAAGTCTTATCACTTGTCTGCCTATGAGTTTGATCACAATTTTATACGTATTTTACTGTAAGAGGATCAATGTAAAACTACATGCCTGAGTGCAAACGCATGTTTTATAGTTACCTTAATTCTTGGGTTCACGGTAATGGGCTGCAGCTCCTAAACCTGGTGAAAACTTGGTATTCTGTGGATGCACTCATGCATCTATTTTCGAGTGCATATTCTCTGGTTCAAATATCTTTGTGTGTATATTGCTTTGGAAATATTCTCTCAGCCTCCGAGGCATTCTCCAAACACTTTCTGACATAGCCAACATTCCGGGGTATTTGAGGAAGAGCTGCAGCTCTCTCACCATGATCCATTTCCGGCTGCACAGCTGAGTGGCCCAAAGAGGAAAGAGCATCTAGTGGTTTGGAGAATTTAGTTCAGTCGGCCCTGGAGGTCTTTATTTTTAACAGTATGATTAAACAATATTTCTGACAGCACAGGAAATTAGACACATATTTACTGAGTACTTCTTTTGAAAGGGGTACAACGCTAGGGCAACAAAGCAATGATTTGTATACTTCATTCATTAAAAAGAAATTTCAGCACCAACAATGTGCTAAGTGGGGTAGGAGATACAAAGCTGAGTGATTCTCATCCTCAAGGAATGAACAAGTTACAAGAAGAGATATGACTTTAGTGTTATTCCTTAGCTGATTTGTGTTGTTGATGAACTTTGGACAGCAACACATTCTTTCTTTGGTTTGGTTTGATTTGGTTCGGCAGGAAAATAGTTTTTGTATTATTCTGGAGACAGAAATCTTTTAGTTCACCGGAATGCAAGTTTCTTTCCGATCAGAAGAGCACAGGTGAAGTGGATCCAATTGTTTGCTGAGGTTGCATCCAAACACGTCTGCAGCTTAGGAGAAGCTCTTTCATCTTAACCTTGATGATATGAAACTTCTGTAACCGTCACAGAGGACACATGGGATGTCGAGAACAACTTGGATGCTGCTTCCAGCTTTGCTGCTAATTAGCAAGGTGACCTTTGGCATCTACTTTGATCTCGCTGGGGCCTTGGTTATTTCATCTGGAGGAAACTCATGCCATTAAGTCCTTAGGTTCCTTTCAGCAAGAAGATTCCGTGAGGCCTTTTTCACTGAGGGGACAAATCCCTGTCAAATCCTTGTCTAATAATTATTATTAGACAACCTTCCTAAAGTTATTTGGTAACCTTCCTAAGGCTTTATGACTTTTCCATTCTTCAGGTGTTATACATCTTTTCTTTCCTTGAATTTGTAATGCAGCAAAGTAAGAATCACACCATTGATACATACTGAAGTTTTAAATATTGATTTTGACTGGGCAGTAATGAGAAAATTAACTTTTATATTTCAGATACACACATATCTCTTTCTACCATGAAAATGAGAAAGTCAGGTCATTAATGTAGGCAAATTAGAAGTGAGACTTTTGGGTTTGTGTCATTTCTTCCACCCTCTGCCCGCCTCCAGTTTCAAGACTGGTAGACCATGAAGAAGGTGACACGATGTCCCAGTGTCCTGCTGTTCTTAAATAAGGGAAGGATAAAATCCCTGTCTTCATAATCTAAGAAGTAGTATTAGTTCATCCTTTATTTTCTTTTATTCGGTTGGTTCTGTTGGTTTGTTTGTCTTGTGGCTGCGCCGCACAGCTTGTGGGATCTCAGTTCCCTGACAAGAGATTGAACCCGGGCCACAGCAGTGAAAGCCTGGAATCCTAACCACTAGGCCACTAGGGAACTCCCATCCTTTATGTTTCAATGATTAACTTCTTAGATGCCTGTAAAAGCTGGGATGAAGTCTTTATGAAGAACAATGGATGACAAAACACCAAATCATAAAAATTAAAAACTTAGTGTTTATCCTGCTGTATCCTTGTATATTCCTGTATCCTTCTGTGTACATGATGCAAAGCAACTGGGCATAGGGAACACTGCTACATTTTGATAAAATGTGGATAAAATTCAAATATTAGGTTTTAGAAAGGTTTATAAATCTTCATTCTGATTAAGCAAATATCTGTTCTTCAATTTTTAAAAGGTGTATCAAGAAAATTGACCTGTAAGTTTAACTATAAAGTTTAGGTGTTAAGTCAGTCAGTCACCAGTCAATTAGCCATGGAAAATATGATCATATAATCAGAAAACATCCCTTTCCTTTCCTCATGCCTCAGCTGAAAATGGAAAGTGAAATGCCTCGATGTGATAAAGGCTTGGGATAAAGGCCAGTGTCCTAGACAGGCAAGAGTTACCACAGAGAGGAAATGACCGGGGAGCATCTGACAGCCTGTGGGTGAGTTGGGTTAAAGATGGAATCCAGTGAGCGATGAGCAAAGAGTTTTGCAAAACTGGATGTAAGCGATATGAAAGTAAGTTTCAAGTAAATGGTGAAATTAGATCCTGCTGCAAATGACAGAAAATCTAAAGTAACACTGGCTTAAACATGATTTAATGTTTTCTCTCAACAGCCATATGAAGGGTGCCTCAGTCAACAGGAACCCAGGTTCCTTCCACCTTGTTGCTCACCATCCTCAACATGAGGCTTTACCTTATGGACCAAGACAGCTCCTGAAGCCCCATCTAGGCAGCAAGAAGAAAGAGAGGGGCGGAGAAATGGTCTCCATTTAAGGACACTTTTCAGAAGTGACAAATACCACCTCCACTTATATCCCATTGCCTAGAATTTAGCCACATCGTCACAACTAGACACACAGGAGGTTGGGATTCTGGTCGAGGTTGGGGTTCCGGATTCTGGGTGCCTTGTGCTCAGTTAAGAATTGGGGTTCTGGGACTTCCCTGGCAGTCCAGTCATTAAGGCTTCGCACTTCCACTGCAGGTACTAAGATCTCACATGCCGCGTGGTGCGGCTGAAAAAGAAAAGAAAGAAAAAGAATTGGGGTTCTATTATTGTAGAAGAGTGTATCTGTGTAGTAAAGAATTTAACCTTGCCCACAGAGAGGTCTGACCTTTGCCTTCCGCTTCTAATAGGTCGCCATACTCAATAGATGCGTCTTTGTTTAGGTTGGGGGCTGGCCATGGCAGAAAGTCTTTGTAACTTAGGGTGATTTAGGGAGGGAGCTTTGGGTATTAGTTCAACTTCAAGAGGGGCTTGGGACTGAGATCAGCCATCTGATAAGTCAGCATTACTACATGAAGAAGCCCCAATAAAAACCCTGGACTCAAAATTTGGGTGGGCTTTCCTGGGTGGCAATGTTCCATATGTGTTGTCATACATTGATGCCCGGAGAGTAACACTATCCATGACTACACAGGGAGAGGACAGTGGAAGCTCCATGTTGGGTGCTTTCCTGGACCCAGCCCTGCGCGCTGCTTCCCTTGGCTGATTTTAAACTGTATCTTTTCGCTGTAAAAAAACGATAGCCATGGGTAGAACAGTTTTCAGCGAGTTCTGTGAGACTTTCCAATGAATTATTGAATCTGAGGGTGCTTTTGAGACTCCCCCAAACTTGTAATTGGTCTCAGAAGTGAGAGTGGTTTTACATGGACTATGCCGTCTCTAATTTCATAGCATCCCAACCATTTCCTGATGACGGCCCAGTGGAGCAAAAGGACAGGCTGTTTGTGGCCAAAGGCTGTATGTGCTCCAAGACTCACTCATCTGCCCTGAAAGTGAGGGTACCAATATCTGAATAAACTTGTAACTGAGTTGTGACATCCCAGCATGCTGCACAAAAAGGTATTCTGCTCCAGAAGAAGGGGAGGATGTTGGAAGAGGAAGGAAAGCTGCCAAAAAAGCAAACTTGCCCTTTTGCCCATATATCTATACACTTCTTTCTTCCCACACGTATACAGATGTATACCTTTCCCAAGAGCAGCGATTCCAAAGTCCCTCCAGCTCAGAGACCTGCACTGTGGGTGGTATACGGAGCTCTCCATTGGTCCAAAGGGACTCTTTGTGGTCTGGAAACCCACAAACTAAAAGAAAAGTTATCTGCTTCAAAATGAGCAACATACGGTCGTGCAGTAGGAAAAGCTAGTTACAATAAAACCTCCCATTTGGAAAAGGGGTTCATGGGAAACACCTGGAAATCCTTGGCCCATAGCAGTGATCAAATCCTGTGGGAGCAGGAGTGGTGAGATCCCCTTCTCTGCCAGCAGAGTAGATTCCTTGGTCAGCCCATCTGAATACCCTCCGCTCTGGACCAAAGTCTCTTCTTGTTATCCTTCTGGCCCTGCCCGGCAGGAGGACTTCCCTGTCTCTTATCTTCAAAAACCACATTGGAAGTAAGCATTAGAGGGAATACACTTCTCAGGAGCTGAACAGATACGGGGTCCTAGGAGTTGCTTTACGGATTGCTGAGTCACCTGCGTTTGCAAGACAGTTTCTGGTTTCCTTAACAATATAATGAATACCCTCACAAATTTAGTAGGCTCCTGATATGTTTGTTTCTGGTCTGTTCCATTTTAGGGTTGCCAGACTGAGCAAATTTAGAAAACACAGGATTCCCAGTTAAACCTAAATTTCAGATAAACAATGAAAAATACTCTAGAATTAAAATATTTGAGACATATTTTCCTTAAAAAATTATTCATGGTTTATCTGAAATTCAAATGTACCTGGGCATCCTGTGTTTTATTTGGCAACTCTATTCCGTGTTCAACTAACTGGAGCCCAAATACTCGCCTGGACAGTTTTTTTCTGAAGACTTTGGTCTTTTAGCTACTGGAAACTATGCTTCTCTTCACCTTAATACCTTGAGGACACATGAAATGATGGGCTCGGTTGGAAAAGTAAAACACCCTTACACTAAGGTTTACCTCTGGACTGGCTCTAACCCTCGGGCAGAAAAATTGAAGTATGAAGCCATTGGTAAAACTTGGAAACCTCAGTAGAACCATCTTTCCGGGCTGCCTTTGCTTGGGGTATGGAAGCAGACCCCAGATTATCAGTTTATCAGTCAAATGAAACCGTAGACTCCAGGCAGAGAGGGCTTCCTTGGCACAATAATATTCCTTGTTTATAGACTGGCTGACTTTCCCCCCGAGTTCACCTCTCTCTTGCACTTTGCAGAAAGTGTAAGGAAGCAGCCCAATGTGCTCTAAATTCTGATTTTTTTCAATCATTTTTCCCAGTGCGCAGCCTTGGTCAGCAGGTAGTATGCTTTCTAAAGTAATACTGGGAACATGCCACCAAATGTCATTTTTCCTACTAACGGTTGTCATTTTTCCTCCCTGCAGTATCTGAGCCCTCACCGTCCAATTGCTACCTCAGTGCTGCAACTTAGGTTCTGCCGCGTGCATCCTCCCACTTCTGGATACCCAACTCTGTATTAGTTATGACCGGACTCAGCTGCCAGTGTTAGAAAGCACAAAATAACAGGCACTTAAGCAAGTGTATTAGTTTCCTGTGGCTGCTATAACAAATTACCGCATACTTAGTGGCTTAAAATAACACACATTTATTCTGTTACAGTTTTAGAGCTCAGAAGTCTGAGATGAGTCTTTTGCAACTAAAATCAAGGTTCATCAGAACTAAGTTCCTTCTGGAGGCTCCAGGGAAGACTCTGTTTCCTTGCCTTTTCCAGTTTCTAGAGGCATTCTAGAACCTGCATCCTTTGGCTTATGGCTCTTCTTACCATTTTCAAGGTGCATCACTCCAACCTTTGCTGCTTCCATCACTGCATCCCCTTTTCCTGTCTCTGACGTTCCTCTTCTAAGGACCCCTTTAATTAACTTGAGCCCACCTGGATAATCCAGGATAATCTCCCTCTTTCAAGATCCTTGACTTAATCGCAGCTACAAAGTCTCTTTGTAAGGTAACACATTCACAGTTTCCAGGGATTTGGATGTAGACATCTTTTTTGGGGGGGGAGAGGGGGTATTGTTCTGTCTACTACAGCAAGAAAGAAGTTTCCTTCTCTCACACATAAATGTAGGCAGTCAGGGCCAGGATGGAGGGTCCATGGTCAGGAAGAGCTCAGACTCTTTCTAAACTGTCCCTCTTCCATTCTCAGCAAGAAGTCTCCACCTCAGGGTCCAAGAGGACTCCTCAAACTGTAGCCAACACATCCCAAATTCTAACCAGCAGTGGGAGGAAGGGGGAAAAGAAGGATTTGCACCTTCTCTTTAAAGATACTTCCCAGGAGTAGCACACGTGGCTTCCACTAACATCCCTTTGACCAGAACGTAGTCACGTGGCCCCGCCTAGTTACAAGGGTGATGGAGACACCCTTGTACAAATTCTTCTGGGCAACCACATACACAGCTGAGAAAAAAAATGGAGTTTTTACTACTCCAGAGGAAGGGGAGGACATGTACTGGGGGCATCTAGCATTCCTTCCAGAGTTCCTGACTAAACCTCTAAGATTACATGGACATTTTCAGAGAGTGAATTTAATTCACATGCAGGTGTGCTCAGTTCCAGAAGACAGACAGTTTTTGCCTTGTTGCTTCTAGTCTCATGCCCATATTTGGTGTAATGTAACAGGAGCCCTTTGTGTAGCACCCAGACATCAACGTTCCCTTAAAAAAAAATCAGAGACAGTCACGTAAATACCTTCTAGGGAAGAACGTGAAATGGAAGTTTGATGGTTCTAGAAATAAACAGGAGTTTTCCCTTCAGCAACTTCCTGAATGATCTAATGATTATCAGTGAATGGATAATTTGAGCTCTTGCTGAATGGGGGCGTGGCATCTCAGAGTGGAAGGGAAGCTCCAGGGCCTGGAGAACCAGGAAGTGGACACTCTTCCCTGTGATGACTACAAGTTTCACAAAGGCCACATGGTCATACCTGCTGCGAATGCGGGTTTGGGTGAGACGTGGGACCCTGAACCCCTCATGCATAGGGAGACCCCTTCTCACTCTCCCAGCTCATGTGTGAGCTCACATTGGGACCAGCTCCTGAAGTGTCTCTATTGGCCCACTTCTTTCCATCCTACATTATTACTATGACCGTTGTCCAGTTACTAACGTCTCTTGCTAAGATTACTACATATATCTCCTGAGATTCTTTGTGTGATGTTCCTCCCCTAATGTACCCTGCAGAGATTGCAGTCAGAAGGATCTTTCTAAAATGCAAAGCTGATCAACGCATGTTATAGGTTGCATTGTGTCCCTCCAAAAAAGACGTGTTAGAGTCCTAACGCTTAGTACTCAGGAAGTGCCTTTATTTGGAAATAGGGTCTTTACAGAGATAATTAGGTAAAACGAGGTCATTGGAGTGAGCCCTATAATAATTCTTCACATTCTACTGGAATTATTTGTTCAACCATCTCTCTTCCTTTCTAGGCTATAAACTACATGAAGGGAAGACTATATCTGTCTTCAGGATTTAGCATAATTCATAACTGGCACCCAGTAAGTAGATGTGAGACAACTCACCAAAAGGAAGAGTAATATATGTTCCCCGTAAATTGTATAAGTATCTCTACTTCCATTTTCACGCCAACTTTTATTTTAAAACTTTCAAACATAGAGAGGAACTGAAAAAATTGTACAGTGACCAGGCATTTACCACCTAGATTCTAGAATTAACACTTGGCTAGATTTGTTTCATCACATATCTATCTACCCATCAATCTCTCTCATATGATTATGAATCTTGAATCATAAGGGCCTTCAGGGTGCCTGGCAAACATGCTTGTTCAGTTTAGTAGATAGCTCTAGGACAGCAGACTACCAGTCTTCCTGAAAGTCATATCCTTGGTCCTTTGCACTAGTGCTAGGATCATGTGGATTTATAATTTTAAAATTGGAATTTTAAAAGTGGCGCTCTGCAGAGTTACCTAGCATTTCTTTTATTCCAGATCCTTACCTATTTTCAGTTGTGGTGTGTATTTAGCAGAGAGTATCTAACAAAACATTTTTTTCTCAGTTTAGGATTAGTGCGGAAACTACCCAGGAAAACCAAGAAGAGCTCCATGATGATGGAGAAAATAAACCAATGGGGCAAGATGTAACAACTGTAAATATATATACACGCAACATAGGAGCACCTCAGTATACAAGGCAAATGCTAACAGCCAAAAAAATCGACAGTAAGACAATAATAGTGGCGGACTTTAACACCCCACTTACACCAGTGGACAGATCATCCAGACAGAAAGTTAATAAGGAAACACAAGCCTTAAATGACACGTTAAACCAGATAGACTTAATGGATATTTATAGGACATTCTATCCGAAAGCAGCAGAATACAATTTCTTCTCAAGTCCACCCCGAACATTCTCCAGGATAGATCACATCTTGGGTCACAAATCAAGCCTAGGTAAACTTAAGAAAATTGAAATCATATCAAGCATCTTTGCCATTCACAATGCTATGAGATTAGAAATCAATTACAGGTAAAAAAAAAAACTGTAAAAAATCATAAACAGATGGCACCATAACCGAGACAGAACAGAGGATACCTCATCTGGAGGATGAGTCCCTTGGTGGGCAGCCATTGGCCTGCTCAGTTAGGGTCAGAGAGGGTGAACCAAAAGGTGGAACTTACCTACAGGGCTGTGGTAGCACCTGATATCTCCTTGCCACCTGGCCCGCCTGGAAGTCCAGGAAAACCCAGTAGTCTTTGGAGGAGTCCAGCGCACCACACTCCTGTAGTGGATACAGGAGCTGGAGTGGGGACCTGGCCACTGCCATATTTAAACCTTGATAAGCTCCATCCCTGACGCGTCCTTAGGCATTCACGAGCAATGGCAGGAAATGAAGTAAACTTCAGTGATTTTCCTCATGAAAATCTTTTACAAGACATCATCTTGTTCTATTTTCTTCTTAGTGGGTCCACACTGTAGAATTTTGGATAACTCCAGGACACTAACTCTCAGGGCATGATGGTCCATTGTTGATACACTGTATGAAGTTTACAGCTGGCACATCAGCAATATGTCCTTGGTAATCGACATGGTAAACAGACACCCTACTTCAGGTAGGCAAATGGAAAGGAAATAACAAACCAGGAAAGGAGAAGCTTGGCACCAAATGTGAACTTTACACAATTTGAATTATTGGAAGGCTATGGGAATGAAATTAACGTAGAAGATAAAATATATGGTCTTAACAAGTTTTCCTTTCCTTACAGCTTTTTTAATACCGAAAGTGTTCATGGTGTAGTATTCGTCAATTTGCCTATTTGAGAGATATTTTAGATGTCTCCCCCGTAAATGGTAAGGATCCTCTCTAAGGAAGAATATCCAGAAATGAGTAAATTAATCTTGTGTGTAACTTAACTCCATCTTGCATTTCAATTACAAAAGCCAACATACCTGTGTTTGGCTTAGGATCATTTAAGTCGGTTTCTGGCTCTTGCGGTTGAAAGAATGCTGACTCTGCCCTTATCAATTCTTTTTTCCACTTCTCAAATTTAATAGTAACTAGTTTTTTAAATTTAATAGTAAATACTTTAAATTTGATGGTAAATATTTTTTAAATAATTCATGTTTATGAAAAGAACTAAAAAAGAACAAAAGGTACTCATAGTCCTAATCACCCCAGTACAGACACTGTTAATATTTTGGAGGCATTTCTTTTTCTGCCAGGATTTCTGTGCTTTTTTTGTTTGTTTGTTTAACTTAGAGACTTATGCTGCATGTACTTTTTTGTTTGCCTGTTTTTCACAGCTGTAATCATATTATAGCTAAAACTCTGAATTCTTTTTAAATTTTTATTTTAACACAACCATTTTCTATGTTAGAATATGATCTGCATAACTGTATGACTTTTGAAGTCAACTTATGCAAATATAATTTATACAAAATAAGCCACACCCACCGTATATCTACACAGTTTGATGAGTTTTAACAAATGGATAACCTGTGTAACTAACTCGCACTCAAGATATAGATTATTTCCTTCATCTTAAGAAGTACCCTCCTGACTGTCTGTAGTCTGTCCCCCAACCTCCTCACGGGTATCCACTGATCCATTTTATGTCACTATTGGTTAGTTTTGCCTGCTTGGAACTTATATTAATTATGTAGTCTTATGGCTGGCTTCTTCTGCTCAGCATGTCTTGAGATTCATCCATGCTGTTGTATGTATCAGTAGCTTGTTTTTTAGTTGTTGTGGTTGTTTTGTCTTTTTCTTGTAATACTGTGTAGTCTTGTTCTGTTTTTTGGGGGGTTTTATGGGGTTTTTTTTTTTTTGGCTGAGTTGGGTCTTCGTTGCTGCACGGGCTTTCTCTAGTTGCAGCGAGCGGGGGCTACTCTTCGTTGCAGTGCGCAGGCTGCTTATTGTGATGGCTTCTCTTGTTGTGGATCATGGGCCCTAGAGCGCACGGGCTTCAGTAGTTGTGGCACATGGGCTCAGTAGTTGTGGCTCTCGGGCTCTAGAGTGCAGGCTCAGTAGTTGTGGTGCATGGGCTTAGTTGCTCCACAGCCTGTGGGACCCTCCCAGGCCAGGGATCGAACCAATGTCCCTTGCATTGGCAGGTGGACTCCTAACGACTGCACCACCATGGAAGTCCCAATAGCTTGTTTTTTGTATTGATAAGTAGGGATCCATTGTGTGGATATACTGCTATTTGTTTGTCCGTTCACCACTTGATGAATATTCGGGTTGTTTCCAGTTTTTGTCTATTATCAATAATGCTACTATGAACATGCAAGTACAAGTCTTTGTGTAGACATATGTCTTCATTTTCTGGGTAAACACCTAGGAGTGATTGTGCTAAGCCATATCATAAGGGTATGTTTAACTTTATAAGAAACTGCCAAGCTGTTTTACAAAATGGTTGTTTTATTTTTCATTCCCATCAGTAAGTGAGGGTCCCAGCTCCTCCACAGCCTCACCGATACTTGGTATAGTCAAACTCTTTCATTTTAGCCATGCTAGTGGTGTGTAGTATATCTCAGCATACTTTTAATTTGCATTTCCATAATAGTTAATGATGCTGATCATCTTTAAGTGTGTTTATTGGCTATTCATATTTTTTTTCTCTTGTGAAGTGCCTACTGAAGTCTCTTGACCATTTATTAATAAGGTTGTTTGTTAGACAATATAAATCCTCCAACTTTGTTCTTCTTTTTCAAAACTATGCTGGCTGTTTTGAGTTCTTTGCGTTATCGTGTAAATTTTTAAATTAGTTTGTCCATTTTTACCAAAAAGGTTACTGAGGTTGCTAAATGGGATTGCACTGAGTGGAAGAATGGTCATCTTAATAATATTGAGTCTTGTACTCAATAAACATGGAATATTTCTCCATCAGTTTAGGTCTTCTTTTATTTCTTTAAGCATAACCATGTTTTTAGTGGCTGATAATTTCTCACTGATTTGAAGGTATAGTTTACCAAACCAAGACTGTTTTGTCAAGTAGGTTTTTTCCAATTTTTCATTACTAATAATTTGCTGTGAATACTGTGATGTTTAAGTTTTTTTTTTTCAAATTTAGGATTATATTGTTTAGATAGATTTACAACAGTCAAATTACCGAGTCAAAGAATATTAACATTTAAGAAACTTTGGTATATATTGCCAAATCTTTTTCTACCTTTGTCATAACATTCACATTACTATTATAAATGAATGAAGATGTTTGTTCCACCTCTTATCTGCCAATATTGAGTATTTTTTACTAAATTAATCTCTGAAATGGAAGATTCTTACTAGCATTTCTTTGGGTTTTTTTTTCTTTTAAGTTAAACATTTTTGCATATGTCTGCTTACTACTTAATTTCCTCTTTTGCAAGTGTTATTCATATCCTGCGTTTTAAAGTTCTTCTTATACATTTGACAGCCAAAATCTTAAGAATGATCCCCCAATGACCTTCACCCTTGTATAATTTCATCCCTTTTGAGTGTGGGTAGAAGCTGTGAATACGATGAAATATCTCTCCCAGGATTATGTTGTTATGTGGCATGGTTAACCTTAAAATAGGGAGATTGTGCAGCCAAAAATAAAATAAACATTAAAAAAAACTGTATAAAAAAAGTCTATGCCTAACTTGTTTTATCATTTCCTTTTATTATTATTATTATTTTTTTGGCTGTATTGCACAGCTTGCAGGATCTTAGTTCCCTGACCAGGGATTGAACCTGGGCCCAGCAGTGAAAGGGCCGAGTCCTAACCACTGGACTGCCAGGGAATTCCCTGTTTTGTCATTTCCTGAACTCTTAATCCAACTAATTTTTGGCGGGAGGAGGGGATAGGAGAGCTTATGGTGAGATAGCAAAATCTAAATGAATTTTTCTTCTATCAAGTCATTTAGTCTAATATCATTTGCCAAATAATCCTCTGTTTTCTACAGATTTGTGATAACTCGTTTACCATATATTAAAATCTTATATACTAATATATTGGTGTCTGTTCTGAGCTATCCTGTCCAACTGATCTTATGCCAGAATGATGTGGTTTTAACTCTTATAGCTCTACTTTGTGCTAAGTAGGACTCTTTTCCCTGCAATTAACTTTTTTAAAAGATACATCATTTTTTAGCATTCATTATGTTTTCAGAAGAGTTTTAATGTAATTTCATTAAATTTCCTCATTAAAAATTATATTGAGGGGAATTAATGAAGACTAAAAATTAATTTTATAAGGATGGGCATTTAAAAGTATTTAGATATTCTATTCAGAAATACTATCCATCTCTCCATTTTTCATAATTCATATATCTTAATTCAGCCTCATAGCTTTATTCATGTAACTCAAGCATATGTTACATTCAAATTACTCCCAAGTATTTTAGATTTTTATTGCTATTTAGGATACAATCCCCATTTTCATTTTATTTTCTAACTGGTTATTGCTGTTAAATAGAAATGCCTATTGATTTTTGTATATGTAGCTGTTTTAAGATTTACAGGCACAACATATAAATGGCCAAAAAAGTAACAATCTTCATTTCTCTATAAATTAACCCAGTTTAGCTCTCCAGCAACCATTTCTGCTGAGGGTGGGGGAAAAATATCAATCTTACTGTTCAGTTGGAACTCAACTGATAGTGTCTTACCTCCTCCTTTCACATCCCCATTCTCCTTCTTGGCTGGGATGGGAGAGTCGTGTGGTTCAAAAATGCCATGTACCACAAAAACAGAAATATAGATCAATGGAACAGGATAGAAAGTCCAGAGATAAACCCCTGCACCTATGGTCACCTAATCTATGACAAAGGAGGCAAGAATATACAATGGAGAAAAGACAGTCTCTTCAATAAGTGGTTCTGGGAAAACTGGACAGCTATATGTAATAGAATGAAATTAGAACACTCCCTAATGCCATATACAAAAATAAACTCAAAATGGACCTAAATGTAAGGCTGGATACTATAAAACTCTTAGAGGAAAACAAGGAGAACACTGTCTGACATAAATCACAGCAAGATCTTTTTTGATCCACCTCCTAGAGTAATGAAAATAAAAACAAAAATAAACAAATGGGACCTGATTAAACTTAAAAGTTTTTGCACAGCAAAGGAAACCATAAACAAAATGAAAAGACAACCCTCAGAATAGGAGAAAATATTTACAAATGAAGCAACTGACACGGGATTAATCTCCAAAATATACAAAGAGCTCATGTAGCTCCATATCAAAACCCACAAACAATCCAATCAAGAAATAGGTGGAATATCTAAATAGACATTTCTCCAAAGAAGATATACAGATGGCCAAAAAGCACATGAAAAGATGCTCAACATCACTAATTATTAGAGAAATGCAAATCAAACTACAATTAGATATCACCACACACTGGTCAGAATGGCCATCATCAAAAAACCTACAAACAATAAATGCTGGAGAGGGTGTGGAGAAAAGGGAACCCTCTTGCACTGTTGGTGGGAATGTAAATTGATACAGCCACTATGGAGAACAGTATAGAGGTTCCTTAAAAAACTAAAAATAGAACTACCATATGATCCAGCAATCCCACCCTGGTTATATATCCAGAGAAGACCATAATTTAAAAAGATAGATGCACCCCAATGTTCATTGCAGCACTATTTACAATAGCCAGGACATGGAAGCAACCTAAATATCCATCAACAGAGGAATGGATACAGAAGATGTGGTACATGTATACAATGGAATATTACTCAGCCATAAAAAGAATAAAATAATGCCATTTGCAGCAACATGGATGGACCTAGAGATAGTCATACTGAGTGAAGTAAGTCAGAGAAAGACAAATATCATACGATATCGCTTACATGTGGAATCTAAAAATATGGCACAAATGAACTTACTTACAAAACAGGAGTAGAGTCACAGATGTAGAAAACAAACTTATGGTTAAGGGGGGAAGGGGAGGAGGGATAAATTGGGAGACTGGACTTGACATGTACACACTACTGTATATAAAATAGATAACTAATAAGGACCTACTATATAGCACAGGGAACTCTACTCATTACTCTTTAATGACCCATATGGGAAAAGAATCTAAAAAAGAGTGGATATATGTATATGTATATCTGATTCACTTTGCTGTGCACCTGAAACTAATACAACATTGTAAATCAATTATATTCCAATAAAAATTTAAAAAACAAAAAAAGAAAATGCCATGTATCTTGGCCAGTGACCCAGCTGCCGTAATTTGCAGTCCATTTCAGCAAAGGCAACACCACGCTAGAGGGCTTCTAGAGTAAGCTTGAGCTCTCCCCACCCAGCTCACAACGCACTCTTGCTGGATCTGCTCATCCTCTGCTCCTTCACGCTCACTCAGCCTCTCTGAGTTTTCCTTCATTTTCTGCAGCCCTGTCCATCCCCATCTCCAAGTGGGCTGTTGACTTCAGAGGACAGATAGCCAGACCTCACCCCAGGATCTTTTTTGCTCCATTCTCTGTTCACACCTCTTCCTCTAGACCAGACACATTTCATATCTTTGGAAAAGTGCTCTTTATCACACATTTTTTGATTCAGGGTATAAACTTGATGTAAGGAATTTTGGGGGTCACCTACTAGGAATTACAGGGCATAAAAAATACTTCAGCTAATAGTTAAAAAATATTATCCTACTGCATATATTTATCTTGTCTTCTACTATGGAATTCAAAGATATGTACAAAGCAGAGAGATGGTACAATAAAGCCCCATGTTCCCATCACCCAGCTTCAGTAATTATCAACATCTGTTTCAACAATCATCCTGCCCGGTCACAACTCCCCCCTTCTTCCTGCTGCTCCCCCTCGTCCTGGAGTTATTTTATAGCAAATCCCTGATTTCATATCATTTTACTCTGGCCAAATTTTCAAACAATTTTTTTTGGGGGGCTGCATTGGGTCTTCGTTGTTGCATCAAACAGTTTTTTTGTTTGTTTGTTTTTTGCGGTACGCGGGCCTCTCACTGTTGTGGCCTCTCCCGTTGCGGAGCACAGGCTCCGGACGCGCAGGCTCAGTGGCCATGGCTCAGAGGCCCAGCCGCTCCACGGCATGTGGGATCTTCCCAGACCGGGGCATGAACCCGCGTCCCTTGCATTGGCAGGCGGACTCTCAACCACTGTGTCACCAGGGAAGCTCCAAACAGTTTCTTTAATAAATTTTCAAACACTTTTTTCTTCCTTTGGCTGTATCCCATAGGTTTTGGTATGAAGCATTCTTACCTTGTTATTTTTTAGCTGGTTATTGTATTTTTATTTACTCCTTGACCTAATGTATTTGGGAAAGTATGTCTTAATCTCCAAGTGGTCAAAGTTTTGGTGGTTAAAGTTTCTGTACTATACCTAGTTAATTGAATTTGAGAGTGTCTTTGTGGCCTAGTGTACAATCAATGCTTATAAATGCATCATGGACACTCGAAAAAGTGAATTCCCTGTAATTCCATCTTATTTGCTAATTGCTCTTCTTAGTTATTTTGTTAAAATCCTCTATGTCTTTGTTTTTTACCTGCTTGATCTCTGATACACTGTGTTGTGTTAAAATCTTTTACTTACTGTACCTATTTACCTTTATATGCCTGAATATTTTTGTTGTGTATATTTTGTTACTATATGTTACAGGTTGAATTGTGTCCCCACCAAATTCATATGTTGAAGATCTAACCCCCAGCACCTCAGAATGTGACAGAATTTGGATACAGGGTCTTTACAAAGTTAATGGAGTTACAATGAGGTCATTAGTGTAGGCCCTAATACAATATGACTGGTGTCTCTACAAAAAGGAAAAATTTGGAGACATATACACATACAAGGGAGAACGCCCTGTGAAAGTGAAGACACAGAAAAAGAAGACAATGTGAAGGGACGCAGGGAGAAGACAGCAGTCTGCGAGCCAGGGAGAGAGGTCTGGAACTGATCCTTCCCTCATGGCCCTAGGAAGGAGCCGATCCTGCCAACACCTTGTTTTAAGACTTCCAGCCTCCAGAAGCTAACGTGAAAGCACAATTTCCGTTGTTTTAAGCCACCCAATTTGTAGTACTGTATTTTGTTACAGCTGCACTAGTAAACTAATACACTATAAAATTCTGCCATAATTTTAACAGTCTTCACTATCAATTGATAAATGACCCCTAGTCCTTTCTTTAAAATCACATTTTACTGTAACATTGTACCCCTGCCTGATCTTCACATTTGATTGGCAGTCCTTTGCTCAGTCTTTTAATTAAGGTCCTGTGCCTCTCTGCTGTAACCCCAGGCCTTTGTTGTACACACATTTGTGGCACGGTGATTGGTGATTGCATATGTGAGCTCTGGAATCAAAATGGGTGGCTGCCATTTGGTTGCTACATGGTCTTTCAGTGCCTCAGTTTTTCCCTTTTATAAAGTGAGTAAACAGTAATTGTACTTGTATCGTAAGACTGTTATGAAGATGGAATAAATCAAAACATTTAAAGTGCTTAGAACAGTGCCTGGCCCACAGTAAGTACTTGATAGATATACGGACTGTTATGAATTCTATTAACTTCCCTGTAACGAAGGTATTGTGAGATCACTTCACAGATGAAGAAAACTGAGGCTCAGAGAAGTTAAGTCAGGAAGCTAGCGTGACAGGACTGTCGCAGGAAGCAGGCTCGGGATGGAGATTAATGTTCAGGAAGCATATTGGGGGTGAGCAACAGGAATGGAGGGATAGGGTGAAGAAACAGGACTGGGTTGGGCAGAGGGAAAAGCTGAACTGTCACGCAGTTACAACAAAGGCTCCCCATCCAATGGGAGCTAAGTGGCTTAAAATATGTCACAAATTTTTTGATGCCCGCTTCTAAAGGTAGAGCCAAATTCCCCTTCCTTCAAGTATGGGTTGGATTTAGTGACTCTCTTCTAATGAACAGAAGAAAAGTGAATGTGAGAAGTCAGGTCATACAAGGCACTGTAGCTCCCTGTTTGCTCTCCCTGTGGGATTGCCTGTTCTGGTAGAAGTTAGCTGCCATGCTGTGAGGACTCTCAAGCAGCCTGTGGACTGTCATACAGAGCGAAGTAAGTCAGAAAGAGAAAAACAAATATTGTATATTAACGCATATATGTGGAATCTAGAAAATGGTATAGATGATCTTATTTGCAAAACAGAAGTAGAGATACAGACATAGAGAACAAATCTATGGACACCAAGGGGGGAAGAGCGGGGAGGTGGGGTGAATTGGGAGATTGGGATTGACATATATACACTATTGATACTATGTATAAAATAGATAACTAATGAGAGCCTGCTGTAGAGCACAGGGAACTCTACTCAGTGCTCTGTGGTGACCTAAATGGGAAGGAAATCCAAAAAAGAGGAGATATATGTATATGTACAGCTGATTTACTTTGCTGTACAGTAGAAACTAACACAACATTATAAAGCAACTATACTCCAATAAAAATTAATTTTAAAAAAAAGCAGCCTTTGGAGAGTCCCACATGATGAGGAACTGAGGCCTCCAGCCAACAGTCACAGGAGGGAGCCATCTTGGATCTCCCAGCCTTAGTCAAGGCTTTGGATGACTGTGGCCCTAACATCTTGACTGCAACTACCTGAGACCTTGAGCCAGAACGACTCAGTGAAGCTGCTCCTAAGTTCTTACCCACTTTATTAACTGTTGGGGTAACTTGTTATGCACAGTAGATACTAATATAGGGAGCTTTGGAGCTGGAACTGTCCCAAACTGTGGTGAGGGAAAGAGGTCTTCATATCCTAAACTGACTAGTCGTTAGATATGGGCTGTCCCCGCCCCCTCTCCCCTCCCCCACCTCCCCAAGGGACCATGACTTTGGGCAAAGCAGTTTTCTTCAGCTGAGGGCAAGTTTTGAAGAGTGACGTAACTGAGAACTGTTGAGAGCAATACTCTGAATAGATCAGGGAACATGTCCTTCAGTCCTGAAAGGTCTGAACAGAGAATCACAGCATCCACTAAAAGATGTTTAGTGGGGCCTCTCCTCTTGTCCCAGAACGAGCGCTAAGCTCACGGCTGAAAACAACATAGTACCCCGTCTTCTAACAAAAGATGCCACAATCGGAGACAGACACTTTCCCCACGGATTAATAAAAGCTGCAGATCTAGCCCTGCTTCCACGGAATACTTTCTCAGTCCTCTCCTTCTCAGTCTATATCGGAAGGCAGGCGAAGGAATGAAAGGAGGTAGTTGGCCTTGGGGAGCGTTTCTGGTGGGAAGTGATGTAGTGGGGAGGCTGTACGATAATCTCTCTGCTATCAGTAAGGCCTACTGGAAGGAGAGGCTGGTGTTCCATTTCCTACCTGCAAACCTGTCTAGTCAGCATTCTTGCTGATTTACTTCTCTCTGTGTTTCAGGAGGGAGGAAGAGGATGGAAGAGAGATGGCAGAGTGGAGAGCAGAGGCCACAGGCAGCCTCCAGTCTGGCCCTTTTGTGTGGCAAGGGCACGTGTTTCTCAAGAGTCGGGTGGACTCTGTGGAAGATAAATCGTCTCCAACTTTCTTGCTGGACCCTCACCCACAAGACTTGGTATACTGCTCGGTGCTGTCAGTGGGGTGATGGAAAAGATCGAGCTGAAGGTAGATCTTCCATGAAAACATATGGAGAGGACAAGGCCCATCAGGTCTTCCCATATGTACCCCATGAAAGGAGTTTCAAACAAGAGCCTGTTATGCAGAGAAGCAGGGATCAACTAAGATAAAACTCTAGCAGTGGCCAGTTAAGAGAAACTTGCCTCAACACAGAAGAAGCCAGGCCTTCAAGAGGATGTTGAGGAAGTGTCTGAGAACCAGAACCATGACTTGTACCTTAGCACCCTAAGAATCTAGGATCCCACTCAAGCCACGAGATCAACACACTAACAGGGTCTGATTTTTAGTAACTGAATTGACCAGAACAGTATTACCTAAGGTGTGGTTAAGGGATAGAAAAGATTCAAAAGAACAGCGATCGGAGAAAAAATGGACTGTTCTTATGTTTGGAAGCCATCACACGGAGAGGGTCCAACAAACTGTTTACACTGATAACTGCCGGAACTAAAGCTCTCTACAGTGCACCAGCATTCCAGAAAGATTGTGTACAACCTACATAGATGAGTGAAATATAGCACACTTGTCCTCAACGAACAAGAAATGAATGTTCTGTTACAAAATAAGTATAAAGCAGGTTTGCTGAAGCAAACAAGTCTGGAATGTGGATCCTTTTAAGCTGTTTCTTTTCCTGTTTCCCTGCTTTGTCTACTGAGACTGACATTTTACCACTTGGAAATGATGGGTGAGTCTGGTGGAAAGGGATCCACGTCTTGAATTGCAAATAGACTAGACAGTGATTATTAAGTCCCTAATGAATTGTTTTAGAATTGCTGAGTTTGAGTTGTCAGGAAGGTATCTAAGACCGAGACGAAGCCCCGAGGGCACAGAGGAGCTGAAAACTGAATATTGGGAAACACCAATGTATCAACCTTCAAAAGCAATTGTAGCTATAGCACCATCACTGTTGTCCTGTAAAGTACCTTACATTCCCAAGAGAGAGGCACTCGTGATACTAATTCAGGATACCGTTTTACGGAAAAATTCTCATGTAATCCTAAAAGTAACGCACTTAAAAAAACAAATAGCAGAATCAAAGAATTTTAAATAAACAAAAAGCACTGTATTAAGTCAGCTACCAAAACAATGAAGATTTACCTCTCTGCTTATTAGAAAAGTTATTGTTTAAAACATTGACAAGGGATTTTATTTCAACCAACGTAGTATGTTGCCTAGCACCGTACCGCTGCCCTGTCTGGAGGCAATCCTCCCACAAAGCAATGTACTCCTTGTGTGTAGTCAGCTTTTGCTGGAAAAAAAAAGATCAGGCAGGACCGTTTCTGCTTTTAGGTTTTCATTTCTATGCACTGTCAGGACCCAGGGCCTGCGAGCCGCGCCTCCCCACACTCTGCGGACCCCGTTCCAGGGCGCGCGCCGAGGGTGTACCCACAAGCCCCCGCGGCCCTGCGAGGCTGGGCGAGGTCATCCGCGCTCCCCGAGACCTTGGCCCCCGGCTCGGCCGCGGGGGCGGGGGCGGGACGGCCGAGCCGCCCGCCAATCCACGTTTTGCAGGCAGGGAGCGCGGGGCCTCGGAACGGGCAGGAAGAACTGCCTAGTCGAGGACGGACACAAGGCCTCCGTCTTCAGAGCCCCCGAAAGAAAGCGAGGGAGGACGAGAGACAACAAGAGGAAGGGACTGGAAGGGAAGGCAGCCCCCAGTTATCACCGCCTTAAAGCCAACTCAACAGCGAAACGCCTATTTGCCCCGCACAGCCTAACGGGAGCCTCAGTCTCGAGGTACTGGCTGCGCCCGCAACGCGTCCCTGGCACCGCCCCCTGCCGCGGGGCACGCCGGGAGAGCCGAGTTTCCCCCTTCCTCTAGTAAGCGGGCGAGACGAAGGGTATTTCCGGTGTTAACGACTATCTTTACGGAAGAGGTGGGGTTAATCCTGTCCCGCCCTTCCTGGCCGGCGGGGCGAAGACTGACAGTCTTCGGCAAGCGCTTAAGGCCCGCCTCTGCACCGGAAGGAGGAAGGCGGGGGAGTCGAACAGGCGTCAGGCGCGGTGTCACGTGTCGCAACTGCTGGTGGAGAGAAGAAAAGGGCGGGACCCCGGACGGAGGGGTGGGGTGCCCTCCTTTCCCTTGGGTCACGCGCGGCAGGAAGTGGTTCCCGAAACGGAGTATTCGAGATGGGGACCGCCCTGGACATTAAGGTTAAAAGAGCGAACAAGGTTTATCACGCCGGGGTAAGTAGGGGTGGGTGTGCCTGCAGGTTCTGTTGTCTCCCAGGTCCCTCATACTTCTGGGTTTTCCTGGGCGGGGCAAGGCGCACCTCCAGGTAAGTCCCGGTCAGGTGCGGACCAGCCAGGTGCATGCCTGCCAGGTGCGTCTCGCTTGCGCGGCTGGCTGCTCTAAGAGCGGCCCCCGCCGGAGTCGCCGCCGGGGTTGGGGAGGCATGCAGGGCCGAGAGGCTGGCCCCAGGGCTGCAGCGGTAACTGTCGGGCCCCTTGAACATCCAGCTCGCCCTTGGGCCCCCGGGCTTGAGCTGTCGCCAAGAGCACTGAGGGGGGAGGAGCTTGATGACCAAACGCCCCGTTCCTCACTTCTAAGTTGAGTGCAAAGGTCTAAGGACAGAAAGGCAGAATTAACCTTGGAAGCAGAAATACGCTTTTAGGCCGTGCTCAGCTTTAACACCATACAAAAGTTATTCATTTCTCTGGTTTTGTTGTTTTAATAACATACAAAAGGAATAGCATATTAAAATGCAAGTCAGAAAAAATCTTAACTATGCCATTAACAAGTTTTGGGCCACTGGCTGCTTAACCTCTTAGGGCGTCAGTTTCCTTATTTGCCAAATGAGGATGCAAGGTTCCTCTACCTCTAAGTCGGGGAATCTCAACCCTTGCTGTACTTCAGAATCCATCACTCAGGGGAATTTAAAAATACGCTAACTGGGGTCCCACACCCAGAGACACCAGTGATTCTGATGTGCGGCCAGGGTTGAAATCACAGCCAACTCTCACACTCGGTGGAATAAAATTGAGAGTAGTGGTTGGTCACGTGAATGCAGGGAGGTCTCAAAAGGGCCGCTAAAGCCTTTCGGTGCAAGATATTTGCGGAAACCTAATATTTACAGATTCAATCTGTCATCTCCAGATTATTAATTACAGAGGGGAAAAGTTACCTTTATAGTGGAGGAATCTGCTAGTCACCATCCTAACCAAGACCAACAATGAATACCACCTTTCCATCACTGTCACCACTAATGAGCTTGACATGTTCTGGCATAACAATAGAGGGTTCTGGCATGAAAAACTGAGAAGGATACAACTCACCTATGTAGCCTTCCTGCCAAAAATGCTTAACTTCCCTCAGTTCGTAAGGAAACAGGCATATTCGTATTGAGAAACATTCTGTACAGTAATTGGCCTGGATTCTTCAAATATGTTAGTGTCATTAAAAAGAACTTTTTTAGCTTCAAGAGATGAAAGGGATTTGAAAACCAAATACAGTACCTAATTTTTGATAAATTTGAATATGGGCTATATGCTAAATACAAGTTTTGTTTTGGTATTAATTTTCCCCAGTATGATATTCATATTTTGGTTATGTGAGAGAATACTCCACATACTGAAGTGCTTAGGAGTGAAGTGTCACAATAACTAAATTTTAAATGGTCCAGCCATATTGTGTGTGTGCGCACATATGAGGAGAAAGAAAGCAAATGTGCCAAAATATTAACAACTGGTGACTCTAGTTGAAAGTTATATGGGTCTACTTTGTATTCTTTATTGAGATCTAATGGTGTACAATTCAGTGGTTGTAATATATTCAGGGTTGTGCAACCATCACCACCATCTAATTTTAGAACATTTTTATCACCCCCAAAAGAAACCCTGTACCCCTGAGTAGTCATTCCTCATTCCCTCTCCCTCTTAGCCCCTGGCAATCACAGATCTACTTTCTGACTCAGTGGATTTGCCTAATTAGGACATTTCATGTATATGGGATCATACAGTGTGTGGCCTTTTGTGATTGGCTTCTTTCACTTAGCATAATGTGTTCAATATTCATGCATGTTGGAGCATGTATCAGTTCCTCATTTGTTTTAATGGCTGAATAGTAAGCTGTTGTATGGATATGTCACATTTTATGTATCCATTTACCTGCTGATGGACATTTGGGTTGTTTTCACTTTTTGACTATCATGAATAATGCTACTATGAACATTCTAGTACAAGTTCTTGTGTGAACATATGTTTGCATTTCTCTTGGATATATACCTAGGAGTGGATTTGCTGGGTGATATGGTAACTCTATGTTTAGTTTCTTGAAGACCTACCAAACTGTTTTCCAAAGCACCTGCACAACTTCACACTCCACTAGCGGTGTGTGAGAGTTCCAATTTTTCCTCTACTTTGTATTCTCATAACTTTTTTGTAGCTTGGAAAATATCAAAATAAGAATTGGGGGAGGCAGTGACAGGCGATATGTACACTTAACTTTAATACTTATTATTTTCATTCAGAAGTTAGCAGATTCCATTCAAAGATGTTATAGCAGCTGAGATGCTGAAACGTTTTCTGTGGTTTAAAATATGGTGTCAGCAATGAAAAGTACATCTGAAAAAGTTGAAGAGATGGAATCATCCATTTGACCCAGCTGGAAGTCTTAACGCAGCCAGGACCACTCCTTGTGGGTGGTAGGGTGGAAGCGGGTATTAGCTCTGCTCATCCGGTGCACATCCCTTCATGCCAGGATTAGGAACAGAATCTGCACCTGTTGGCTTATGACAGTGTTTCCCAGACTTCACTTTTACACTTAATGTATTTTACACTAAATGCATATTAAAAGGAGACCTCATATGGCCACTGTGAAAGAAAACCCTGTGTAACTTCTGCTAAATAGAGGGTTGCTGTGTACAGTTGACCCTTCAACAATGCAGGGGTTAGAGGTGCCAACCCCACGTGCAGTCGAAAATCTATGTTTCACTTTTGACTCCCCCCAAACTTGACTACCAATAGACTACTGCTGACCAGAAGCCTTACCAATAACATACACTGTTAACACATATTTTGTGTGTTATATGTATCATATACTGTATGCTTACCATGAAGTAAGCTAGAGGAAAGGAAATGTTATTTAGAAAATTGTAAGGAAGAAAACATAACATTTACAGAGCATTGTACTGTATTTATCAATACCATAGTTTGTCTCTTTACAAGGCGACTCGTCTGTCAGTACCTACATCAATATTGTCTTATATGATACAAAACACTGTAGATGCTATATGTATTACTAACACTAGACATCAAAAATCAAGAGATAATGTGAAAAATAAATTCACATTTATTTACAGGCATAACAATTCATGCCCTGATAATAAATAAGCGACAGTATGATTGCTCTGTGGTAGCCTAGCCTGTACACCGATGTCACATTCGTGACATACCTAACTTTTTCTTAATTTTTTCCACGTTTCTAGGCTATATGGTTTTTCTTGTGAGTTTTTTTCAAATCGTCACAAATCTCAAAAACTTTTTCCAGTATATTTATTGAAAAAAATCCACCGTGAGCCCACACAGTTTAAATGCATGTTGTCCAAGGGTCAACTGTATATTTTTTAAAGCCAAAAAAAGTTATTAAATGAATAAATCTAATCACTGGACAAAAATATACACCTGGAATCACATGCTGTGACTCATGTGTTGGATGGACTCCGTCATCTGTGGTTAAGGATGGGTAGAGGAGGTAACCAGCACCATCAGGGCTGCTCCCAGAGATCCAGGGAGAAGGACCCTCCGAGGTCTCAGTGCCTGCAGACAGCGCGTGTCTCAAGCCCAGTTTGCACCATGGTTGTACAAGGAGGGTCCTGTCTTTCTCACCCTCTCCACTCTTGGCTGGCGGCAGGTGGAACTAATAAATACAAATTTCCAGTTTTCTCAGTACAGCTCAACAGCATTGGTAAAGATTCGGTTGCTATAAACCGGACTCATCCATGCGCCTGCCAGAACACAGCACCTGTAATTGTCCTGGTTTGCTCGAGGTGGCTGCCACCTGTGTTCTCAGGTTTTAAGTGCTTGTCATTCAAGTGAAACATACTTGTCCATGTAATGACGGTCTTATGTTCCACCTGAGGGACTCGGGAAACACTGGTGTAGGGTTTTGTGAGCCTGGCAGCATCACTCCCATTTTACTAACGAGGAAACTGAGGTCTAGACAAGTTAAGGAATTTGCCCCAGACCGCCCAGCTAATGACAGCCTGGATTCCAATGCAGGTCATCAGATTGCAAAGTGTGTCCAGCCAACACTCTTATTACACCTCCTCCTAAGAGCGCCCATTTTTGTGCAAAATGGAGGCGCTTTTTACGTAGGAATAGTAGTTATTAGTTTCCTAGGAGTGCTGTGAATAGCATTGTAATATTTCAGTTAAAAAGCTGCTGTGACGACTCCTCGGAACGTGTGCAGCCAAGTCTGTTCCTGTGCTTTTCAGTATCTTAGTTGTTGTGGAAGCATTTGAAAATGGTTTTGATTCTGTGGACACCAGAGAAACTAAGTTATTCTTGGGTTTAAAATTGTCATTTGGGTTTTTCCTACAAAAAGATGCTCATTCAAAGTGGTGGTGTTTTTTTAAAAACATCACAGTTGAATAATTTTTAAAAATATAACATTTTACAGAAGGCTGGAAAGTGAAAAGTCAAGTTCTTCCTCTTTCTGACCCCTTTTTCTGTCCCTGGACGTATCCGCTGACAGTTTATGTACTATTCCAGGCATTTCCTGTGAGTAATAGTTGCACGTGTACGCAGACATGCACGCAGACATACACAAAACTTGTTCTTTTTGCTGAACGGTATATCCTTACCTTGGATACCTTTCCTTACACCACATCTTCATCAACTCATTCTTTTCAGACTGTTACTGAATCAAAATAGTTTTATTCAACCAGTGTCTGTGAATCTCCTTATAGGTCTGGAGAGAAGTAGGTAAAAAGAAAACAAAAGGTGCTAACGTACTTGTGCTGGAATGGGTGCATCTCTGGTGTGTGAGGGAGCTCAGAGGAAGGTGTAGTCGTTTGGGGGTGGGGGAGGGCCCTTCTGGAGCTTCATTGAGGCAGTGAGGCTCCAGCCTGCTTCTGAAAGCTGTGTGCGGGGCCGGGGTCTCCCTCCCCACCTGGCACTGTGTGTGTGTGTGTTTCCATCAGAAGGAACAGACAGTGCGAGCACAGTGGGCAGGAGCTAGCAGACATTTGTGGGGCAGTGAGTCCAGTGAACGGCTTCTTTTACTCCATCTCCCCACCTTTCACTGCAGCTCATGTTCATCTCGTTTGACAGTGATTTGTTTTAATGTGTTTTTTTTTACATATTTATTGGAGTATAATTGCTTTACAGTGTTGTGTTAGTTTCTGCTGTATAACAAAGTGAGTCAGCCATACATATGCATATATCCCCATATCCCCTTCTCTTGCGTCTCCCTCCCACCCTCCCTATCCCACCCCTCTAGGTGGTCACAAAGCACCGAGCTGATCTCCCTGTGCCATGTGGCTGCTTCCCACTAGCTATCCATTTTACATTTGGTAGTGTATATATGTCAGTGCTACTTTCTCAGTTCGTACCAGCTTACCCTTCCCCCTCCCCGTGTCCTCAAGTCCACTGTCAACGTCTGCGTCTTTATTCCTGTCCTGCCCCTAGGTTCATCAGAACCATTTTCTTTTAGATTCCATATATATGTGTTAGCATACGGTGTTTGTTTTTCTCTTTCTGACTTACTTTACTCTGTATGACACTCTCTAGGTCCATCCAACTCGCTACAAATAACTCAATTTCATTTCTTTTTATGGCTGAGTAATATTCCATTGTATATATGTGCCACATCTTCTTTGTCCATTCATCTGTCGATGGACACTTAAGTTGCTTCCATGTCCTGGCTATTGTAAATAGAGATACAATGAACATTGTGGTACATGACTCTTTTTTTATTATATAAATTTATTTATTTTTGGCTGCATTGGGTCTTCGTTGCTGCACGCGAGCTTTCTCTAGTTAAAGTGAGCGGAGGCTACTCTTCGTTGTGGTGCGCAGGCTTCTCATTGCGGTGGCTTCTCTTTTTGTGGAGCATGGGCTCTAGGCACGCAGGCTTCAGTAGTTGTGGCACGTGGGCTCAGTTGTTGTGGCACACGGGCTCTAGAGAGCAGGCTTAGTAGTTGTGGTGCACGGGCTTAGTTGGTCCGTGGCATGTGGGATCTTCCTGGACCAGGGCTCAAACCCGTGTCCCCTACATTAGCAGGCAAATTCTTAACCACTGTGCCACCAGGGAAGTCCTACATGACTCTTTTTGAATTATGGTTTTCCTCAGGGTATATGCCCATTAGTGGGATTGCTGGGTTGTATGGTAGTTCTATTTTTAGTTTTTTAGTTGTTTTTTTTTTTTCTTGCGGTATGCGGGCCTCTCACTGTTGTGGCCTTTCCCGTTGCGGAGCACAGGCTCCGGATGTGCAGGCTCAGCGGTCATGGCTCACGGGCCCAGCCACTCCGCAGCATGTGGGATCTTCCCGGACCGGGACACGAACCCGTGTCCCCTGCATTGGCAGGCGGACTCTCAACCACTGCGCCATCAGGGGAGCCCCTATTTTTAGTTTTTTAGAAACCTCCATACTGTTCTCCATAGTGGATGTATCAATTTACATTCCCACCAACAGTGCGAGAGGGTTCCCTTTTCTCCACACCCTCTCCAGCATTTATTGTTTGTAGATTTTTTGATGATCGCCATTCTAACTGGTGTGAGATGATACCTCATCGTAGTTTTGATTTGCATTTCTCTAATGATTAGTGATGTTGAGCATCCTTTCGTGTGTTTGTTGGCAATCTGTATTTCTTCTTTGGAGAAATGTCTATTTTGGTCTTCTGCCCATTTTTGGATTAGGTTGTTTGTTTTTTAGATATTGAGCTGCATGAGCTGCTTGTATATTTTGGAGCTTAATCCTTTGTCAGTTGCTTCATTTGCAAATATTTTCTCCCATTTTGAGGGTTGTCTTTTCATCTTTTTTATGGTTTCCTTTGCTATGCAAAAGCTTTTAAGTTTCATTAGGTTCCATTTGTTTATATTTGTTTTAATTTCCATTTCTCTAGTAGGTGGGTCAAAAAGGATCTTGCAGTGATTTATGTCATAGAGTGTTCTGCATATGTTTTCCTCTAAGAGTTTGATAGTGTCTGGCTTTACATTTAGGTCTTTAATCCATTTTGAGTTTTTTTTGTGTATGGTGTTAGGAAGTGTTCTAATTTCATTCTTTTACGTGTAGCTGTCCAGTTTTCCCAGCACCACTTATTGAAGAGGCTGTCTTTTCTGCATTGTATACTCTTGCCTCCTTTATCAAAGATAAGGTGACCATCTGTATGTGGGTTTATCTCTGGGCTTTGTATCCTGTTCCATTGATCTATATTTCTGGTTTTGTGCCAGTACCATACTGTCTTGATTACTGTAGCTTTGTAGTGTAGTCTGAAGTACAGGAGCCTGGTTCCTCCAGCTCCGTTTTTCTTTCTCAAGATTGTTCTGGCTATTCGGGGTCTTTTGTGTTTTCATACAAATTGTGAAATTTTTTCTTCTAGTTCTGTGAAAAATGCCATTGATAGTTTGATAGGGATAGCATTGAATCTGTAGATTGCTTTAGGTAGTGTAGTCATTTTCACAGTATTGAGTCTTCCAATTCAAGAACATAGTATATCTCTCCATCTGTTTGTATCATCTTTAATTTCTTTCATCAGTGTCTTAGTTCATCAATAGTTTTCTGCATACAGGTCTTCTGTCTCCTTAGGTAGGTTTATTCCTAAGTATTTTATTCTTTTTTGTTGCAGTGGTAAATGGGAGTGTTTCCTTAATTTCTCTTTCAGATTTTTCATCAGTATATAGGAATGCAGGAGATTTCTGTGCATTGATTTTGTATCCTGCTACTCTACCAGAATCTACCAGATTCATTGATTAGCTCTAGTAGTTTTCTGGTAGCATCTTTAGGATTCTGTATATATAGTATCATGTCATCTGCAAACAGTGACAGTTTTATGTCTTCTTTTCTGATTTGGATTCCTTTTATTTCTTATTCTTCTCTGATTGCTGTGGCTAAAACTTCAAAACCTATGTTGAGTAATAGTGGTGAGAGTGGACAACCTTGTCTTGTTCCTGATCTTAGAGGGAGTGGTTTCAGTTTTTCACCACTGAGAATGATGTTGGCTGTGGGTTTGTCATATATGGCCTTTATTATGTTGAGATAAGTTCCCTCTATGCCTACTTTCTGGAGAGCTTTTATCATAAATGGGTGTTGAATTTTGTCAAAAGCCTTTCTGCATCTATTGAGATTATCCTATGGTTTTTATGCTTCAACTTGTTAATATGGTGTATCACATTGATTTGCATATATTGAAGAATCCTTGCATTCCTAGGATAAACCCCACTTGATTATGGTGTATGATCCTTTTAATGTGCTCTTGGATTCTGTTTGCTAGTATTTTGTTGAGGATTTTTGCATCTGTGTTCATCAGTGATACTGGCCTGTAGTTTTCTTTTTTTGTGACATCTTTGTCTGGTTTTGGTATCAGGGTTATGGTCCCTCATAGAATGAGTTTGGGAGTGTTTCTCCCTCTGCTATATTTTGGAAGAGTTTGAGAAGGATAGGTGTTAGCTCTTCTCTAAATGTTTGATAGAATTTGCCTGTGAAGCCATCTGGTCCTGAGCTTTTGTTTGTTGGAAGAATTTTCATCACAGTTTCAATTTCATCGCTTGTGATTGGTCTGTTTATATTTTCTATTTCTTCCTGGTTCAGTCTTGGAAGGTTCTGCTTTTCTAAGAATTTGTCCATTTCTTCCAGGTTGTCCATTTTATTGGTATATAGTCGCATGTAGTAATCTTTCATGATCCTTTGTGTTTCTGCAGTGTCAGTTGTAACTTCTCCTTTTTCATTTCTAAGTCTGTTGATTTGAGTCTTCTCCCTTTTTCTTGGTGGGTCTGGCTAGTGGTTTATCAATTTTGTTTATCTTCTCAACGAACCAGCTTTTAGTTTTATTGATCTTTGTTATTGTTTCCTTCATTTCTTTTTCATTTATTTCTGATCTGATCTTTATGATTTCTTTCCTTCTCCTAACTTTGGGGTTTTTTTAATTCTTATTTCTCTAATTGCTTTAGGTGTAAGGTTAGGTTGTTTATTTGAGATTTTTCTCATTTCTTGAAGTAGGATTGTATTGCTATAGACTTCCCTCTTAGAACTGCTTTTGCTGCATCCCACAGGTTTTGGGTTGTCGTGTTTTCATTGTCATTTGTTTCGAGGTATTTTTTGATTTCCTCTTTGATTTCTTCAGTGATCTCTTGGTTATTTAGTAGCGTATTGTTTAGCCTCCATGTGTTCGTAGTTTTTACAGACTTTTTCCTGTAATTGATATCTAGTCTCATCGTTTTGGTTGGAAAAGATACTTGATACGATTTCAATTATCTTAAATTTACCAAGGCTTGATTTGTGACCCAAGATATGATCTATCTTGGAGAATGTTCCATGAGCACTTGAAAGTGTATTCTGTTGTTTTTGGATGGAATGTCCTATAAATGTCAATTAAGTCCATCTTGTTTAATGTATCATTTAAAGCTTGTGTTTCCTTAATTATTTTCATTTTGGAAGATCTGTCCATTGTTGAAAGTGGGGTGTTAAAGTCCCCTACTATGATTGTGTTACTGTCGATTTCCCCTTTTATGGCTGTTAGCATTTGCCTTATGTATTGAGGTGCTCCTATGTTGGGTGCGCAAGTATTTACAATTGTTATATCTTCTTCTTGGATTGATCCCTTGATCATAATGTAGCGTCCTTCTTTGTCTCTTGTAATAGTCTTTATTTTAAAGTCTATTTTGTCTGATACGAGAATTGTTACTCCAGCTTTCTTTTGATTTCCATTTGCATGGAATATCTTTTTCCATCCCCTCACTTTCAGTCTGTACGTGTCACTAGGTCTGAAGTGGGTCTCTTGTAGACAGCATATGTACAGGTCTTGTTTTTGTATGCATTCAGCCAGTCTATGTCTTTTGGTTGGAGCATTTAATCCATTTACATTTAAGGTAATTCTTGATATGTATGTTCCTATTACCATTTTCTTAATTGTTTTGGGTTTGATTTTGTAGGTCTTTTCCTTCTCTTGTGTTTCCTGCCTAGAGAAGTTCCTTTAGCATTTGTTTTAAAGCTGGTTTGGTGGTGCTGAATTCTCTTAAGTTTTGCTTATCTATAAAGGTTTTAATTTCTCTATCGAATCTGAATGAGATCCTTGCTGGGTAATCTTGGTTGTAGGTTTTCCCCTTTCATCACTTTAAATATGTCCTGCCACTCCTGTCTTGGTTGCAGAGTTTATGATGAAAAATAAGCTGTTAACCTTATGGGGATTCCCTTGTATGTTATTTGTTGCTTTTCCCTGGCTGCTTTTAATATTTTTCTTTGTATTTAATTTTTGATAGTTTGATTAATTTGTGTCTTGGCGTGTTTCTCCTTGGATTTATCCTGTATGGGACTCTCTGTGCTTCCTGGACTTGATTGACTATTTCCTTTCCCATGTTAGGGAAGTTTTCGACTCTAATCTCTTCAAATATTTTCTCAGACCCTTTTTTTTTCTTCTTTTTCTGCGACCCCTATAATTCGAATGTTGGTGCGTTTGATGTTGTCCCAGAGGTCTCTGAGACTGTCCTTAATTCTTTTCATTCTTTTTTCTTTATTCTGCTTCCTGGCAGTTATTTCCACCATTTTACCTTCCAACTCACTTATCTGTTCTTCTGCCTCAGTTATTCTGTTATTGATTCCTTCCAGAGTGTTTTTAATTTCAGTAGTTGCATTGTTCATCACTGTTTGTTTGCGCTTTCTTTCTTCTAGATCCTTGTTAAATGTTTTTTGTATTTTCTCCATTCTGTTTCCAAGATTTTGGATCATCTTTACTATCATTACTCTTTCTTTTTCAGGTAGGTTGCCTATTTTGTCTTCATTTATTTGGTCTTGAAGGTTTTTACCTTGCTCCTTCGTCTGTAACGTACTTTTGTCATTTCTTTTTTTTTTGATGGGTGGTGCTGTATTCTTGTCTTACTGGTTGTTTGGCCTGAAACGTCCAGCACTGGAGTTTGCGGGCAGTTAGCTAGAGCTGGGTCTTGGTGCTGAGATGAGGACTTCCAGGAGGCCTCACTCCAATTGATATTCTTTGGGGTCTGAGGTTCTCTGTTAGTCCAGTGGTTTGGACTCAGAGCTCCCACCACAGGAGCTCAGGCCTGACCTCCCGCCTGGGAACCAAGATCCTGCAAGCTTTGTGGAGTGGTTAAAAATAAAAGGAAGAAAGAAAGAAAAAAAGGAGCAGTACGATATCAAAGAATAAAAAACAAAATAAAATTAGAAAGATAAAAAGTATATTAAGAAAAATAAAGATATAGTTGAAACAACGGCAAGAAGGTAAAATAAAACCACAGCAGAAAAAAGAAAAAACGGTGGGCGGGGGGAACAAGCCAAAAGGAGAGATATATCACTAACAAAGTATAAAGAATAAAATAAAATTAGAAAAATAAAAGATTTATTAGAAAGAATAAAAATATAAAAGAATCTACAACAGTGAATCAACAAGGTAAAACAGAACCCTGATCTAAAAGAGGAAAAAAGAAAAGAAAGGAAAAAAAAAAAAGCCTTGGCTATGGGGGCAAAGTTTAGGGGCAGGGAGTTGGGGTGGTGTGGAGCTTAGGCAGGGGCAGGGTTCAAGGTGGGACGCGGCCTAGGCGGGGGTGGGGGGTGACGTTTGAGCGTGTGACGGGGCCTCTACTTAGGGCCTGCGCGGAAGGGGAGAGGCAGCCTGTGGGAAGCAAGGCCTCTGGAATGTGGGCTTCCAGAGTTTGGAGGTGGGGCCCTGGTGGGGGTGTGTGGGTGGGGTTTAGGCCCCGCACGTTGGAGGTGGTCTCAGAGGGGGTCTCCGCGTGTAGGGGTGGGGCCCCGGGTAGGGGTGCAGGCACGGGGCTCAGGTTCTGCCCGACAGGAGGGAGGCTTCCAGGGCAGAGGCTTAGGCCCGGGAGCCCAAGAGGCTCCCCAGTGCCTAAGTGAACGGGGAAAGCACTGGCTGCATTCCCTTCCGTTTCTTCATGCCCCTCCCCCACTTGACGATGATTTTTTTTTTTTTAAGTGACTTTGCTATATTCTCTTCCCAGAATATTTATTTTCTTTGCCTTAGGTTTACTCTGCTCTTCTCCTGTGTTTTTTGTTTGTTTGTTTTTTTGTTTTGGCCAAGCCTGGCAGCATGCAGGGTCTTAGTTCCCTGACCAGGGATCGAACGCATGCCCCTTGCAGTGGAAACGCAGAGTCCTAACCACTGGACCACCAGGGAAGTCCCTGTTTTCGTTTTTTAACTTCATAAATTGGCTGTTTAGCTTACTAAATTGTAGCCATCTTTTTAAAATGCAGACACTTTTCTCTAAGTACAACTTTAGTTGCATCCCATAAGTTTTTGTTTTTAATAGGTTGGTGAATTATTGTAAAGCAGACGCCCTTGAAACCCCACCCAAGTCCTGCAGGAAAGGAGTAGGGGACCAGGAGAGAAGGAGAGATTGGAAGAAGTCGAATCACTGCCTAGATGCTGGCAGAAGGCGCTGTTCCAAAAGATGGTGCTGTGGGGATGTGGGAAGACCCCAAAAGAAGCTCCACTGCCCTGTCCCTCAAGATTTGATTCATAGTATTTTTATGATTGTCAACTTAAATTTTTTCTAATTTCTATTATGATCTTTTTCTTTGACATGTGACTTGCTTAGAAGTGTGTGTTCTAATTTCTGTTATAAAAACTCTCACTAGAGGCTTATAGGAATTCCCAAGTTTAATATTTAAATTTTAGAGAAGTCCTTATGAGAAGAGTAACTTTAAGCAGAAAGTGAGGTTGTGATGAAAAAGAATGCCAGGAAATTCCAGTGGTCAGAGGAAAGAAAGACTAACACGGGATTGTTTTCTATAATTTAGTAGTGACCTGTAATGGGTTACCAGCATACTTTATATATACCGCAGTCATCACTCTGATTAACTTCTGTTGTAATTAATTTGTTCTCTGAGTCAGCCTAACTAAAATAATTTGTTTATATTTGTATTCCTAGGCCTTTCAGTACCTGCCACTTGGTAAGTGCTCAGAAACTTTATTAAATGATAGTTGAAGCCTTAAAACATAGACTTTAAGCAAAATTCATAAGACTAATAGTTTTATGAATGCATTGATCAGAAAAGGAAAACTATTGTTTTATAAGTATAGTACAGATTTTGCTTTGTAATTATAAATAATATTCTAGACATAAATTCTAGACAGATGCTGGTAAGATTCTTATTTTGATGTATCCCCACAGCTACACATGACCCCCCCCCATTGTTTGTATTTGCTTTAGGGCGGTCATTCTTTTTTTTTTAAATACATTTATTTATTTATTTTTGGCTGTGTTGGGTCTTCATTGCTGCACGTGGGCTTTCCCTAGTTGCGGTGAATGGTGGCTGCTCTTTGTTGCAGTGCACGGGCGTCTCATTGCAGTGGCTTCTCTTGTTGAGGGGCATGGGCTTTAGGCGCGCAGGCTTCAGTAGTTGTGGCACACGGGCTCAGTAGTTGTGGCACACAGGCTCAGTAGTTGTGGCTCATGGACTCTAGAGCACAGGCTCAGCAATTGTGGCGCATGGGCTTAGTTGCTCCGTGGCATGTGCGATCTTCCTGGACCAGGGCTCGAACCCGTGTTCCCTGCATTGGCAGGCAGATTCTTAACCACTGCGCCACCAGGGAAGTCCCTAGGATGGTCATTCATAAGAGAATGGTTCAAATAAATGTGGGAACAGGGACTTCAGACTTCCTGTGTGTATGGTTATCTTCTAACTTAGAAATAGAAAATTGTCCAGAATTTGATTCCCCAGAGTCTTTGTCACAATTTGCACAGCTCAGAGACAGGAGACCTTCCTCAGAGCTTGAGCAATGCCACCATCTCCCTGAGACGACTCATTGAATCCAGAAAGTTAATTTGTGTTTCCAAAGCCCCATATATGATACAGAGCAATCAGGAATGTGAAAAAAAATCCCTACTTGTGTATTTCCAGGGAAAATTCCTGGGAATTTTGAGGAAGAGAACACTTAACTGATACTGTTTTATGATAACATGGTACCAGTACAGCCCCTTCCAACACACAGACTGCTTTAATGTTCACAAATACTGAAGAGATGGCATTTCTCTCCCATTTTATGTGTGGGAAGACTGAGGCTCAGAGAATTCAGCGACATGTCAAGGGCATTGATGTAAGAGTGAATGTTTGAAATCACGTCTTTTTATTCCCAAGCCTGGAACTCTGTGTGCCTTCTCCAGGTCTTAATTCTCATCCGGAGGATGGGGCTGATACCTGCTCAGAGGCTTTGTTGTGAGAATTAAATGAGAGAAAGTTTCAAGACATTTACTATAGGTCTGACCCGAAGTAGGTGTCAAACGGTAGGTGGTGGTATCCTTACGCTTTTCCACAATCTGTTTGCACTTAAAATTGCTCTGTCTGCCTTGTTGTTAATCATGTCGTTCGTGCACCTTACAAATGGTGCACCTTACAAACAGTAAGGGCTTCTCAGATGCTGTACAGATTGCTGGATGTCTCCCCATGGTGAACTTGGAGAACGGAGGCCAGGGACCCGGGAGAGCATACAGATTACAGCATTTTGGGCACTGCAAGCTGGGTGTGGCTTGGGCTTTGTTATGTACTTCTTTGCTTGGTGCAGTAGATGTGTTCTTGAACCAAAAGTTTGAGTCAAATGCATTCTAAATTGCATTATATTTTCAATGTACTAGAGCTTATTGGCTAAAAGAGACCTACAGTAAATCTTTTTGCAATGTAAATATAGTTCATTTGTTTTTATAAATTCAGAATGTTTTACCTTCTGAAACCCTGGCACATGTACTCATGAAAATGACACTGTTATATATTATGGTTGTGAAAAATATAAACGGGAGATTTACTGTCCAGCATAGCCAGGTTACAGTGATAAAGGATTTATGCATGGTGGGCTGATTACTGTTACCACAAGAACTTCTAGGTTTGCATTTTGTCTTGTTTGGCTTTCATGTAATTTCTTGTTTAAAAAAAGAAAAGTTTAAAGAGGAAAAATCCTTTATATGCCAGTTCATTATTATGAAGAAAAATTGCAAAGCTAGAATCATATGAAAAAAAGAAGCCTAACTGTTCTAGTTTGTTCTGCTGGATTCTTGATTTGTGAATGGTCAGTTATAGTTGGATGCTGGTGCAAATTCTTAGGGTAGAACTTTGAGCTAGGAGGGATCTCAAAATAACTTTGTGGGAGGTACGAACCCATTAAGGAATGCAGTCATCTGAACCTTAAGTGGGTGTTTTTTCTCACTAATTATCTAATACTCCTGAAAAGGCTTGTCCAACCCTTATATAATGCATGAGAAGTATTTTCAGAGTTGTCCAATGCCGTTTGAACCCTGGGATGCAGTCAGAGTGTTCGTTAGTTCTCCGTTTGGTGTTTGTTGCAGCAGATTCTGTCCTGGCCTGAGCATTAGTGACGCCTGCCTGGCCTCTGTGGGCGTGTCCATGTCTAGACTCGGGACAAGTCTCAGCATGTCAGGGACACCCTTGACACTCCCCTCCCCCGCCGGCTGCTCTGACTCTTGCAGGGTGGTTGGGTTTTCCCCCACCTTCCTCTTGATGCCGAGACCACAGTCCAGACCTCCTGGCCTTGTGTGGTCCTGGGTTCAGCCTGTGCAGCCAGCAGTGCCCTCTCCGTGGGCCGAAACCTGCAGTCTTTGACACCAGCCACTCCTGCAGTGACTGTCCCCCAGTGCTGAACTCCTAGCTGTGCTGCTCGCAGGCTGGAGAGTCAGCAGCACCCGTCTTCTCCTGTCATTCCCCCTCTCTGACCCCCTCCCCACTGCTGCCCCAGCCTGAGTTGGCAGAGCCCAGCTGCTCTCTTCTATAGGTGTCCAGTCTAGGTGACCCTCCTTAGAGAGGGTCCCCGCTCTCAACCTGCCAGGAGCTTAATTGCTACTGTCCTGCTTACCTCCCCCTCCCTGGTCCTGCGACTCTAAAACCTGCGCCCTCTCCCTCCCCACCATCCTCTGGGCTCAGCCAACCAGACTCTCTGATATCCTCCCTGACTTCCATCCTTGGCCCCCTCTCACTCCCACCACTCTCCCTGCACCTCTGCCCCCGTGTGCTCTCCAGGCCTCTTGGCTTGTCATCTGCCCTCTTAGTACAGGCAGGTTCCAGAAAAGTTGTAAGTTGAAGCCAGTTATCTATTTGCTTTCCTTTTTCATCTCAGCTCCACTTTGGGGATTTTTAACCCCCTAGCTCTGAATATGTTTTCATTTCATTCAGAGATTTTAATCGGCAGTTGTTATCTGTAAATGCACTTCATTTACCAGACAAATCTGTGACACCACCCCCTCCCCCAGTTAGGGTTCTAGGCTTCAACTTCTGTTGGGAGAACAGACTTACTCGTTAGCCATCGGCCAGGTGGGCTGACCTGCTTCCCTTCCCAGTGAGCACATTGAAGCCCGGACTGTTGCAGAAGAGCATTATTAGCAAATCAACAACGGATGGTATTATGCCAACAAGAAAAGCACAACGTTCCAAAGCTCAGAAATAAACTTTGGCCTGTTTGGATGGAGGGTTTAGGGAGAGGTCAGTTCATGCAGTGACTTGCTTCAGGCCTGCCTGAATCCCTGCGTGGGGCGGTAGACCCAGCTAGCTGTACACTGTTGCTCTCTGGCCTTGGGGTCCTGCCTCTTTTCAGATACTTTTCCATATAAGCACAAGCAAGTAAAGGTATAATTTTTGTAAAATACTTTTGTGAAGTGAAGAATGCCTATCAATTTCAAGTATTGTCCTCTACTTGCACATAGGACTTTCTGGGCACATTTATATGGTGAGCAGCTCTTTAAAAGATTGCTTTATTCATTTCTTAGAAAGGTACAGTTTCCCAAGACTGAACCAGGAAGAAATAAAAAATATGAACAGACCAATTACAAGTACTGAAATTGAATCTGTGATTTAAAAACTCCCCAAAACAAAAGTCCAGGACCAGATGGCTTCACAGGAGAATTCTAGCAAACATGTAGAGAAGAGTTAACACTTATCCTTCTGAAACTATTCCAAAAAACTGCAGAGGAAGGAACACTTCCAAACATTCTGTGAGTCCACCATCACCCTGATACCAAAACCAGATAAAGATACCACACAAAAAAGAAAATTACAGGCCAGTATCACTGATGAACATAGACGCAAAATCCTCAACAAAATACTAGCAAACCGAATCCAACAATACATTAAAAGGATCAGACACCATGATCAATTGGGATTTATCCCAGGGATGCAAGGATTTTTCAGTATCCACAAATCAATCACTGTGATACACCACATTAACAAATTGAAGAATAAAAACCATATGATCATCTCAATAGATGCAGAAAAAGCTTTTGATAAAATTCAAAAACTCCCCAGAAAGCAGGCATAGAAGGAACCTACCTCAACATAATAAAGGCCGTATATGGTAAAGCACAGCTAACATCATACTGGTGAAAAGCTGAAAACATTTCCTCTAAGATCAGGAACAAGACAAGGATGTCCACTCTCTCCACTTTTATTCAAGATAGTTTTGGAATTCCTAGCCACAGCAATCAGGAGGAAAAGAAATAAAAGGAATCCAAATTGGAAAAGAAGAAGTAAAACTGTCACTGTTTGCAGATGACATGATACTATACACAGAAAATCATAAAGACACTACCAGAAAACTACTTGAGCTCATCAATGAATTCAGTAAAGTTGCAGGATGCAAAATTAACACACAGAAATCTGTTGTATTTCTATACATTAACAGTGAAAGTTCAGAAAGAGAAATTAAAGAAACAATCCCATTTACCATTCCATCAAAAACAATAAAATACCTAGGAAAAAAACTACCTAAGGAAGCAAAAGACCTGTACTCCAAAAACTATAAGATGCTGAAGAAAGAAATTGAAGATAAAAGGAACAGGGGGGAAGATATACCATGTTCTTGGATTGGAAGAATCAATATTGTCAAAATGACCATACTACCTAAGGCAATCTACAGATTCAGTGCAATTCCTATCAAACTACCAATGGCATTTTTCACAGAAATAGAACAAAAAAGTTTAAAGTTTGTATGGAAACGCAAAAGACCCTGAGTAGCCAAAGCAATCTTGAGAAAGAAAAGCAAGAGCTAGAGGAATCAGGCTCCCTGCCTTTGACTATGCTACAAAGCTACAGTAATCAAAACAGTATGGTACTGGCACAAAAACAGAAAGATAGATCAATGGAACAGGATAGGAAGCCCAGAAATAAACCCATGCACCTATGGTCAATTAATCTACGACAGGGCTTCCCTGGTGGCGCAGTGGTTAAGAATCCACCTGCCAATGCAGGGGACACGGGTTTGAGCCCTTGTCCAGGAAGATCCCACATGCCACAGAGCAGCCAAGCCCATGCGCCACAACTACTGAGCCTGTGCTTTGGAGCTCACGAGCCACAACTACTGAGCCCACGTGCCACGACTACTGAAGCCTGCGTGCCTAGAGCGCATGCTCCACAACAAGAGAAGCCACTGCAATGAGAAGCCCGTGCACCATAACAAAGAGTAACCCCCGTTTGCCGCAACTAGAGAAAGCCTGCGTGCAGCAACGACGACCCAACACAGCCAAAAATAAATAAATAAATCTATTTAAAAAAATTAATCTATGACAAAGAAGGCAAGAACATACAATAGAGAAAGCACAGTCTCTTCATTAAGAGGTGTTGGGAAAACTGGAAAGCTACACGTAAGAGAATGAAATTAGAACATTCTCTAACACCATATACAAAAATAAACTCAAAATGGATTAAAGACCTAAACGTAAGACCGGCTACTATAAAACTCCTAGAGGAAAACATACGCAGAACACTCTCTGACATAAATCGCAACAGTATCTTTTTGGATCTGTCTCCTAGAGTAATGGAAATAAAAACAAAGATAAAT
Source organism: Monodon monoceros (assembly GCF_005190385.1). Taxonomy (NCBI): domain Eukaryota; kingdom Metazoa; phylum Chordata; class Mammalia; order Artiodactyla; family Monodontidae; genus Monodon; species Monodon monoceros. The sequence continues at coordinate 8,076,097 of NW_021703767.1, forward strand.
AAATGGGACCTAATTAAACTTAAAAGCTTTTGCACAGCAAAAGAAACCAAAACCAAAAAGACAACCTGCAGAATGGGAGAAAATATTTGCAAATGATGCAACTGACAAGGGATTAATCTCCAAAGTATACAAGCAGCTCATACAGCTCAATATCAGAAAAACAAACAACCCAATCAAAAAATGGACAGGAGGGCTTCCCTGGTGGCGCAGTGGTTGAAAGTCTGCCTGCTGATGCAGGGGACGCAGGTTCGTGCCCTGGTCCGGGAAGACCCCACATGCCACGGAGCGGCTGGGCCCGTGAGCCATGGCCGCTGAGCCTGCGCGTCCGGAGCCTGTGCTCCGCAACGGGAGAGGCCGCAACAGTGAAAGGCCCGTGTACCGCAAAAAAAAAAAAAGGCAGGAGATCTAAAAAGACGTTTCTCCAAAGAAGACCAGGTGACCAAAAGGCACATGAAAAGATGCTCAGCATCACTAGTTATTAGAGAAATGCACATCAAAACTACAGTGAGGTACCACCTCACACCAGTCAGAATGGCCATCATCAAAAAGTCTACAAATGCTGGAGGGAGTGTGGAGAAAAAGGAACCATCCTACACTGTTGGTGGGAATGTAAACTGGTATAGCCACTATGGAGAACAGCATAGAGGTTCCTTAAAAAACTGAAAACAGAGCTACCGTATGATCCTGCAATCCCAATCCTCAACATATATCCAGAGAAACACATAATTCAGAAAGACACATGCACGCCATGTTCATTGTAGCATTATTTACAATTGCCAGGTCATGGAAGCAACCTAAGTGTCCATCAACAGGTGAATGGATAAAGAAGATGTGAGATACACACACACAATGGAATATTACTCAGCCATAAAAAGGAATGAAGTAATGCCATTTGCAGCAACACGGATGGACCTAGAGATTATCATACTAAGTGAAGTAAGCGAGACAAAGACAAATATCATATGATATCACTTATATGTGGAATCTAAAATATGATACAAAGGAACTTATTTACAAAACAGAAATAGACTCATAGACATAGAAAACAAACTTATGGTTACCAAAGGGGAGGAGTGGAGGGATAAATTAGGAGTTTGGGATTAAAATATACACACTACTGTATGTAAAATAGATAACCAACAAGGACCTATTGTGTAGCACAGGGAACCATACTCAATATCTTGTAATAACCTATAATGAAAGAGAATGTAAAAAAAGAATATTTATGTGTGTAACTGAATCACTTTGCTGTACACCTGAAACTAACATGATATTGTAAATTAACTATATTTCAGTAAAAATTTTTTACAAGGATTTCCTTTGTCTTTTATTGTCTGTTTTGAAGAGACAGTCTACTCTCTCACTTGCAGGCAGGAGAAGATTCAGGCTCAGAGAAATGGAGCCTTTCTAAAGGTGATGGAAATTATATCTTACCCTTCATCTCACAAACTACAGTGAATGTTCCCTCATAAACAGCTCAAGAAAGTGAACAACATTGTTTAGAATAACGATTCCGCTCCTCCCTGCTGCAATTCTAAGCAATGAGACTCTTTTATTAAATGAAGTCTTATCAGTTAGCATTCTGATACATTAATTTTAATAAATATAATATCCATTAAAATAGTTCATTTTATAAGCAGATAAAAGCAGAACTTTTTCATTTGAAGTGAGCCCCCCACCCTGCCCTCCCTGACTCTTCCTCAAATCCCAAAGTGGCTGCTGAGGCATCTGCACACATCTGGAACTCACTGAAACTAACTCCTAGTTGTAGGATGTAGTGACTAGCCAGAGCCAACAAGGTTGAAGCTTTTTCATATCATCCCATTTTAGTTTGTTTTATGCCAAAGCTTACAGGCTCTGTTAACTTTCTGATATAACAGTGCGTACAGCCAGGCTTCAAGCATTTTGCTTTTATTTATTGGAGGATTTAAGTCAAAAAAAGGTAGCCTTCTAACTCCATACAGATCATAGACCCACCATCCATGAGTACCAGGGTTACCCATGGACTGACCATCCTTGGTTAGGCTTCTGCCAGTTTCCTCCTTGAAACCTGCTCACCTGGGGTTCTTGGGCCAGTAGACCCAGCAGAAGCTGATGGAGTCTGTCCTTCACTGTTCTCCCTGGTGTTTAAACTCATCCTGGGAAGGGTAGTATGAGATTGTAGGTAGCCTTTAACTCTTGATGGGAACCTGTACCTAATTAATCTATTCTGACCTTGGATTTCTGATGCCCAGAAAGAGCTTGCCCCTGAGGAACTGGAAGGGTTACACCAGCTGTCCTCCCAGCGGTTGGCAGGTTCTTGTGTTGTATGACATTGGCACTCATGCTTTCTAATGACGACTGGGTTCCATTAATCCTCACTACCCTGTCCCACCATGATGATAGTCTTACTTAGGCTTACAGTTTTACTGTCACACACTAGGCATGACGTCAGCCAAAAACCGGCCCTTCCTTTGTTTCATCAGAAGAGATCATTTAGGACCATTACTCTAAAATGCAAATCATAATCTTTGGGAAAGGAGCACAAGTCCCATCAGTGGAAAAGTAAGGGGCAGATGGGCCGAAATTCCCCTCTTCAATAATAATCAGGAAAAAAACTTTTTTAAAATTAAAAAAAGATATAATAGTGTCCATTTGTTTTGGATATTTCAAAAGAGTTTATATTTGTTTTGTACGTTAAAAAAGTTTTAACTTGCTGAGAACATTCAGGTAATAGGAGGGAGTATCAGATGAGAAGTAATATTCTCTGTCTCCCCTTCACTGCTCCGTATGCATTTCCCAGGACTAATGCTCCACATTCCCAGCCTCTGCTGTGGGATGGAACGGTGGCCCTGGGAGCTGCCGGGCCAGTCTGAAGCAGGGAGGCTGCACCTGTGCTGGGCAGCACATGACTGCCCTGAGCTCTTCTGTGAGCTCCTGCTTTCAGCAGCCCTTGGCGTGGCCTAGTTTGCTGCAGGGCTCACCGCTCGCTCTCTGTTCCTGGAGTTTGCCTGTGCCTTGGATTTGGATGATGCACTGTCGGTCTCACTCATACTTGAGTTCCCTCTGACTGCTTTTCAATTTAGTGGTGGTTGTTCGTTATGTAAGCGTTGGGCTGGCTACTCAGAGCATTTTCTTTGGCCATCTGCCTGTATTCCACGGTCATTACTTTGGCCTGTAATCAGGCCATCTCCCAGACGCCTCTGCGGTCAGAGCTCTCCTAAACTCTTGGGTTTATAGTCTGGAGTCTTTGCATTCACTTAGGCCAATAGTGCCAAACGAGTATCAACGCTATAAAGTTTCTGTGAGTTTTAATGTTATTGAAATCTGAAATCTAGTCATCTGTATTAACTCATAATTTTGCTAATATGTAGTATCTAACCCCTGAAACCACACAGCACACCAAGGTTCGATTTTAATATTCCTGCGCTAAAGACCTCATATTTACTTACTCTTACTAATTTTTACTTTTCTGACTAGTATTGGCAATCTCATTTTGCCCCTTTCATCTAAACTTTTATTCAGGGGCTCAGGTTTCTTTTCCAGACTCTCAAGAAAATTTCAGAACTAGAAATTTCAGAGATGGCTCCATCGGACAATAGCTGTGATTTTTGTCAGCCCATTTTACTGAGTATTTAGACCTACACTTGTACTGTACTGACCTAGAAGAAACCTGCTTTGTTTTACCGTATTAGTACACCATCAGAATGCAGTACTGAAATGTAAGCCCACTGAGAACAAGGGCTTTACCTCTTTTGTTCACTGCCCTGCCCCTGGTGCCTGGAACAGTATCTGATGCATGGTACGCATGCCAAAAATATATGTTGACTGAATGATTATATTATTTCTACTGTTTTGGCAGTAAGTGTATATAAGCCACACAAATTAGTATCTCAGTATTTTGTTACAGTTTCATTGCTAATGAACTGCTTGATTTTTACTTAAATATTAATCACTTTAAGAATATGGCCCTGTTGTCAACAAGGTAGGATAACTGTGTTTTTTTCTATACTTGATTATCTTTGTGAGTTTCTTAATTGACGTATATCACATACAATTGATTGCTCTTCTCACTGCAAGTTTTTCCGAGACCTTAGCTGCCATCACAATCAAGATATGGAACAGTTCTGGCACTCCCCCAAATTCCCTCATGTCCTCTGTACTCAGCCTCTTCCCCCACACCCGCCCCAGCCTCAGGCAAGCACTGATGTGGTTTTAATCCCTATAGTTGGCCTTTTGCAGAAGGTCACATATGTGACATAAATACAGTTGTACGACACGCAGCCTTTTGAATCTGGCCTTAACACTTAGCATAATGCCTTTGAGACTCATTCAAGTTGCTGTGTGTCAGTAGTTTGTTCCTTTTTATTGCTGAGTCGTCTTCTCTTTCATGGATGTACCACTGTTCCTCCATTAACCTGTTGAAGGACACTTGGGTGATGATGAGTGAAATTACAAGAAATATTTGCGTACAGATTTTTGTGTGAACATAATCTTCGATTTCATTTGAGTAGAATCTAGGAATGGGATTGCTCAACAGCATTGTCTTGGTTTTAATGATAGATTGGAGATGATGCATCTCTTCAAAATTCTCCTTTCTAGAACCTTAGTAAACACCACACAATATTGGCCCATTACGTAATATGTGGAGAAATATCTGGTGATTGTTTATTCTGTTTTAAAACACGATGGAAAACAGTTGTTTTACAGAAAAATGGAGATGGGGACACCTAAGAAGTTGAAATCTCTTCAATGGGTCTGATTTTCCCTTTTCCAACCAAAATGGGTCTCTTAGTGCCACTAAGGACTAGAGTCTTTCAACAAGCAAAAGTCCGCTTGTGTTTTCCCACCTAGCTCAGTGATTTACCTTGTGATTTTTTTTTTTATGTTAGTGAACTGCTTAACACATTTGGTTCACTGTCTGTAAATGAAAGGGCAACTCACTCTTGGGGTACAGGATCTCTAGACCAATGTGGTATAAGAATCCCAGGCGGTTCTAAGAGTATCGCTGAAACATTAGGAAGGAAGGACTTGTTCAGAGACTCAGGGGACTCCTGGGGACAACGATGGCTGTGAGGCTCCTCATGCTGCTTGGGACCATCAGAGAGGAAAATATTAGAGAGAGAGCGGCTGAGGCATTAACTCAGAGACTTTCACTTCCCTAGCAGTTGTGTTCAAGTCCAAAGTAAGAGGTAATCCGGAGAATGTGACTTTCTAGCGTACAATCTTTATATCTTTTCCTGAGGAAGACCACTGTGCCCTTGGGTCATCAACATTTAACGGGCTTAGAACTTTGTACATTTTTACACTTAGAGGTCACCCAGTCTGGGATTGATCTTATTTTAAAATTGATTTATTATGTTACCAGGTAACATCAGTGCAGATGGTTTAAAATTCATGAGTTCCAGAATGGATGCGTCTGTCCTCCTTTGTCCATCAAGGTCCTCTCCTATGGGGCAACTAAAAGCTCTCAATTTCTTGTCATTTCTGCCAAAGTTATTTTATGCATATACAAGTAAATATATATAAATGTTCTTTTTCTCCCCATTTTTCACAATGGTGCAACATGCAGCCTTAAAAAAAAAAAGAACATATATGTACTAATATGAATATCTCCAAGATATTAAAGGGAAAACCCACCATTTTCTTATTGTTGGAATTTAGGTTGTTTACATTCTTTTGTTATTACAAACAATGTTGCAATGAGTAACTACTGTTCATAATCATTTCAACGTGCAAATGTCTTTGAGGAAAATTCCTAAAAGTGGTATTGCTGGGCCCAGGTGTCTGTAAAGTGTTTTCGGTTTTGCCAAATGCCCCGTACAAGATTGTGGTATTCTCAGCTACCCTCAGCAATGTATGAGAGTGCCTGTTGCCCCCTTCCCTACCATAATATGATCGTATATTTTGGTCTTTGCTAATCTGATAGGTGGAAAATGGTACTTAGTATAGTTTTAATTATCATTTCTCATGTTATCATTGATATTGAGCATTTTTTCATGAGCTTAGGAGTAATTGGCTTTTCCTTTTCTGTGACCTGTTTTCATATCATTCAATTTTTCTCTTAGGTTGTTAGGTGGTTTTTGTTTTGTTTATTTTTTAGGAGTTCTTAAAATATTAGAGAAATTAGCCTTTTACCTGTTATATTAAGTTGCATTATTTCTCTAGTTTGTCATTTATATAAGTGATGTTGCTTGCAATCACTTTTATGTAACAAACTGTTTTTGGTTGTATTTGTAGTCATTTATTATTCAGAGTTTTGAGTCATTCTTAGAAAGGCCTTCCCCACTTTGATATGATAAAAATCATTCCCTGTGGCTCTAAAATTTTGGTTATTCAATTTTTACATTTAAGTCTTCGATGCATTTAGAACTTTTTACCTGCAAAGGTTTGCAGTATGGATCCAACTTAATTATTTTTGCCAGTGTTCTGGACAATTTTTCCCCCCAGATCTCTGGCTGGTTTTCCAGTATTATTTAGTGAATATTCGAACTTTTCCCTCTGGATTTAAAATGCTTCCTTTATCACCTACTAAATTCCCATGTATCTGGGTTTATATCTGGAGTTTCGCTCTTGTTCCATTGATCTTTCAGCCTGTACATGCCCTGCACCTCACTTTGTAAGTTATTGAGGTGTTATAATATCTCGTAGGGCTAGTCCCCCTCATTTCTCCTCATTTCAAAATTTATTTATTATTCCAGATGAGTTTTAAAATCAGCTTGTCTAGTCTGTCTCACCCCAGCCCACCTCTAAAAAAGAAAAAACAATTCTGATGTTGTTTTCTTTGGATTATGTTACCTTTATAGACTGAAAGTAGACATGTAAAGGGTGTAAAAACATGGTGTGGCTTTCCATTTGTTTCTTTTGTGCCCTTCAACTGTGTTTTAGTTTTCATCTTCTAAGGGTTTTAGACATTTCCTGTTAAATTGATTTATAATGTTTTAACTTTTTGTTGGTTTTAAAAAGAAAGTATTTTCTTCGAATGTATCTTCTCATTGATTGTTGTTGTGTACATGTTGCCTTGTTGATTTCTGTATATTAATTTTGTACCCAGCTATCTTCCTTCCTGAAATTCTCTTCATGTTGATAGTTTTCAGTAAATTCTCTTGGGTTCTTTCAGGCATGCAATCATGTCATCTACAAATAATGATAATTTTGCCTACATTTCAGTTCATACTTCTTTCTCTAGTTTCATCGCATTAACTAGTACATATAGTACGTTAATAGTGATGATAGTGGTCATCCTTGTTTTATTCCTGACTTAAATGCAGTGTGTTTCATTTCCCATTAAGTTTGATGCTGGCTTCTGGGTAAGGAAATATCCTTCTATTCTTATTTTACTAATAAGAATTTTATCAAGAATGGATATTAATTTTAGCAAGTGACTTTTTAGCATCTATGGAAATGACTCTACGATTTTCTCTAGAGAGCTATTAATTGTGAGTTGTATTAATAGTTTTCCTCAACAGTTGAGCTATCCATACATTCCTGGACTAAATCCCACATACTTACGGTGTAATATTCCTTTAAGTTGCTACTGGATTGTATTGCTAATATCTTATATAGGGCTTTTGCACTGGTATTTATATATTTATAAGTGAGAAAAATCTAGTTTTCTTTTTGTATGGGTGTGTTGTGTGTATAGATACTGTCTTACTGTGGTGTCACTGGTATATTTGCTTTATTTTTTAAAAGAAATTCTTTACTTTTCTGTGTTTTGGAGTAGTTTAACATTGGAATTTTCTGTACTTTACACATTTGGAAACGATCTGTGCAAGTCTCTGGGCCTGGTGCTTTGCGGGGGCTTATGTATAACTTTCTCTGATTTTTCTATGGTGATATATTTGCTTTAGCTTTCCTGTCTCTTTTGGAGTTAGTTTGGGTAAATTATATTTTCCTAGAAAAGTCATTCACTTTACCAACTTTTCAAATTTACTTATATGCAATTGAACAATGTGTTCTTTTATTCTTATTTTAATTACTGCTGTATCTTTGATATTTTTTATTTCTCGATTAGATTAATACTTTGCTATTTTTTTTCCTAAAGAAAGACCTGTTGGACTTACTCCGTTCAGGGTGTGGAGGTCAGCATGTTGTATATTGAGTTCAATTAGTTATACTTTATTGATGTGTAACTAAGGTGCTTATATCTTTTCTTCTTTTTGTCCTCTCTTCCATCCTGGCTAAGGGGGGTAAATTAACATTTCCCACAATGAATGTGTTTTACTCAGTTTTCTTCTGTATCCCCTGTGGTTTTTGCTCTGAGTGTTGATGCTGTGCTATTTGATCCACAGATAGTGATGCCGCATGTCTCTCCTGAGGGCTGTACCCTTTAAAAGCATACAGTGCCCTTCTTTGTCTGGTTTAATCCTTCTTTCTCAGAACTCAGCCTTGTCTGATATTAAGATTACAACCCGCGATTTATTTCTTCCATTTGCTTCATATACATTTGCTTATCCTTTCTTCCTCAACCTTTCCAAATCTACCCTCACCCCTGCCGTTTTTAGGTGCTTCTTTGTCGTACAACATAAAATTGGGTTTTGCTTTGAGATAAAATCTGAACGTCTGTTTTTTAATAGGTATTAATTTAGCCTGTTTATTAATATGACATATGTTTGGCATTAATTCTGCCACTGGTGCTGTGTTATCATTTGAGGGATTGGGGTTTTTTTTTAACATTTTAAAAAATATTTATTTTATTTATTTATTTGGCTGCACTGGGTCTTAATTGCGGCAGGCAGGCTCCTTAGTTGCAGCTCGCCAGCTCCTTAGTTGCAGCTCGCCAGCTCCTTAGTTGTGGCATGCGAACTCTTAGTTGCAGCATGCGTGTGGGATCTAGTTCCCTGACCAGGGATCGAACCCGGGCCTCTGCATTGGGAGCGTGGAGTCTTAACCACTGTGCCACCAGGGAAGTCCTTGGGGTATTGTTTTTTAAGTAGCTTTTAGAACATCTGCCTCTCTACAGTCTTATTTGCTTTATGTTGTTTGTATGATCTTCTAATAATTTGCAGTTTTATTATAATTCTTATCCTTACACCTTTTTATTGTACCCTAATTCTTCTCTGTTTTAGATGTTATTTATTAATTCTCTACTATGAACAATGGTGAAATTAGTATAGCTCCTCTTCTTTCCTTCTCCCTTCTCTTCTACCAACTGATCTTAGTTATTTACAAATATTACCTTTATTGGTGTTTAAGTTAACTTTATTTGTACGACATTATTTGATTTATTAACTTTAAATCAGCACTGTGCAGTAGAACTCTCTGTGATGATGTGAATGTGTTATTTATCTGCCCTGTCCGTTGTGATAGCCACTAGCCATAATGTGGCTTGCAAGCAGTTGAAATGTAGCTAGGGCAACTGAGGACCTGAACTTTAAATTTTCCTTAATATTAATTAATATAAATTTAAGTTTAAATAGCCACATATGGCTAGTGGCTACCGTATTGGAGAGCGTGGTTTCAATGATATGTTTTTAAACCCCAGCTGTCAAGGACAAGGAAGCCACGTACATTGTACTGCCTCCCACTTTCTAGCCCCTTAGTTGCCCAACTGGTGTTATTTAAGTAGTTTCTGCGCTGTCAGGGCTTGTATTTTGCACTCTGCTCTCTCACCATAATCATCACATACCTCTTAGTCTTATTCTTTCAGTTGAATGGATCCAGTCCTCACAATTGGTTCTTTTGATGGAGGGTTTCTCTTGAAGAGTTATAGTTCACTATCTAATCAGTTCCTCAAGAAGACTTTTTATGCAGTGCTCTTTGGGGTTTTGTTTGTTTGTTTCTGCACATGTAAAATTTCTTTTATATGCGAGCAACTGTTTAGGTAAGTCTAAAACCCTAGTATCATCACACTTGTTTCCTTGAGCATTGTAATGAGTATTGCTGTACTTTCATTTTGGATTGTATTTTGCTGTGAAGAAGTCTGCTTTTCCCCCTCTTGTAAGTGACTTTTCTTTTGCCTGACTCCTAAAGGATTCCTTCTTTTTTTTAAGTAGAATAGTTTTACTAGAGTCTATCTTTTTCTTAGCCGTTCCTAATCCATTTGCTTTTTCAGTGTTTAAAAATTACATCAGTAAATATGTTGTGTTCCATTATTTCAGTTTTCTTATTTGGGAACTTCATTATGCATATGTTGGATGTTCCTCATGGTCTCTTGTATTTATCTTTTTCTCTGGTGATTCTTTTTAATTCCTTCTTAAATTTTCACACGATTTGTTTGAATTTTCTCATTTCTGTCCTGTATGTATTTTGAGCCCCTTTCAGTTTCACCTCCTTTTCTGTGATGGTTTTGTTTTATTTTTTCCTTCCACTTCTTTTCTGAGCTTTTCTTATATTTTTTATCTCTTTCTTTTGCCTCACCATCTTATCCCTGAACTCTCATAGCTCTGTCTTGTGTTCATCCCTCATAGAAGCAATTGCATCATGACATTGAAAAATTCACGGTGAAATGCATGTTCACAGTTTCCATCTGCTTGTTGGTGCTGTGTTTTTCTGGTGGGTAGTCATTTATTTGTTCAGTAAACATCGAGTGCCTGCTCTTGCTGTCACTCTACCCTTGTGGAGTTTACATTCCAGGAGTACAGATGATAAGTAAAATAGATAAGCACTTATGGAGTAGTTTAGAAGGCGACAAGTGCTGCAGAGCAAACTTAGGGAGGGGGGATAATGAGTGTTGAAAAGGGGGTAGTGCAGTTTTAATAGGAGTGGTCAGGGGAGTCCTCATGAGGACGCTGTCATTTGAGCACCAACTTGATGGAGAAGAGGGAGCGAGTGTGAGAGAAAAAATTTTCCGTGGCCCTTGTTGAAGATGGTAAAGCAGACTTTATTCAGGGGGGAACTGTTGCGATAGATGTGGGGTCTTGCAGTGGGGAAAAGAGGCTCCACTCTGAGTGCAGTGTGGGCAAGTGGTAATTATCGCCAGGGAGCAGAGTGGGGGGGGGGTGTCACTGGATGGAAAATTACTGAGAAGAAACATCAGGAGGGTAAAGGAATAAACCAGCTCACAGGGTTCTTGCTGAAGGCAGGCCAGGTTCATCAGACACCCCCCGGGGCCAGGAGAGGTGGAGAATGAGGAACCTGGTCAGGTGTTGAGGGTGATGGATATGGAGGATGGTTCAACTGACTTAGCAGAATTCTTGCTACAATCAGACGATGCGGAGAGGAACACGGAAATCAAAAGCCGAGGCCTAGTTGAAAAAGAGCTCAAGAGAGGCTGAGTAGGGCTTCCCTGGTGGCGCAGTAGTTGGGAGTCCGCCTGCCGATGCAGGGGACGCGGGTTCGTGCCCCGGTCCGGGAAGATCCCACATGCCGCGGAGCGGCTGGGCCCGTGAGCTGTGGCCGCTGAGCCTGCGCGTCCAGAGCCTGTGCTCCGCAACGGGAGAGGCCACAACAGTGAGAGGCCCGCGTACCGCCAAAAAAAAAAGAGAGAGAGAGGCTGAGTAGAGTTTGGTCAAGGAGAGAGTCTTCGTCACGAGCCACGTGGGTTCTGGAAGAAGAGCATCCAGGTGGGGGCAGGAGTGTGTGCACACGTCCTGAGGCTGGATGCGGGGGCCAGGACGGTGGAGAGGAGTGGCTGAGGGGGAGCGTTTAGAGATGAGGGCGCACAGGTGGGGCTGGAGCCCCCCATCTATAGGGCCGTGGAAATGACTGGCCTTTTTACCCTGTGGAGTTCCTTTACGTAGAAGAGCCACGTGGTCTGTGCTTTGTGTGTCCAAGCACCTCTGCTGGTTCTCACAATGTCTCCTTCTTGCAGGAGATGATTTATTCCTGGACCGCGCTGGCTGGGGTTTGACGTGAGTCTCTCTAACCTTTACCCCCGGCCCCCGTATGTGAGAAGCAGCTGGGGGGCGGGTCACAGCTCCTGCTTCCTGCGTGGGGCGTCGGGAGGCTCCCTCCCAGGTGCCCCTCACCTTCCAGAAGCGGCTTCCTGCAGCCGCGGGCCTCACTTCGCCTTTTGACTGCGCGGCCCCTGCTCGTCTTCACCTATTTCACGGCAGTTAGCCGTCTCCTTGCTTCACCGAGAAGGGCGTTTGTGGTTTTGTGTCTTGTTCTTCTGGGTGATTTCCAGGAGGCCGGGCGGGGGCGTTGCTGACTCGACGCTGCCCTCCTGCAGCCCAGAGCCCTAATTATGGGTTTGGCATTAGATTCCGGAGAACAAAGAAGAAAAGAGTTGTGGAGTTCGCTAGCGGCCCCTTCCGTTTAGAGAATACAAAGTTACAAGCCGCAGCCTCTCAGCCCCCTCGGGAAGCCTCGGCGGTGGCTTCTGCGGAGAAAGCCAGCGGCCGGTCAGCCGGGGAGACCCGGAGACTTTGGGCGACCCCGCTTCTGGTTTGGCTCTGGTGCCGGGGTTCCAGGCCTTCCTCTGGACTCGGCTCCTCCGGGCAGAGCCTGGAGACCCCTGCTGCGGGCTGGCCGCGGGCGCGCGCGGGACGCACGCCCCCAGGTTCCGGCTTCTGCCGATGCTGGTGGGAGTGTGGCGGCTGCGGGTCCCCGCTGAGGGCCACACGGGCGGGCCAGAGCGCTGGGATCTGTCTCCTCGTGTCGGCTACACGCACACGAGTGCGGGGCCTGCGTCTCTCTCTGTTTCTTAACCTTTCTCAGGGCAAGGCCTCCTTGCTGATGTGACAAAAGCCATGGCTCTTCTCCCCCCGAAAATCAGCACACGCTGTACATTGTTTCCGGGGTTCATTGTCATCCTTACGTCCAGGAGGGCCTCCTCTTTGAAATCACGGCTCTCAGTGAGGGACCCCACTTATCACGTCACGGTACCAGCGAGGTACCCTCGCTGTCCACAGCCCTGATCTTTTCTCCCTGTTGAGCCTTCTAGGTGGAAGTCTGAGCGGGAAGTTCTTGGTGAGGTCTTGGGTTCTCGTTAATTTCAGTTATACAAGTTATTCTCTCCTCTCTCACCAGGATTAACCAAGAATTGTCTGGTACACCTAAAACAAATACAGTGTTGTATGTCGATTATACCTCAATTTAAAAAAACAGAAAGAAGTGTCAGTCGTCTTCTTACCATGGGTCTTAACTCTTTGTTGAAATATCTGTTTTAAAATTCTTGGCTCCGTGGGCTGTACTTGGACTAATTCTTTATCTTTCTTATGTTGGTAGGAATTGAATGGACCTGTGTATTGTTAGAATGCCTAATTTATCTGCAAATATTATATTAATTTTTTATTCTCTCTACTATATTTCTTAATTGAAATCAAGGAATGACAAAAGAATCATAAAATATTTACTCTGCTAATTTCCAGGGTACTTCACTGCTTTTTCCTTCTTATGCCATAGGGATTAAAGGAAGGAAACAGTTCTATTGATGTCGTGATTATAATATGGTATTCAGTGGTCAACCCAGATCCTGTTCCCATGAGATTAACTGAATACATTACAATTAAGTAGAAGCAGAACCAAGTACTATTGTGTTGTTTAATTGATAAAGTTCATGAATTGTTTTCTCTGATTTTAATTCTGGGACATACTAGTAAAGCATATTTCTTAAAATATACTAGTGGATTTAAATTCTTAAAAATTAGATTTTTAAATTTCATTTAGGTTGTACAAAAATTAATAGAATTAATTTTAATTAAATTTAAAAGTAAAATTAGTATTTCAGAAGGGTTTTCATTTAAATTCTCTTACGAACTTCTTATGTTACGAACAAAATGAGTTCTACCCCTTGAATTCTGCTTAAAAAGGAGCTGAGAGTGTTTGTTTAATTTAGACTTCAGCGCTTTGGGATGGGGAATGGGAAACAAAGCCAAAATACTTAGCTTATTTAAGGGACATAGAATAGTCCCCGCTCCCAAAATTTCACATAATGTCAGAACTTGGTGAAAGTTTTTTCACCAGATGACTAGAGAAAATAAAAGGTAAACAGATTTAAACGCCAGGAGGACAGATTTTTTTAATGCTTTGATCTGTGGGACCGTTTTTTTTTTAACATCTTTTTTGGGGTATAATTGCTTTGTGGGGCCATTTTTAATTTTTGCTGTTTTTCTTTTTTTCGTCTTTTTGTCAACAGTTCTGCCATCACATTACCATTTGAGAACAGTCACAAACCGTTTCTCGAGGTCATTTCAGAAACACGTTTTGTGTTTATTGTGGATTTCCTTTGGTTGGTGCTAGTTAATCTTCTCAACTTCCTGTTCCACGCAAACCCCAGTCGCAACTTGAGACCGGCAAGCCCACGGTGACAGGAAGGAATGCAGTTAATGTCCATATTCTGTGACTCAGTGATTATCTCCAGAGAAGTGAATGGATGTGAATGGGTGCTCTGTTGTGAAGTCTTTCTTAAATGATTCATGAACCAGGGAAATCTGGGCTCGACTGTCCACCAGCAGGAAGCAGGACACAGAGGGGCTGGGGGCTTAGTGAAGGGCCGTGTGGCCGTCGGGTGGTATATCCACGACCTCCAGGCCCCCCACGAGGCTCTCTGGGCAGAGGACACCCGGCCAGCAGCCATGCTCAATTGCTCATGCGTTTGACAGTGTGTAATCATCTTAGTCGGCATAATTGAGAAAGAACCTAAAGAAAAGGCTCTTATTGTGTCATATTCCTTCTGAGGAGATCGCCGTACACGCTCCTGTGTAAAGGTCTGTGAACCTGCCTTTCCCCCAGGCCCTTCTCTTTGCCCTTTTGAAATCAGACATTTGTTTGGATTCTCCAGCAGGAACGAAGGTGTGTCCGGAAGGCGGTGATGGGATGAGATTCCTCGCCACCCCCCCCCCCCCCCGCCACCCCCACCCCCCGTTCCCCCGGGACCCCCCAGGGCTGGCCCTTCCCCATCCTGGTATCCAGGCATCTGGTCTGTGATAAGCACTCAATGAGTGTCTGCATCTTTGAACAAATTGATGGTTACGGAGGCTGACTTTGCTAGTAAACCAGGTGGATGAAAGAGCCGTGCTAATGTGTTGGGTGGCTGTCTCCCCTCCCCCAGGAAATGCTCTCCGGGGTGGTGGTTGTATCTGGGAAGGATTCGGTCCAGCACCAGGGAGTCTCCTTGACAGTGGAAGGAACCGTGAACCTCCAACTCAGTGCCAAGAGTGTGGGTGTGTTCGAAGCATTCTATAATTCTGTTAAGGTAAGAATGCTAGCGTTGCACGTTTTTAGTTCGTTTTTCAAACGTCTGTGGTGGTTTTTACTTGCTGTCTGGCTTGTTATTTGTCGCTATTTTGCAAGGAATGGTGGTAGTCATGCTTTTACTATTTACTAATCAAACTGAAAAAACATTCAGATGTTTTGATTTTGAATATATTCTGTTATTGAAAGTCTGCTTGTTTTTATTCCCATTAGATAGGATTAGGGGGGGACTAATTTCAGCCATTAAGGAGACAAGAGCTGTCTGAGAAGTTGTGCCTGGGCCTTCTGGCACTTACCTTCCTGAAACAAAACTGTTCTTTTAACTGTTATTTTAATCCAGCTGCTGTTGGATATGGCATGCAGGTAAGATGCAGGTAGAGCCATTCTTTTCTGTCACTTAAAGTTCTGTGTTCTAGAAAGTGAAGTCTTTTTTCTATACTTATAGTTTCCTTTTCCTGAAGGACATATTATTAACTCTTTAAGTTTTGAAGGGGAAAGAGTTGAGAGGAAAGGAAGGTTCATTAAGAGTATTCAGATTCAGGACCTTCTCAGGTTTTTCCACAGTTTTCTTATTTTCTTCCATCAACACTTAGAGACTCACTTCAGAAGCTGTGGATTTTCTCAAAGTGATTGTAAATCAATGGCTTAGAGTACCTTAACTAAGTAAGGTGTAACAACTGCCTTTTAGGCAGGTTCCAAGTGTGAGTACTGCTTCCCTCCAAGGGCCCAGCCGAGGAGGCCTGCACGGGTGCCCTGGGCTGCGAGAGGGCCCCGCACCTTGCCAAGTGCCAGGCACGTCTGCTTCACTCTGAAGGTGGAGGTGCCCGCCGGAAGGGTCGTTAGGACAGTCAACTGAGATACTTCGGGTTAAGGGAGGGAAGTATATCAGTTCACTTCCTACTGTGCACCAAACGCCTAAGCATCCAGTCCTGCAAATGAACCAGAGACCTTGGGCCAACTCACCGCTGACAGGGCACCAGGATGGTAGCGGCCGAGGGCTGGGGTGTGGTGTCTCAGGAGATTATTTAATAGACGCAGTAACGTGAAAGAAAGTGCATCAAGAAGTGCTTGTTGATGGACTGACTTGGGTTTTCTTTACAGCCCATCCAGATTATCAACAGCACCATCGAAATGGTGAAACCAGGTAAATTTCCCAGCGGCAGAACAGAAATTCCTTTCGAATTTCCTCTGCACGTGAAGGGTAACAGAGTCCTGTATGAGACTTACCACGGCGTGTTTGTCAACATCCAGGTGAGCGTTTCCTTATCCCGTGAAGCTGACTTCACAACTTTTCTTCTGCAAAACAGCTTGGTCTTTCTTTCACTGAAAGTTCATAGGTGGACCCAAGAATTTAATACTCTATTTATTGCTAAGCCCTCCCATGTATATTCTGTGTTGATTTCTCATTTTGCCCTGCAGAACATATTTTATGTATGACCATTATCTTTGATGGGGATCTAGGAGGACCCAAGCTGTAGCTTCTTTCCAAAATTCCGTTGTTTCTTTGGGGCTCTGTTCAGGCCACGCTGACACTGTAAGGGGTGCTTTTATTGTTGGTAGTAGACGTGCCCTCACTTCTCTCTGGCACCCGCACTAACTTTTCTATTTTATATGTATAAATATCTCTTTGTTTCATACCCAAAGTCTCCTGCTCTGACATAGGCTTGTATTCTTTATTGAACAAACCTTGTAAATGAGGGGGAAGTGGATTTATGACTTCCCGTCTACCTCCGCTGGTTCAGAGTTCTTTCACAGTCCCTATTGTTGTCTCAGGGGCAGTTTGGAGTCATGACTCAGAGCGAGAGAAAGAGAGCCTTTCCTTGATTCAGCAGAAAGAAAGGTACTTTTGTGTTATCAGCCTTGCAGCGGTTCCCTGCTGGATGAGACAAAAGTATTTTGTCTTACGTATGTGTAAGAGGGCTGGCAGTTAGGAAATTTTTTGATTTATTAATTTTTAGCTGATAATTTGGTCTTGGTAGAGACCATTCCCCTGCTTAAAATGTAGCACTTTTAAAATAGAAATCCTCCAAACACTTGTGAGAGTTTAACCAAAGGTTTGTCTGTATGTGAGTTTTATGTATGGCCTAAGAGATCGGTCAAGAAGAAACTCATGTAGTATGATGTACTCTATCGCAATAAATACCTTTCTGTAAAGAAAAACTTTTCTGGTCCTTTGTTATCGGTGCACCTGTTTCAGGCAATAAATATACTGAAGGCTTTGGGCAGCTCATAAGGAGTGACAGTAAAGTGTCTAGGTTCAAAGGAGACCCCTTGCATAGACATACAGATCGCTGCTGTAGAGACCCGCATCCTCTGACCAGCTTTCTAGGCTGGGAATACTTTCACCATGAAAGAAAGTATTGCCTTTTTAATTTTTAGCGAGACTGAAAATATCTCAAACGTTGCATTTTCAAAATTATTTGTATTCTCTTGCCGGAGTCAGCATCAACCTGCTTTACCCGCACAGTCGTTCTTTGATGCTGCTCACTTAGCAACAGAAGCATATATTCGTTAGAAACTGAATAGAATAACGTCAGACTTTCTGTGGTCATACTTCTTACTTGTCACTTTCTTTTCCTGTGTTGATCATTCTTGTTAAAAGATTAATTTGTTTAAAATAAAATTGGAAATCTCACTCTTTTCCAAATATTGACAAGAAACCAGACAGGTATACATACAAAACTTGGGTTCCTGTGTAGCTGTGTGTAAGTTGGAAACTAGTTAAAATGCAGAAGAAGAGTCAACATGTGGTTAATTCTTTAGTAAGGTAAATAATCACCCCGACCCCCTTTATTTTGGTCATCAGATTTTACCACTTTGAGGGTTAACCTCAGAAGGCTACAACTTGGAATTCTGCACCTCCCCAGATATCTCATAAATTTCTGAAAACGTAGAGATGTCTTCTCAACCTCAAATTTATAAGAGCTTGTCACCTTACACTTACCACTAGATTCAACATTTATTAGAATTTTGCCACCTTTGTTTCATCTGTATTTATTTTTTTTCTGAATCATTTCAAAGTTAGTTAAAGAATCTTGACAATTCATTGCAAAATACTTCAATATCTATCACCAAAAAATAGGGACATTCTTCTACATAATCCCAGTTAACTATTTTCACAGCTATCAGAATGAATAAGAAGTCCCCATATCATCAAATTCTCAGCTCTTATTCAAATTGTCATTTGCTTCTTGTGAGAAATGTACTTCTTGAGAGAAACTAGGATTATAGCTTCTTGATCTCTTTTTCATTCATCAGTTCACTCATTCACTCAGTCTCTAGATGGGGCTTTTTCTACCCTCCTTGTTGGACAGTGGAGCAGGTGCCACACGGGGCGTCACCTTCTCAGTGCCATCGCTTATCGAGCTTCCCGTGAAGAGTCCCGGGTGTGTGACTTGGGATAGAAAGTGTTGTTGTTGAGCCCTAATAACATCTTTCTCAGATTATACGGGTGCAAAGACATTTTGCATTTATCCTCTGAACTGTATTGTAGTAACATAATGTAAAAACAGGAAAAATCATAAGACAGAGTAAAGGATTTAAAATGTAGCCGGTATTAAATTGTCAGCTTCAGGGGCTGGACTCCTGGGAACTTCTTAGAGGGCTTGATCTTATTTGCTCTGATTCTTCTTCTCAGCCATCCTGCATCCATTTCTCATCCTTGTTAGTAGATAGAGCATACAGGAAGCTGGCAGTCTTTCTAGTTGTCCCCTGTGCAGGCACTTTTTCCTTTAAAAGTTGTTTAAATCACGGGGAAGTTTTATTATGGTTGTTTTACTCTTGTGGCCATACTAGCAAGGTTTTATACTATAAAACACAAAATACAGCAGTACCAACATGTCTGCTGAAATTGTGTGTTCAGAATCAAATGGTAGAGATGGTAGTCCTCCTGTTGACAGACTCCTTTCTAGGAGTCTGCTTTAAATCTGTTGACACGCGTTTTCTTTCCTCGTTCCTGTCCTGTGTTTACTGACAGTCGAAAAAATCAAATCTTGAGAGTTCCCGGGCGGTCCAGTGGTTAAGACTCCGCGCTTCCACTGCAGGGGGCACGGGTTCCATCCCCGGTCGGGGGACTAAGGTCCTGCATGCTGCGCGTCCATAAAAAATAAAAATAAAAAGATCGAATCTTGCACCTCCTCTTGGAGCCCTGCTCAAGTCTGACCCTCCTGACCCCCTCTGACCTCCTGTAGCTCACACCGTGTAGATCACTCCTTAATAACTGGGAAGGATCATGATAGAGCGAAAAGATCCAGGGCTTTGCAGCAGACGGATCTGGGCTGGAGTTACAGTATTGCGTAAAGATTCAGAGCATGGGTTTCAGCAGCAGGCAGGCAGGTATAAATTCAGATCCCACCTCTGTGACCCAAGCAGCCTTCATGACCCCTCTCCCTGGGGGGTTGATGCGGCCTTGGTGTGAAGTATTTAGCGTAGTGCCTGGCTCATAGAACATGCCAAGTAAATATTTTCTGAATGATTAAATAAATGAATTAGTGGTGACTATCCTTATATTTTGTCAACAGTTCTTACATTTGTGTTATCAGAATTAACTGAGAAAGTACATGTGAAAGAACTTAACGTGGGACTTCCCTGGCGGTCCAGTGGTCAGGACTCCGTGCCTCCACTGCAGGGGCCACGGGTTCCATCCCTGGTCCAGGAACTAAGATCCCACAAGCTGTGCTGTGTGGCCAAAAAAAAAAAGAAAAAAAATTTAAGAACTTAACACAATTCCTAAAACATAATCTCAGTGTTTTTCCTCTTTTCTCCATCTTTCTCCCCTTCCCCCCACTTACCACCAGCTGCCTTATATTACTAATTATTGCTTTCACACTTAAAAACCTTCAGTGACCAAAAGTTGGTGCCCATTACTCACACTCTCTCATCTGCAAGTTATAGAAATCCAGCTCAAACTGGCTTAGCCAAAAAAGGGATATTGGATCATGGAACTCTCAATTCCAGGGGACCGTCTAGGCCAGGGCGGGCACCGGTCAGCCCCCAGCTCGGTGTTCTCGGGGGTGAAGCTGGTTGTTGGCCGGCGGCCACAGGCTTACAATCTCCTGGCCTGGCAGCCCCAGCAGAAGGGACTGTTTCCCATGGCCCAGCAACAGTCCTGCCTTTCTGGTCACTTCCACACCCCTGTGGGATGGGGGGAAATCAGCCCCGCCCAAAGCCCTGAGACTGAAAATGAGGAAGGGACGTTCCCATCGGGAAAACCATCAAGGAGACCAGGCAAAGCCCGAATAAAATGCTGCCTCTTCTAGGCAGCGTGTGGGCTGTACAGGAGAGAGACAATGGACATGCATACGTGCATGTATATATTGCACGTTATACACACAAACATAGCATATACATATATGGTACAGCCCTCGCTGAGCTTGTATGGTTGGGGAGACCAGATTGAAATCTCGATGGAGAATATCTATATCTATATCTCTGTATATATATATGAAGGCCCTTGCAGACAAAGGTTGATTCTTTTTTTCTTTAATGTTTTAATCTCCCAGGAGTACCTTAAATACATAGCAGCTTCTTGTTTAACGTGGACAGATTGGTCATAATAGTTGTAGCTTCTTGACTCAACTGTGCATATAGTTCCAGTTCTACAAATTATTTTAATGTTTTTCTCGGATGATTAAAACAACAGCTCACTTTATCCAACATACGTTCTGTGATTTTTTGTTTAAGATTAACATTAAGACAGTGATCGTACTGTAGAGTTTTGTTACCACACAGTCTGTCGTGGACAGGGATGTGAAGGGACAGTCCCGGTTGAAGCCAAGCTTTCGGCTCAGGGCCCATTGCAGCAGGTGCACCGGCAGTGGCTAGTTCAGAAGGACAGCACAGGGACAGCAGAGGAGTTGAATACAGCCAAGTTCAAAGCAAGCATGATGCTCCATCCCTTTCCTGTCCACGTTCTTTTGCTCGCAGGATACGTCTTTGCTGGCCAATGGGGGAGGGCTGAGGGGAAGAACAGGACTGGCCGTTGGGGAAGCTGGCTGACGGATCTGGGGCTTCCTTATACGCTTCTCTTTACGTTTGCATACATCTGAATTTTCTAAAATGACAATTTTGCAAAGACTTTCCCCTCTTTTTTCCTCCTAAGGTTAAGATATGAAGAGCTCATTTTGAGATGCCCTGGAGGCCTGGGCTCCAGGACTCAGCACTGTCACTAGCATCGCTTCCCTTCCCCACGTGGGGCGCAGCTCTGCCCTTGCGCCGGCACCTAGCGCGGTGCCGCCCATGCAGAGAACGCAGCGAGTGAGAGCGAGTCGGGGGTTGACCCACATCTCCCAGGTTGGCCTGTGAAGTCTAGATGCCGTCCAGGGGTTTGCAGTCCTGCTGCCTGTGTTTTCTCGTCCTTCCTACAAAACAGCAGCCGTTTTACCCAGAGCTGCTGTGTGCCAGGTCTTGGCTTATCACACATTACCTCGCTGGGTCCTCACTAAGGTAGTGTTAGCGAGCAGGAAGCTGAAGCTCAGAGAAGCTGTGCTCCTTGTCTGGGCTGGCCCGGTAAGGCAGAGGACCGGGTGTGAGCGAGCTGCTGCTCCAGGCCTGCCCTTCCTGCTCTGCCTCTCTGGTCTGTCCTGTGTTACAGGGGAGGCTCTGCACCTGTATTCCAGGGGGTCCAGCTACAGAATGGCCGTGGGAATGGGCTGAGGAATAACCTTAAAGTGTTTTTTTAATAGCACTGTTTTTGTTCTGAGCATTAACTCCCCCCATTATGTATATTAATTTCATATAACACATTAGTTGGACAAAGTTTCCCTCCAAATTGCCTCTTTGTAAGAAATTCCAGGATGAAATTCCAGGAAATTCCAGGATGAAAGCAAACCATCTGAAAGGATGTATTTTCCTCTGCCTTTCCCTCCAGTATACCCTGCGCTGTGACATGAGGCGGTCCCTGCTGGCCAAGGACTTGACCAAGACCTGTGAATTCATCGTCCACTCTGCTGTAAGCCGCACTCGGGGGCTCTGGGCTCAGTCATAGGAATCCTCTGTGGGGTCTGGGACTGGACCCCACTTACAAGCAATAAGTTAGCCTGGTAGTGTTCCGTGGATGCTGGGGAGAGACTCGGGACTCCTGGGTTAGAGACAGGGGACTGGATTTCTCCCAGCATGGCTGGTGTCAGCATGTGTGTCATTCCCCTGGGCCAGAGCCCCTGGGTGACGCCACGGGCCCAA
Organism: Monodon monoceros; assembly: GCF_005190385.1. Taxonomy (NCBI): domain Eukaryota; kingdom Metazoa; phylum Chordata; class Mammalia; order Artiodactyla; family Monodontidae; genus Monodon; species Monodon monoceros. The sequence goes on from NW_021703767.1 coordinate 8,098,336, forward strand.
AGGGGCACTGCACCTGAGGGGTTTGTGCCTCAGCTGCGGAGCCCCAAGCTGAGGAATCCGCCTTTGTTATAGCAGGCAGTGAGCAAGCCTGCTCTTTGTCCTAGAGGGAGACTCACCTCGTCCCTCAAGGCAGCTTCAGCGGACAGCTGGGGGAAATGGCCCAGACCAGGGAGAGAAGGCCAGGGCCTTGCATTCTCGGCCTGTACAGCAAGAACATGCAGGGCTGCTCGGGCAGGGGTGGGGAGCCTCTCCTGACACCTTCTGCTAGTACTTTGTAGTGACAGAGTGTCCTTAAAAATTTCTCTCATGTGCCAGGGCTGCAGGTGACACGTGGTGGTGAGTAGTCGTGCCCACGGCCCTGGATTCCCCTGCGTCTCAGCCTCTCCAGGTCCTTTGGGGCAGGGCCTTTTACACTATTATGAAATGTCCATGGGTATCTTTTAGTGATGATTAAGTGAAAATGTAAGACAGATTTCTTGTGCATAAGATCGGCAAAATCACTGATGCCCTTGCATCATTTTTATGACTTTTTAGGATTTCCAGTATTTGTAGTTTCCCTGTTTATAAATTTTTAATAATCATAGTGTTAAGTATTTCTTTCAGTGATACAATATTTTATGTAAAATATGATGAAAATATTTATCCTTTTTGGAAGTTAACTTGATTTAGATGGATAGTCTCCCTTTTTCCATCAAGGGTTTTCAAAGTGAAGCAAAAAAACTTTTTCTCATGTAGATTATCCCCTAAAAAAGTCACCTGCCATTTTATGTGCTAAATAAAAAGTGCCTCCAACTTTGTGAAGAAGAATGAGCCCAAACCCAGCCCCCCGCCCAAAGCTGGGCCCGCAGACCCTGGCCCCCGGCCCACGGGTGGCCGCAGAGCTCGGGCTTCCTTATTGCTCCTGGGGGTCCGCCCGCACTCGGCCTTCAAGAGTCTTCGGGACTGATTCCACTAGAAGCCAAACCATGCTATGACCTGTAGCACATGAAGTTACATACTCCTCTGTATACTGTGAGGAGGAATACATTATTCCCTAAAGAACACGTTCACGAACCTATTAGTAAAAAGAATATATTCAGGAAGAATGTTTCCTGGAATAAGCTTTTGGTGAGTGAGTGAACTTGGCAAATCGGTCGGTACCCTTTCTCCTCCACGGCTCCCCGGCCATCTGGGCGTCAGTGGCCTTTGGGCCCCAGCCCATGAATAAATGACACTGGGCAGGCCCCGTGAAGCTTGGCTGTACTGATGGATTCTGCACATATGTAATGTGGAGATGATCCTTGTTAACTAATTACGGCAACATGTAATTAATTATGCTAACATATAACTACGTTATAGGTGTGATTCTTCCTGGTAGACAGTTGTACAGCTGAGTGGCTAACTGCACCGGCCTTGGAGCCAGGCTGCCTGGGTTTGGACCTCAGCTCTGCCCCATGCTTGAGCCACCATTTGAGCCCTCTGTGCCTCACTGTCATCTGTGAAGTGGGACCAGGGCTGGTAACAGCTCTGCACAGGATCATGGTGCCGATTCAGTGGCTTTTATTCTCAGAAAGAGGTTCAGAATAAATGTCTCCCAACAATACTGCTCTGTTTTTAAATTCTGGACCTGAAAGGGACCTTAGAGACTAAGAAGCCTGCCCTCATCTTACAGATGAGGAAACTGAGTCACGGGGATGAGGACCTTGGACAGCACACAGCCTTCCTTGTTTCTTGGCTGAACTGTGTTTCGAATCCAAGCGTCCTGCCTCTTAGTGCCAAGGTCTTCCTGGTTCACGATGCTACCTTGTGTTTCCTTAAATGGGGAAAGGCAAGTCTGACCTGTGGACTCTCTGCTGAGTTTGGTTTCTCCTCCTCTTGTAGCCTCAGAAGCGGAAACTGACTCCGAGTCCCGTGGCCTTCACTGTCACGCCTGAAACCTTACAGAATGTCAAAGAGGTAATGTGTTCCTTACACACCAGTGCCAGGGAGGCTTTCTTAGTAACCGGATCCCACTGACAGACTGTTGCCCACCTGTTCTTTACTTGGGTATCAAGTCATCAGCAAGAGGAAATTTTTGTCTCTACCCGAAATAGTCTGTATTTTCAATTTTACTTTCTTTTTAAATTCGGTAACTACTTAGCAGAAGGATGGTTTTTAAAAGAGAGGGTATATGTTTATAATTTTTTACTGTCTTCTCCCAGTTTTATTGCACTGTGGCCAGAGACCCCCTCCCCTGAGCCCCGGGGCTGCCACTGCCTGTCAGGGGGGCCGCATACCCTGGTTTTTCAGCTGGGCCCTTGGTCACTTGTCTTTTGTGGACGTGGCTTTTCCTCCCTACCCTAACCCTGCATTCTGCTCCCTGGACCCTCCTGACTGGGGTCGGGTCAAAGGCCAATTTGGGAGGATTATTGGCTTCATCTTGCGAGAGGCACAGCTGAGGTGGGGGTGTGTCATGGGGAGCCTTTCAGAAATCCATTGAACATCTCTCCCTTCTCTGGTTTCTGGAGCAGTGACCCCAGTAGGCCAGTCAGATTTTCTTCTCAGGAATTTGAACCTTGAATGGAAACATGCAGTTGCCTAAGAGAATTTTAATGGGAACTGCTACTGCTTTTCCTTTTTCTAAACAAATAGCCTCTTTCAGTTTTTTTTAGAATTCTGTCTTGAATTAAGACTTTTTTTAGAGTTCTTTGCCTTTGGGGGCTACCAGGTACAGAGCGCCCTTGCTCTTGACCTCCAGTACAGGGCACCAGCCACGCATGACCCACTGACCCTTGAGGTGGGGCTGGTCAGATCGAGATGAGATTCAGGGTGAGATACTGACTGGGTTTCAAAGACTCGGTATGAAAAAGAGAATGCAAAACATCATTCATAACTGTAAAATACTGATGATGTGTGGAATTGATAATATTTTGGATGTATTGATTAATTTTACCTGTTTCCGTCTACTTTTTTAATGTGGCTACTAGAAAATTTTAAATTACACAGTTGCTTCACATTTGTGGTTTCCATTATGTTTCTGTTGGACAGTGGCGTTCTAAACTCTGAATTACCTGCAGTAACTGGGACACAGCCATAGGAAAGACTACTAGGATAGATGTCTCTAACTCTTTAGTTCTGTTTTTCCCGTGGCATCGTTACTCACCCATGACCATTTTCCTCTGTCTGAAGAGAAAAGGTCCATAGGTTTTTTAGTCAAGCATTGAAGAAAATTGTTCTCTTTAAATTTCCTTGAAATAAGGTTAATGTCTTGGTTTTTCAAAATTGCATAATTGGGAACATTTAAAAATTGATTATCTTTTTAAAACCTCTTTTTTTCCTTTTGGTGACTGGTTGTCCTTAAACACCGTCAGCAACTTCTTTAGACGTTTTTATGTCGTGTCCTTGGTGAGAAGGAGGGTTCCAGACCTGATCTAGGCAATCAGGATGCTTCTGTGAGAGAGCTGGTCATTCTGTGCCAGCAACATCAGGTGCCTTACGTCTGTAGATAGCTGTTGAATGATTCAGTCTGTTACTTAAGCTGACAGAAAATGTAAGTACTGTTGTACCTTTCTTCCCATTTTGTAAACCAGGGTCCCAGTGGATTTTATAAAAATTATCTGACCCTGTTTTCAGTTTTTATTTGTACCAAAGTGACTTGAGTACCTTCTCCTGGCGCCTCCCACTCCTGATGTGTCTGTTTTTGTCTTGTTTTAGAGAGCCTTGCTCCCCAAATTTCTCATCAGAGGACATCTCAACTCGACCAACTGTGTTATCACACAGCCACTAACGGGAGAGCTGGTGGTGGAGAGCTCGGAGGCCGCCATCAAAAGCATCGAGCTGCAGCTGGTGCGCGTGGAGACCTGCGGTAAGGTCCCCACTCCGTCCCCGTCTCCCGTTCTTCCCCTCCATCCTCCCTGCCCCCGCTGCCGCCAGCCCTTAGCCACGAGCTCGCCTCTCGATTCCAAGAAACGTATGTTTGAGGAGCGTGGGATGTGGAGGGAGGGAGGACTCCAGAATCCTGCAGAGACGGGGGGAGAGCAGGTGAGTGGGCTGATGCAGGCTCTCCTAGACTCACGCAGGGCCTGTGGCTCAGCCTGTTTGGACGTTTGCTGTGTTCTGACCGCGTGATGCTTTCTCCCTGCTCCAGGCTGTGCAGAAGGGTACGCCCGCGATGCCACAGAGATTCAGAACATTCAGATCGCCGACGGGGACGTGTGTCGGGGCCTCTCTGTCCCCATATACATGGTCTTCCCCCGGCTCTTCACCTGCCCGACACTGGAGACCACCAACTTCAAAGTGGGTACGTGTGCTGCCCTTGGGGTGCCCCCAGGAGGGGTGCAGCCACCGGAGGGGACAGGCCTGCTGGTCTGCTGGGGTCAGATGCAGCCCAGAGCACCCAGTCCTTCGGTCACTCAACAAAAACACAGGCAGAGCAGCTGTGTGGCGCTGAGGGTCCCCGGTGAGCAGTCCCGGCTTCGAGGAACTTGTGTCGCCCCCCCCCCCCCAGGGAGACAGCGTGGGCTGGGTAGGTGACCACGAGCTCTGTGAAGGACACTAACTCAGCCAGGGACCAGCCGGCCGGGCGCATGAGGGAGTCAGGTCGGCTCCCTGATGGGCTGGCATTTGACGGAGACGCGAGACCTGAGACAGCCCAGTGTGAACGGTAATCTTCCCGAGGGCTTTAGCTCCAGCAGCTGAGGGTGTGTTGGTCATTTTCCATGAATGCGTCCATGAATGCGTGGGTAGGTATTTTGACCACAAGATCTGAATCACGTGACAGATGCAGTTTTCTATCCTGCTTTTCCTCCCTTCACTTTATATTATGAACCTTTCCATGGTTGTAAGTGTTCTTATAAAGTATTTTGATGGTGCATTCATCCTAATAAAATGTTCATGCTTACGAAGTTCAGTGGAGAGCTTACTCCCCACCACAGAGACACAGCAGGACGGACCCTCGGGCCTCTGCAGACTGACCAAAAGACCACAGAAGTGTCCCCGGGCTCTGTGTCATGCGCAGGCTCACTGGTGAATAGATAGAATAAGGAGCTTTTGGTAAATGATTGTTTTTATACTCATTGAGAAATGGGAGCATAGTCCCTAAGCCCAATGTGTTTTCTTAATGTCATATTCCCCCTAAATCTTCTAACATACATTATTACTAGTCCAGAGACAATCTTTTTTTTTTAAATTAGACTGTGATTTTACTTTAAGTAATTACAAATAATGTAATTTAAAATTGAAGAAAGTAGAGGGAACTCCCTGCCGGTCCAGTGGTTAGGACTTGGCGCTTTCACTGCCGTGGCCCAGGTTCAGTGTCTGGTCTGGGAACTAAGATTCCGCGAACTGCATGGTACGACTAAAAAAAAAAAAAAAAGGAAGTAAGTAGAATTTCATCACCGAAGTTGAGTGTATGCTCTTTGTTTTAAGAGAGGGAAAGGTGGTCACACCTAGCATCACGGGGTGCTTCTCGGACCTTGCTGTGCCTTGTGTGAGCGTGAGCCCCGGAGCCCCGCCAGCCCGGCAGGCTAGAAGCACAGTCTAATACAGTGGAGCCCTCGAGTGCTTTATTTGAAACGTTATACTGTAGCAAGAACATAATGGGGTCAGGACACCCTTGTCAATAGAAATGAGGGCGACAGACCCAGCTGTTCACCGAATACAGAGCACAGTCAGCTGAAAGATGACATAGGGTCAGACTTGACCCGAGCTGACAAGGTACCATGTTTTTTCTCAAAAACTGTGTATGGTTATTGAGTAGGTGGTATATGCTCACTGTACACAATCCAGAGGCCCCAGGGCCTCGAGTGCAGAGTCAGTGCCTGCAGCCACCAGGAGCCTCCCAGCCACAGCCTCGTGCCAGCCCTGCGCGTCCCACCGGGGTGCTCCCTGCCACGCTGCACACCGTGTTCTGAAACGGGTGTTTATTCGGGAGCATACACTGCAGTGCTGCATGAGCCGTGGTTGGTTGAATCTGCAGATGCAGAACAGCTGTGGAGGAACTGCTGAATAAGGGGCAGCCTATAAACTCTATGCAGACTGTCAACCGTGTGCAGGGTCGGCGTTGTTCAAAGGTCGACTGTACTTTGATTTGAAGTTGAGGAGGAGCTTGTCTGTTGATTTCTCAACTTGTTTTTCCTACATAAACTTCAAAAAAGGTCCAAAAATTATTTTTTTCTGCTATACTATGCATTAGGCACCTCTATTTTCTGTGTGTTATATTTGTCAGACTTACTAAGTGTCCATGTAAGATTTAATGAGGTGCCTGTGATTCTTCCATAGAAATAACGCCCTCAGTCCATCAGCCAAGACATCACTGATGCTTTTGTCCTCGTGGCTCCTGTTTCGTCTATTTGGGGGCTTGTGCAGTGGCCGCCCTGTCAGCTGGGGGGGTCCCCCAGGGAGGAGGTGGCCCACGGTCATTGAGCGCCACAGCCTCTCATAGCCCCTGGGTTGCTGTCGCGTGGCTGGTGAGGTCGGGCTCTGGGTCTCAGGTGCGGGTGGGGTGAGCCCCGCGTCCTGCGTTAGGCGCATATCTGGGTGTACCCCTTCACCTTGACCGCAGGGGGCTTCGTGTGCACGGCCAGGCCCGTGGCGTCCTCCAGCCCAGCTCACGGTGCCCCCCGCCAGGGAGGACCGCGAGGTGGTTAGAGGACCTGGGGAGGGATGGTGCTGGGCAGGGCCAGGGGCTGTTCCGGTGCGTGACCATCATCAAGGAACAGAAAGGAAAGGAACAGGGTGCGTGCTGCTGGTGCACGACTCCTGTCCCGGCTGATGCTTGGCGAAGGTGACAGCCACACACGAGGACGTTGTCCTTGGGCCGCAGGCGGGGTCCTGGACGAGTGACCCCCAGCCCCTTCCCCAGCTGAGCCCTGTGCTGCAGTGCTGCCCGCCTCGCTCTTCATGCTGGGGAGGGACCCGGGCTGGACTCTCTTCGGGGACTCCCTCGTCATGCACGCCCCTCTTTCTGTCAGTAAGCTTACCCTTAGCGGCTGGAGAGCTGGGGAGAAGACTCCCGTTTGCTGAAAGGTAAAAGAGGGATGTTTGAACAGGTGTTGTAGGGAAACCAACCAGTATCCAAAGGAGCTACAGTTAGACTGCTTGCTGTTTCTGAACGTTGTTTATTGCCTGGGCTGGGAGACGTGTCCCCAGACAGCGGTGGGCCGGTTTGGAGTCCACTCTCCCATTAAGAACTGTAGGAAATGTAAAAAAAAAGCCAAAGAGTACACGTGAATTGACAGGATTCTAGAAGATTCTCTGTAGTAAAGACGAAGGACAAGGAGAGTGTTTGGGGAAGCTGAGGCCTTACAGCATGTTCCAAGGTGAGAAGACCAGCTTACTTAGGCAGTCCCGCCAGTGTAGCATCTACACTGATTCTCCTGGACGCTTGGGATGACATACGTGCAAACCCACGCAGCACCCGGTGCTCCCTCTGTCGAGAGCTCGCTGCGCCCGTGGCGGGGTTGGTGTTTGGTTCCCGCTGCTCCGGGCCGGTGGGCATAAAGCCTGTCCTTTCTCTTCCCAGAGTTCGAGGTGAACATCGTTGTGCTGCTTCACCCTGAGCACCTCATCACAGAGAACTTCCCGCTGAAGCTCTGCAGGATGTAGGCGGGAACAGGGGGAGATGCAGCCGTGCCGACCTACGGGAGCCGAAGCCGGCAGCACCGAACTCGCTCTCTTGATGGTTCTGTATCAGAAATGAGTCTGACCCTTCTTCCTTATTCCCTCGAGGCCCCTCTACTCAGAGCTTCCCTTTGAAATTCATCAGGATTTCTTCATGGTGTTGGCAAGATCGTTTCCCAGAGAGTAAATTTCCTGTGACTCCTGACCAACCTGCTCCTTCTTAGGTTCAGAGCACAGTTGTGACGGAGTCTGAGCTTTGCTGGAAAGTGAAGTCAGGGACAAAGGAAACCTCCCGTCTGGCCGACGGTTGTGGCCAGGGCTCCCGACAGCTCCCCGACCCCGCAGGGTGGCGACAGGCGTGCTGGTTGCTCATGACGTTGGCGGACGCCCGCCAAGGAGGGTGCTGTGGCGCCCGCTGCAGATGTGCAGCGTGTTTCCCACTCTCTTGTCTTTTATAACATTTGTCATGATAACTTCAGAACTTTTGGGGACCTGGGGAAAGTATGCTTTGCCCTCCCAGGAGTGAGGGGATCTGGTGACCACGGCTGGTGCTGGAGTATTTCTGAGTCTCAGGACCTGGTGTGAAGTTGCCTACTGCCGTCTTCCCAGAGTCCGTTTAAGTGCTAGGTTCTGTCGGGGATAAAAACACGTGTCCACGCCTGTCGTTTTTGGCTGGGTTCTGAGTGGCAGGGGACCCGGGCCCAGGCCAGCAGTGAAGACCCCTCTGTGCTGGGTGGGACCTGGACCTGATGAACTTGGCCCACCTCCATCCCACCTGAGGGACCTGCATTGGCGGGGTCGGGGGAGGTAGTTTGGCCTGAAGCCATTTTCTCCCTCGCCTCCTGTTGGGATTTGCAGCGTACGGTGGGTCTGTTACAACACATTTCTTCCTTCACATCCTGCTGTTTCTCTGGGTCCACAGTTAACCTCAGAAGTAAGCTGTGCACACTGCCTGGCCTTCCTCTCCTGAGGGAATAATCATCACCTGAAGAGCTGCCAGCAGCCCGGCCGCCTTTATCATTTTATTCAACCTCGAGGGGCCTGAGTGAGGGCCATTTCCTTGCGCTTCTTGGACAGGCACCTCCACCATAAGTTATTAAGGAAAGCTCGGACATTTGGGTATCTTGGGCAGCAGCAGTCCCACTACTGCCCTGGCTGGAGCTGGGGGTGTCCGTTGTCAGGTTCTCCTATTACAGCAGGAGGAAGGGGAGGTGAAGGAAAGAGGCCATGAACCTAAAACAGTACATTTTTTTGGAAATGCCCAGTTAGGCAGGAGCACCTTCTGGCTCTTGGAGCTCCAGCAGAAATGGGGCCTTGCTCTGGTTCTCAGCTGCATCGTGAGTTCCGCAGGAAAGGTGGAGACGTCAATCAGAAATAAAACGTTTAAAAAAGAAGCCAAAATATTGTGCCTGTCTTCAGAGCTCATGTCCCGAGCCTACCTGCTCCAGTAGCTGGGGGGAGGTGGGTCCCTGGTGTCATTTCTGCCTTCTTGAGGCTCATAATTCCGGAGGCTGAGTCTGAATAACCTTTAAGACCTTTGGGGTAAGATTACCCCCCACATACTGGCGGCACTTTGGGCTATGGCAGATCACCAGTGCTCTCCACAGCCCCTCTCTGCTTCCCTTCTGAGTTCAGAAATAGGGTTGCATTTCTGTGGGGCCATGCCCACCTGACTGGGGACTGACTTCCAACTCCTTTGCAGCAGGGTGTGGTAATGTGACAGGGAGAATGTGGGCCCCTTCCCGTGGCTGGGCGGGAACAGGCCTACTCCCCACCTAGACCATGCTGAGCACAAGGAATGTGTGAGCCGAACAGCTAGCTTCTCACCTGTGTCGCGGTCACCGGAGAGGGAAAGGAATGGGTCATCTTCAGAGCACGGGATTGCCGGGTGTCTGGGCTGCAGCAGCCCTGCCCTGTCCTGCCCTGGAGCTTGTGACGTAGGGTCCAATCCCACCCATGCCTCTCGTACAGCCCGAGGTCCACATGCATGTAGTATGAAGAAATACTCCGTTATCTTCATGCCCACCCTCTGCATCAAGATTCTTAAGGGTCCAGAACCTTGCCCGAGCCCAGCTGGTCAAACACCAGGGCGGGTGTAGACCAGCACTCCCCAGAGCTGTTGCTGACCTCATCCAGCCACCCCAGGACCCAGCTGACCCAGCCCTACCCAGTAAAACCTCCCTGACCAGAGTGGAAGGAAAACAGGCTGGCTTTCACTGTTACTAACTGTTCTAGAGATCTAAAAGATTTGGTTATGTTTTCCTGGGAGAAATGTCAATACCAAGATAAATTCTGTGATGACAGCTGTGACGCAGCCCTTTCATCCTGTGTTCTGGGAGGAGAGCTGCTGCGGGCTGGTGAGTATGGTGCTACTCTTGTCTGGTGCTGGTTCCCACACATCCTTGAAACCTGCAGGAACTGCTTTCTCAAGGGAGGCCGCCCTCCCCGAGGGCTGGGCCGCTCCCCCTCAGGGGCCTCCACGCAGATGGTTTCAGTTGCTGGAGTGTTGATCGATACCGGCCATGTCTGTGCATCTAATGAGAGCAGGAGCTCTGTGAGCATTCATTGTTATTCTGGATCAGACCCTGTGCTGAGTGCCATGCATGTATTATCTTAATTGTGTAGCAACACTATGAGGAGGGAACTCTTATCCCCATTTAAAGTTGAGGGGATTGCGGCTGATGGAAAGACACAAAGACATCATTTGTGCCTGCTTCTTCAGGACTCATCAGATTTGGGGGAGCATCTGCTTGTTGAAGACCAAGGGTTGAGATAACACTAGAATGTTTGGTTGCTTGTCATCTGGATCAGCTGTCCTTTCTCCAGGAGAGGCCTCTGTTTGATTCCCTTGACAAAGTCCAGTAGTGGCAGGAGGCTCTGTGAAGGTCCATGAAGAAGCAGCTCCAGAGAAAAGGATTTCTGAGAGATGGGGTTTGTTCAGCAAGGGCCCCACGACAGGGGATGTGAACACTGCCTCCCATCTCGATCAAGGATTAGAGTTTTAAGACCACAACCTCTGGGTCTTATGTGACAGAAGTGGGAGGAGCTTTTTCTGTCTTCAGATGAGCAGCCACCTGGGGGAGGCTGGGCCAGCAACCCAGACCTACTGCTGCTGGATACACCAAGAAAGGGGTGTGCCAGACTTAGCTGTGGGAAAGTGGTAGAAAAGAGCAGAAAAATAAAAACCTTAAATACTCAAATAGCTTCAACATCAGTATATATTAAGAAAACTCAAATTCAAAACCCAGTACAGTAAAAGAGCAGACAAGTTAAAGAATTGAGTATTTACTTCCTAAAATGTCCACCACCATGTTCCTTTATATTTTACAGAAAATACATACTTTTCAATCCATGGAAAAATTGCAAAAATCAATGAAAGAAAAAAACTCAGTAAAATGTTAACATGTAGAAATTGCCCAAGCCACATACTCTATCATAATGCAATAAAATTAGAAATTGATACTAAAAGGAAAATCAAATTCAGTATAACCACTTGTAAATTTTATAACATTCTTCAAAGAGGAAACTAAAACTTCATCTATAGACCCTTTTAGATTTAATGAAAATGAGTATACTGTTTAGCAAGAGCTTTGCACTATGGCCAGTGCTGCAGTCAGAGGAAAATTCATAGCTTTAAATGTTTTTATTATACCAGAGAGAATGAAGACTAATGAGTTAGGCATTCAAATTAAAACTCTAGATAAGCAAATAAATAGGAAATAAACATGATAAAAGCAGGACCTTATTGATATGAAATTTAAAACACTGGAAATTTATAAATTAAGTCCACAAGTTTATACTTTGAAAAGCCTAATTCAACTGGCTGATCTTTAATAGAACAAAATGAAGTGAAGGGAGAAAAATATGTAACACTAGGAACAATTTCATATTAAAAGGAACCTGATAAGAATTATAATATTACAGTATGTGCATTTCCTGCTAATAAATTTGCAAATGTCGATAAAATGCAGAGTGACTCCAGAAAAGATGGGGTACCAGAATAAAATGATAGCCTATGGAAGAAATTGAAAAAACTGCCAAAGAAGTATCACTGAAAAGGTACCAGGCCCCAGATGGTTTTACAGCAGGTTTCTATCAAAGCTTTAAAGATTAGATATTTCCTCTGTTATTTAACCTTTTGCAGGATATAGAGAAGGATGAAAAGCCTTCTAATTTATTTTATGAAACCAGCATAGCCCTAATATAAAAATACGACATTATCAGTTAGGATTAGGTTTAGCTGTGAGTAAGGGAGACCCAAAGTGAAGAGTGGCTTAAACAGGACTCGTATAAATGTCCACAGGTAGGTAGTCCAGAGCTGGCATAGCAGCTCAGAGCCAAGATGTTCTTAGAGATCCAGGCTACTTCCAGCTCACTGTGATGCCTTTTCTAGGGTGTGACCCTTGTCTTCATGTTCTAAGATAGTAGCAGCTAGCTCCAGCCATCACATCCGCATTCCAGGCATCAGAATGGGAGAAAGGATGAAGGTGGGAAAAGGTCAAAGGTCAAGTACCAACTCTATTGAGGATCATCTTGATGGATGCCATAAGGTATATATTATTTTATTTTAACCTTTTATTTTGGAAATTTCAAACGTATAGAAAAGCACAGAGTCATATAGATTATGTCATACCCAAAAGATGTCTTTGTTAACATCTTTATTGAAATATAATTCATGGACCATAAAATTTACCCATGTAAAGTACGCAATTTGATAGTTTTAGTATACTCACAGAGATGTGGAACCATCACCAAAATCTAAGTTTAGATTATTTTCTTCACTAAAAAGAAAGCCTGAAGCCATTAGCAGTCAGTCCCTTCCTCTTCAGCCCCAAGCAACCACTAATTTACTTTCTGTCTCCATAGGTTTGTGTATTCTGGGTATTTCATGTGAATGGAATCATATATTGTGTGGTCTTTTGTGACTGGCTTCTCTCACTTAGCATAATGTATTTAAGGTTCATTTGCATTGTAACGTTTGTCACTACCTCATAACTGCTTTATTTTGGGGGGGAGGGGTAGCATATTTTAAGATTTATTCAGTCCCATAGTTACTTTCCAAAGCTGTCCAAGAAAACCAAAAAGAAGCAGTTGGGAAGGGAAATGATGAGATGTTTGAAGTGTGAGTCAGTCTAATCTCAGTATATCCATCCCAGCTTAGTTCTAACTCATTTGAAGATAACTGTAGTTTTTCCCTGGATTAAAATGGCAATTCACAAAGTAAGAATCAATCAAACTGTTTCCCAGTGAATGACGCTGAGCTTCACCAAAAAACTACCCTCAAGGAGCAAAAAGGCTACAAAGTAAGGAATCATTAAACTGACATTCCTGAAATGGGGAGTTCCTTTTTAGGGTGAGCCAGCCATCACTCATTGCATTTGAGGCAGCTACTGACAAATCCTCAACAAACCTAGAAATGAATTACTTAGTTCCCACAACCAAGCAAAGGACAGGTGCACACTTTCTGCCTGTCTGTGCAACACGTACAAATGCACTACCACGTGACAATGTGGGGTTTTACAGTTTTTTTCCACAGCAGGACAGTAAGTCTTTCCACAAAGTCTAGAGCAGGGCTTTGGTTTTGGTTCTTTCTGGTACCTTAACATTGATACCTGTTGGGACATTGTGAATAAGAGGTTAGTATCAGTGCTTTGCCATGTCACCATGAACCTGGGTACAGCCATAGTCGTTCTGGTTCTGAACTGCATAGAGCTGTCAGGCCAGGGGTCTCTTAGAGTCCAGTCTCTTGCCCTCTTTGGCTCTCTGTCTCTCTGAGTCTCTCTCTCCCATCTACTTCTGCCTCTTCTGACATCTTGGCATGCTGGTTGTCAAGTGCAGCGCCGCCTCTTAGTCTTCTCCTGTCAGCCGCCTCGTGCTCCTTCTGTCTTGGCCTTTCTTTCCCTCCCCCTCCCTCATAAGTATTTTGGTTTTGTTTTTTTTTACATTTTTAGATGTATTTTTAAAATTAATTTATTCTAACAGTCATTAATTCCACAATTATTTATTAAATAGTTTTATATGTGGGGCATTGTACTAAGAACTAGGGCACTGGGATACTTATTTCTTGTGTAACCCTAAGCAAGATAACTGAATTCCATAAGCCACAGTTTTCTCATTTGTAAAATGGGACTAATGATACTTATTCCTAAGAACATCATGAGAAGTAAATGCAGTAATATATGTATATATGTATGTTACTGCATTTTATTTATATAGTATTTGAATATATACATAGGACTACATAAAGTACTTGAATTAAGAAAACTGTAGAGTCTTAAGTTGTCACTCAATAGGTTATTAGTCTAAAAAAATTTTATTGAAGTATAGTTGATGTACCACATTGTACAAGTTACAGGTGTATAATATAGTGATTCACAATTTTTAAAGGTTATACTCCATTTATAATTTTTATAAAATATTGGCTATATTCCCTGTGTTGTATAGTATATCCTTGTAGCTTATTTTATACCTAATAGTTTAGATGTATTTTTAATTAGTGGGTAACGACCATCTTTTACGAGAGGATTCCAAATGGTTAGTTCACACATGCATTTTCTTTATAGAGTAAAAAGCTGGAGATAAGGGTTTGTGATCTACAAATAGAACACTCTTAACTTAAAAAAAAAACTTCATGCAGTTTCTTTCAGATACCAGAGCCAGATGTTTTTGTTTGGACTATCAAATGGAAATAAACTGCCTGCATTCCTGGGCGTGCAGACCTAAATCCATTCTAGAATATGGATATAAATATATGCCATGGCAGCTTTTATTTATATTTGAATAGACATGGAAGTTAGAAAAATCTTCTACCACAATAAGTAAAATAACTTTATTGAGTACTTATTATGTGCCAGGTGTCTTATGCTATAAACTTTACATAGCTTATTTCATGTTGTCATTATCAGAAGCTTGTAAAGTAGATATTTTTTCAATAGTCATTTTATTTTTATTTTATAAGTTGGCTGATTTTATTGAGGTATAGTTGATTTACAATATTATATAGGTTTAAGGTATACAGACAACACACTGATTCACAATTTTTAAAGGTTATACTCCATTTATAGGTATTATAAAATATTGGCTATGTTCCCTGTGCCATATAATATATCAAGCTTTATATTCTAGCTTATTTTATGCATAGTAGTTTGTACCTCTTAATCCCCTGCCCCTCTTTCGCCACTCCCCATTTCCCTCTCCCCACTGGTAACTACTAGTTTGTTCTCTATATCTGTGAGTCTTTTTTATTTTTTGTTATATTCACTAGTTTTAGTTTTTAGATTGTACATATAAGTGATTAACATACAGTATTTGTGTTTCTGAACTTATTTCACTAAGCATAATACCCTCTAAGTCCATCCATGTTGTTGCAGATGGTAACAATTCATTCTTTTTTATGGCTGAATAATATTCCATTGTTTATATATGTGTGTGTGTGTGTGTGTGTGTGTGTGTGTGTGTGTATGTATATACACACACCACATCATCTTTATCCATTCATGTATAGATGGGTACTTATTTGCTTCCGTATCTTGGCTTTTGTAAATGCTGCAGTGAATATAGGGGCGTATATATCTTTTTGAATTCGTGTTTTTGTTTACTTCAGATAAACACCCAGGAGGGAAATTGCTGGATTGTATGGCAGTTCTATTTTTAAGTTTTTGAGGAACCTCCATTCTGTTTTCCATAGTGGCTGCACCAATTTACATTCCCACCAACAGTGTACGAGGGTTCCGTTTTCTCCACATCCTCTACAACTTTTGTTATTTGTAGACCTTTTGATGATAGCCATTCTGATAGATGTGAGGTGATACCTCATTGTTGTTGTCTCCACACCCTCACCGATACTTGTTATTTATTGTCTTTTTGATAACAACCATTCTGACAGGTGTGAGGTAATATCTCATTGTAGTTTTGATTTGCATTTTCTCTGATGATTAATGACATTGAGCATCTTTTCGTGTTCCTGTTGGCTGTCTGTATGTCTTATTTGGAAAAAATGTCTATTCAGGTCTTATGTCCATTTTTTAAATCAGGTTTTTTGTTTTTTTCATGTTGAGTTGTATGAGCCATTTATGTATGTTGGATATTATCCCCTTATTAGTCATGTCATTTGCAAATATATTCTCCCATTCAGTACATTGTATTTCCATTTTATTGGTTTCCTTGGCTGTGCAAAAGCTTTTAAGTTTAATTAGACCCCATTTGTTTATTTTTGCTGTTTTTTCTTTGCCTTAGGGGACAGATCCAAAAAAATATTGCTATGACTTATGTCAAAGAGTGTTTCCCTATGTTTTCTAGGAGTTTTATGGTTTCAGATCTTACATTTAGGTCTTTAATCCATTTTGAGTTTATTTTTGTATGTAGTATTAGAAAATGTCCTCATTTTATTTTTTCACATGTAGCTGTCCAGTTTTCCCAGCGCCACTTATTGAAGAGATTGTCTTTTCTCCATTGTATATTCTTGCCTCCTTTGTTGTAGATTAATTGACCATAAGTGGGTAGGTTTATTTCTGGGCTTTCTATTCCGTTCCATTGAGCTATGTGTCTGTTTTTGTGTCAGTACCATACTGTTTTTGAATACTGTAGCTTTGTAGTATAGTCTTAAGTCAGGAAGCATGATTCTTCTGTTCTTCTTTCTCAAGATTGTTTTGGCTATTCAGGATCTTTTGTGTTTCCATAAAATTTTTAAATTTATTTGTTCTAGTTCTGTGAAACATGCCATTGGTATTTTGATAGAGATTACATTGAATCTGTAGATTGCCTTGGGTAGTATGATTATTTTAACAATATTAATTCTTTGAATCCATGAGCATGGTGTATCTTTTTATCTGTGTCATCTTCAGTTTCTTTCATCAATGTCTTATAGTTTTCTGAGTACAGGTCTTTTACTTCCTTAGGAAGGCTCATTCCTAGTATTTTATTCTTTTTAATGGGATTGTTACTTTAATTTCTTTTTCAGATAGTTTGTTGTTAGTGTATAGAAATGCAACAGATTTCTTTATGTTAATTTTATATCCTGCAACTTTACTGAATTCATTGTGAGCTCTAGTAGTTTTTTGGAGGCATCTTTAGGATTTTCTAGGTATAATATCATGTTACCAGCAAACAGTGACAGTTTTACTTCTTCCTTTCCAGTTTGGATTCCTTTTATTTCTTTTTCTTTTCTGACCACTGCTGTGGCCTATGTTGGGTGTGTGTGTGTGTTTGTGTGTATTTATTAACAATTGTTAAGAAACAATTGTTATATCTTCTTCTTGGATTGATCCCTTGATCATTATGTAATGTCCTTCTTTGTCTCTGTTCGTCTGTTTTGACTGATATAATTATTGGGACTTCCCTGGTGGCACAGTGGTTAAGAATCCGCCTGCCAATGCAGGGGACGTGGGTTTGATCCCTGGTCCAGGAAGATCCCACATGCCATGGAGCAACTAAGTCCATGTGCCACAACTACTGAGCCCGTGTGCCTAGAGCCCGTGCTCCACAACGAGAAGCCAAAAATAAAATAAATAAATAAATGTATTTTTTTTTAAAAAGTATTGCTACCCCAGCTTTCTTTTGATTTCCATTTGCATGGAATACCTTTTTCCATCCCCTTACTTTCAGTCTGTGTGTGTCTTTAGATCTGAAATGAGTCTCTTGTAGGCAGCACATATATGGGTCTTATTTTTGTATCCATTCAGCCACTATATGTCTTTTGATTGGAGAATTTAGTCCATTTACATTTAATTATTGATATGTACGTTCTTATTGCAGTTTTTTAAAATTGTCTTGGAGTTGTTTTGTAGGCCTTTCTCCTTTCTTCTTTTGTTTTCTTCTCTTGTGATTTGATGACTATCTCTAGTGTTATGTTTGGATTCTTTTCTCTTTTTTGTGTGCATATCTATTATTTTTGGTTTGTGGTTACCATGATGTTTATATATAGCAATCTATATATGTATGTGATTGTTTTAAGTTGCTGATCTCTGAATTGCAATGCATTTTAACAACCCTGCATTTGTACTCTCCTCCCCTCACAATTACTGTTTTTGACATCATATTTTACATATAATTATTTTGTGTATCCCTTAACTGCCTATTGTGGATATAGATGATTTTATTACATTTGTCTTTTAACCTTCCCTACTACCTTTACTGCATATTTGCCTTTACCAATGAGATTTTTCCTGTTGTAATGTTCACATTACATTACATTACATTACAACATTTCTAGTTGTGACCTTTTCTTTTTTGCTTAGAGAAGTCGCTCTAACATTTTTGTAAAGCTGGTTTGGTGGCGGTGAACTCTTTTAGCTTTTGCTTGTCTGTAAAACTTTTGATATCTCCATCAAATCTGAATGAAAGCCTTGCTGGGTAGAGTATTCTTGGTTGTAGGTTTTTCCCTTTTATCATTTTAAATATATCATGCCTCTCCACTCTGGTCTGCAGAGTTACCTTTGAAAAGTCTGCTGATTGATAGCCTTATGGGAGTTCCCTTCTATGTAACTTGTTGCTTTTCCCTTGCTGCTTTTAATATTCTCTCTTTATCTTAATTTTGGCCATTTTAATTACAGTATGTTACAGTGTGTTCCTCTTTGGATTAATCTTTTTGGGGCTGCTCTGCACTTCCTTGATTGGATGACTGTTTCCTTTTCCAGATTAGGGAAGTTTTCAGCTATTATGTCTTTAAATATGTACTCAGTCCCTTTCTCTGTCTCTTCTTCTGGGAACCCTATAATGCAAGTAGTAGTATGTTGATGTTGTCCCAACGGTCTCTTAAACTGTCCTCATTTCTTTTCATTCTTTTATTGTTTTTCTGTTCAGCAGCACTGATTTGCGCTTTGTGTTCCAGTTCACTGATCTGTTCCTCTATAATTTAGTCTACTGTTGATGCCTTCTACTATATTATTGATTTCCGTTATTGTATTCATCTCTGTTTTTTATATTTTCCAACTCTTAAAAACTTCTAACTTCTCACCTTGTGTATCCATTCTTCTCCAAAGTTCTTTAATCATCTTTCTGACCATTACCCTGACCTCTTTCTTGGGTAGATTACCTGTCTCCGCTTCACTTAGTTCTTCTGGGATTTTATCTTGCTTCTTTACTTGGAATATGTTCCTCTGTCTCCTAATTTTGCCTAACTTGCTGTCTTTATTTTTATGTATCTGGTGAGTTGGTTATGTTTCCTAGCCTTGTAGAAGTGGCCTTTTGTAGGTGACGTCCTGTGCGTCCCAGCAGGGCACTCCCCTCTGGTCACCTGAGCTGTATGCTCTAGGGGTGCCCCCTCTGTGGGCTGTGTGGGGCCTGTTGTGGCAGATTGATGACTGTGGGTCGTCTGGTAGGCTTGCTTGGCCCTCGGTCTGGTTGGCTGCAGGCCCTGTCTTGTGCAGAGACTGCTGGCCACTGGCTGGCAGGGCAGTGTAATAAATCAGCTGGCTGTGGAACCCCGGGGGGCTTGGGGCTAGTACTGGCTCACCGGTGGGCAACGTTGGGGTCCAGGAGACCCCAGGGCTGGTGCTTGCCCACTGGCAGGCACAGCTGGTCCTAGAGTCTGGCTGCAGGGCCCAGGGGTTCCAGAGCTGATGTCGGACTGCTGGTACGTGGGGCCAGTCCCTGACACAGCTGGCCGCAGGATCTGGAGTGTCCTGAAGCTCGTGTTAGCCTGCCAGTGGTGGGTCCGGGGCCCAGCTAGCCCCAGGGCTGGTGCCAGCCTGCTGGTGGGCGGGCTGGGTCTGCAGTCTGTGCTTGTCCTGGGCTGTTGTCCGCCTGCTGGTGGGTAAGGCTCATCCCAAGGTTAGAGCAGGATCGCTGGCGGAGAGGCCAGAGATTCTGGGGCTGGTGCCTTGGTAGGTGGAGCTGTGTCCTGGGGGGTCCCAAGTCTAGTGCCTGCACGCTGGTTTATGGGGCCAGGTTCTGCACCCCCTGGTAAGCAGGGCTATATGTCCAGGGGTGGCTGTGGGGTCAGGGGGACTTAGGGCAGCCTGTCTGCTGGTGGGTGGGGCTGTGTCCCCACCCAGTTAGTTGCTTGGCCTGAGGCTCCCAGTACTGGTGCCTTCAGGCTGTTGGGTGGGGCAGGGCTGGGTCCTGAAACTAGAGGGAGGATTCCAAAATGATGCTTGCCAGCAGCAGTATCCATGTGGCAGAAAGAGCTCCCCCAAATGGCAGCTGCCTGTGTCGGTGTCCACAGGGGGAGCTCCAGTCACCTCCCGCCTCTCTGGGAGACTCTGAGATCAGCAGGTGGGTCTGACCCAGGCTCCTTTCAAATTACTGCTTCTGCCCTGGATCCTGGAGTGTGAGCTTTTGTGTGTGCCCTTTAAGAGAGGAGTCTCCATTTCCCCCAGCCCTTTGGGACTCACGAAGGTAAGCCCCGCTGGCCTTCAAAGCCAAACGTTCTGGGGGCTCATTTTCCCAGCATAGGTGCTGCGGAGCCCACTGTGGGGCTCAGACCCCTCCCTCCCTTAGGAGGACCTCTGCAATTGTAATTATTCTCACATTTGTGGGTCACCCACCCCAGGGTATGGGACCTGACTGTATTGCAACTCTGCCCCTCCCACCCATCTTGTTGTGGTTCCTTCTTAATATCTTTAGTTGCAGAAGATCTTTTCTGGTAGGTTCAGGTCTTTTTCGTCAATGACTGTTCTGTAAATAGTTGTAATTTTTGTGTGCCCATGAGAGGAGGTGAGCTCAGGGTCTTTCTACTGTACCATCTTGGCTGATCTCCCTAGTACCTTATTACTGTTTATTGCAAAATAATATTCCATTGTATAGACATACCACATTGTGTTTATTCATTCATCAGTTAACAGACATTTGAACTGTTTTCACTTCTTCGCTATTAAGAGAAAATTCTGCTATGAACATTCACGTACAAGGTTTTGTATGGACATATGTTTTTATTTCTCTTAGATATACATCTAGGAATAGAATTGCAGGATCATATGATGGCTCTGTGTTTAACCTTTAGGGGAACTGCAAAATGTTTTCTAAAGCATCTGCACCATTTTACATTCCCACCAGTAATGCACAAGGTTCCAGCTTCTCCACATCCTTGTCACCACCTGTAATTGTCCACCTTTTTTATTATAGTCATCCTAGTGGGTGTGAAGTGGTATCTTGTGATTTTGATTCTAATTTTCCTAATAACTGATGGTATTGAGCATCTTTTTACGTTTATTGGCCATTTGTATTGATATATCATCTTTGGAGAAATAGCTATGCTGATCTTTTGCCAATTATTTAATTTGATTATTTGTCTTTTTACTCTTGAGCTGTGAGAGTTCTTTGTATATTTGGCATATAAGTCTCTTTTCAGATATATGACTTGCAAGTATTTTCCCCCATTCTGTGTGGGTTGTCTTTTCACCATCTTGATGGTGTAATTTGCAGTAGAAAAAGTTTTAAGTTTTGATGTAGACCAGTTTATTTGTTTTTTTTCTTCTGTCACGTGAGCTTTGTTTGTTTTTGGCCACACCATGCAGCATGCGGGATCTTAGTTCCCAAACCAGGGATCGAACCCGTGCCCCCTGCATTGGGAGCACGGAGTCTTAACCACTGGACGGCCAGGGAAGTCCCTGTTGCTTGAGCTTTTGGTGTCCTATCTAAGGAACCACTGCCTAATCCAAAGGTCATGAATATTTACTCCTATGGTTTTTTTTAAAAGAGTTTTAGCTATTAGATTTATGTCTATAATCAATCTTGAGTTAATTTTTTATATGGTGTGAAGTAAGGAATCTAACTTCACTCTGTTATATGTAGATATCCAGTTGTCCCAGCACCATTTGTCAAAAAATCTATTTTTTCCCCCACTGAATTGTCTTGGCATCCTTGTCGAAAATTGACCATGGGGACTTCTCTGGTGGCACAGTGGTTATGAATCCACCTGTCAGTGCAGGGGACTTGGGTTCGATCCCTGGTCCGGGAAGATCCCACATGCTGCAAAGCAGCTAAGCCCGTGCACCACAACTACTGAGCCCACGTGCCACAACTACTGAAGCCCGCGCACCTACAGCCCATGCTCCGCAATGAGAAGCCACTGCAGTGAGAAGCCTGCATGCCTCAACGAAGAGTAGCCCCCGCTCACCGCAACTAGAGAAAGCCCATGCGCAGCAGCAAAGACCCAACGCAGCCACTTCTTTCCTTTAAAAAAAAAAAAAATTGACCATAGATATGTGGGTTTCTGGACTCTCAAGTCTAATATGTCAGTACCTCACTGTTTTGATTACTGTAGCTTTATAGTAAGTTTTGAAATTGTCAAGTGTGAGTCCTATAACTTTTATCTTCATTTTCAAAATTCTTTTGGCTACTCTAGGTCCTTTGCATTTCCATATGAATTTTAGGACCAGCTTGTCAATTTCTGCCCAAAAATGTAGCTTGTATTTTGACAGAGATTACAAAGAATCAATTTTGGGAGTATTATCGTCTTTACAATATTATGTCTTCCAGTTCATGAACATGAGAAGTCTTTTGACTTATTTACACCCTGTTTAACTTCTTTCAACAATGTTTTACTGTTTTCAATGTACAGTTCTAATACTTCTTTTGTTAAATTTATAAGTATCTTATTCTTTTTGATGCTGTTGTAAACGGAATTGTTTTCTTAACCTAATTTCAGGTTCTTCACTGCTAGTGTATAGAAGTACAATTGGTTTTTATGTATTGTTTTGTATCTAGCAGTCTTGCTGACATTTATTACCTCTAAAAGGTTTTGGTGGTTTTGGGGTTTTTTTTGTTTTGGTAGATTCCTCAGGATTTTCTATAAACAAGATCATGTTATCTGCAAATAGAGTTTTATGTTTCCCTTTCCAATCCAGATGTCTCATTTCTTTTCTCACCCAAGTGCCCAGGTTAGATCCTCTGGTTTTGAGTAGGAGTGCCAAGGTCAGACATCCTTTTCTTTTCCTGATTGTGGAGGAAACCTTTCAGTCCTTTACTGTTAAGTATGATGTTTGTTAGACGTGGGTTTTTCATAAATGCTCTTATCAGGTTGAGGAAGTTCCCTGCTATGCCCAGCAAGGAAGAATCCACCTGCCAATGCAGGGGACACGGGTTCAAGCCCTGGTCCAGGAAGATCCCGCATGCTACGGAGCAGCTAAGCCCATGCACCACAACTACTGAAGCCCATGTGCCTAGAGCCCGTGCTCTGCAACAAGAGAAGCCACCGCAATGAGAAGCCCACGCACCGCAACGAAGAGTAGCCCCCGCTCGCCACAGCTAGAGAAATCCTGCGTGCAGCAACGAAGACCCAACACAGCCAAAGATAAATTAATTAATTTAAAAAAATTATATTACCAATAAGCACCTCAAAAGGAAGTAAATACCAAAGGTATAAAGATATGAAAGTAAATAATGATATCATAATACCACAAGAAGATAGATATAGATAATATGTAACTGTTGGACGGTGAAACTTTTACAACATGACACTGACAAAACTCATGAAGAAAAATATTGATGGAAAAAGTAAAAACCTTCAATACATTACATTTTTCTATAAGTTAAAAGAGAAAAAAGACCAGTTAGGAAAAATATCACATAATGACATGAAGTGTACATATAAGAGCACTCACACAGGTAAGAAAAATAAGAACATTTCAGAAGAAAAATAGGTCAAAATATGAATAGACAATTCAGCAAAGAAAGAAAAAATCAGGGACTTCCCTGGTGATGCAGTGGTTAAGAATCCACCTGCCAATGCAGAGGACATGGGTTCAATCCCTGGTCCGGGAAAATCCCACATGCCGCGAAACAACTAAGCCTGTACACTACAACTACTGAGCCTGCGCTCTACAGCCCACAAGCCACAGCTACTGAGCCCGTGTGCCACAACTACTGAAGCCCACACAGCTAGAGCCCATGCTCCACAACAAGAAAAGCCAGTGCAATGAGAAACCCATGCACCGCAACAAAGAGTAGCTGCTGCTCGCCGTAACTAGAGAAAGCCAGCATGCAGCAACGAAGATCCAATGCAGCCAAAGATAAATAAATGAATACATTTATTAAAAGAAAGAAAAAATCGGGCTTCCCTGGTGGCGCAGTGGTTGAGAGTCCGCCTGCCGATGCAGGGGACACGGGTTCGTGCCCCGGTCCGGGAGGATCCCACATGCCACGGAGTGGCTGGGCCTGTGAGCCATGGCCACTGAGCCTGCGCGTCCGGAGCCTGTGCTCCGCAACGGGAGAGACCACAACAGTGAGAGGCCCGCGTACCGCAAAAAACAAACAAAAAAACCCACAAAACACAAAAAAAGAAAGAAAAAATCATGTGGCCAATAAACTCATGAAAAAAAGGTCAGCCTCATTAATTTCTTCGTGTATGCAAACATTTATTAAGCAATACTATTTATCAGCCACTGTTCTGGAATACCTAGTGATAGGGGTAAAAAGCACGATTTCTGCGGGCATAAAATTATGTAAGTTCTTTCCTTGATTCAGAAATGTATGAAATCAGAAATGTGGGAACCTTTTTTTTAAAAAAGAATAACTGTAATGCCAGTCACATGACCTATAATCCTTTTCCCATTCAAGCTCTATGTTACACATTTATGTTCTTTCCTCCCAATAGAAACTAAGAATACAAAGTATTTATAACTCAGGGAAATAAACAAAGAACCTATTGCCAATGAATCAGATTGAAACGAGCAAGGAACACTAAGTAAAACTTAAAACATGGTTCTGCTCCATGATAATCAAATTCTCTGTGGTGTTACACTTTGCTAATAACTATTACACATCAGTCAGTTAATTTATAGATTAATTAATTAGACAAAAGATAAGTACTGTCTTCCTGCCAAACTTAATCTGAACAATCTTTAAACACCTTCCAACGTATTCTTTAACTTCTAGGTTTAAACAAATTGCTTGATAAAATGAGATATGCTGTCCTTTTCAAATTTTAAATTAAAAAAGTTAAAATAGTGTTCATTAACTGTGTGCTTTTTATTTTTACCTAAATTATAAATAAAACCACATCTTTTCTCTTGCTTGCTTTCTTGTTAAAATGGCAGTACTACCCAAAGCAATCTACAGATTAAATACTATCCCTATGAAAATACTCATGATATTTTTCACAGAACTAGAACAAATAGTCCAGAAATTTATATGGAACCATCAAAGACCCAGAATTGCCAAAGCAATCCTGAGGAAAAAAAAGCAGGAGGCATAACTCTCCCAGACTTCACACAATACTGCAAAGCTACAGTAATCAAAACAGTGTGGTATTGGTTTTAAAAAAAAAAAAAAAGACATGGATCAATGGGACAGAATAGAGAGCCCAGAAATTAATGCACACGCCTATGGTCAATTCATCTTCGACAAAGGAGGCAAGAATATAAAATGGGAAAAAGTGTCTTTAGCAAGTGGTGCTGGGAAAGTTGGACAGCTGCATGTAAATCAACGAAATTAGAACACACCCTCATACCATGCACAAAAATAAACTCAAAATGGCTTAAAGACTTAAACATAAGACATGACACCATAAAACTCCTAGAAGAGAGCATAAGCAAAACATTCTCTGACATAAATCATGCCAATGTTGTCTTAGGTCAATCTCCCAAGGCAATAGAAATAAAAACATAAACTTACAAGCTTTTGCACAGCAAAGGAAACCATAAAAAAAATGAAATGACAACCTACAGAATGGGAGAAAATATCTGCAAATGATGCTGCAGACAAAGCCTTAATCTCCAAAATATATACAGCTTATACAACTCAACAACAAAAATCCAAACAACCTAATCGAAAAATGGACAGAAGACCTTAACAGACATTTCTCCAACGAAGACATACAGATGGCCAGTAGGTAAACGAAAAGATGCTCAACAATCACTAATTATTAGAGAAATGAAAATCAAACTACAATGAGATACCAACTCACACCAGTCAGAATGGCCATTATTAAAAAGTTTACAAACAAGTGCTGGAGAGGGTGTGGAGAAAAGGGAACCCTCCTACCCTGCTGGTGGGGATGTAAGTTGGTGCAGCCACTATGGAAAACAGTGTGGAGGTTCCTCAGAAAATTAAAAATAGAGCTACCATATGATCCAGCAATCCCACTCCTGGATATATACCCAGACAAAACTATAATTCAAAAAGATACATGCACCCCTATGTTCATAGCAACAATATTCACAATAGCCAAAACATGGAAACACCCTAAATGTCCATTGACAGATAAATGGATAAAGAAGATGTGGTACATATATACAATGGAATACTACTCAGCTGTAAAAAAAAAGAACAAAATAATGCCATTTGCAGGAACATGGATGCAACTAGAGATTATCATACTAAGTGAAGCAAGTCAGAAAGAGAAGGACAAATACCATATGGTATCACTTACATGGCACAAATGAACCTATCTATAAAACAGAAACAGACTCAGACATAGAGAACAGACTTGTGGTTGCCAAGGGGGAGGGGGTCAGGGAAGGAAGGACTGGGAGTTTGGGATCAGCAGATGTAAACTATTATATATAGGATGGATAAACAACAAGGTCCTACTGTATAGCACAGGGAACTATATTCAATATCCTGTGATAAACCTTAACGGAAAAGAATATTTTTAAAAAATATGTGTATAACTGAGTCACTTTGCTGTACAGCAGATTGGCATAACATTTTTTTTTTTTTTTTTTTTTTTTTGGCGGTACGCAGGCCTCTCACTGTTGTGGCCTCTCCCGTGAGGAGCACAGGCTCCGGACGTGCAGGCTCAGTGGCCATGGCTCACGGGCCCAGCCGCTTCGCGGCATGTGGGATCTTCCCAGACCAGGGCATGAACCCGTGTCCCCTGCATTGGCAGGCGGACTCTCAACCACTGTGCCACCAGGGAAGCCCATTGGCATAACATTTTAAATCAATTATACTTCGATTAAAAAAATAAATTAAAAAAAAAAATGAAAGGGGAGAAAATAACAGCCGATACCACAGAGATATAAAAATATCCTAAGAGAATACTATGAACAGTTATATGCCAACTAATTTGACAACCTAGAAGAAATGGGCACATTTCTAGAAACATACAGCCTGGCAAGATTGAGTCAAGAAGAAACAATTTGAACAGATCGATAACTAGAAGTGAAATAGAATCTGTAATTTAAAAACTCCCGGCAAACAAAAACCCAGGACTGGATGGCTTCATGGGGGAATTCTACCAAACATATAAAGAAGACGGTATACTTCTCAAACTATTTTTAAAAATTGAAGAGGAGGGAATACTCCCATATTCATTCTACAAGCCACCATTACCTTGATACCAAAACCAGACAAAGACACTACCAAAAAAAAAAAATTACAGGTCAATATGTTTAATGAATATAGATGCAAAAATCAACAAAATATTAGCAAGGTGAATCCAACAATACATAAAAAGGATCATACACCATGATCAAGTTGGATGTATTCCAGGATCACAAGGATGGTTCAACATATACAAGTCAATCAGTGTGACACACCACATTAAGAAAAGACAAAAGCCACATGATCATCTCAATAGATGTGGAAAAAGCATTATGACTAAATTCAATACCCATTCATTATAAAAACATCAAAGTGAGTATAGAGGGAACATGTCTCAACATAATAAAGAAGATTTATGACAAACCCATTGAGCCAATGTAATACACAATGGTGAAAAGCTGTAAGACTTCCTGATAAATTCAGGAATAAGACAAGGATGCCCACTCTCACCACTTTTATTTAAGATAGTATTGGAAGTCCTAGCCACAGCAATCAGACAAGAAAAAGAAATAAAAGGTATCCAAATTGGAAGGGAAGAGGTAAAACTATCACTACTTGCAGATGACATGACACTTTACATAGAGAACCCTAAAGTCTCCACCCCAAAACTATTAGTACTAATAAATTAATTCAGCAAGTTTGCAGGATACAAGATTAATATACAGAAATCTGTTTCATTTCTATACACTAATATTGAAATATCAGAAAGAAAAAGTAAAAACAAAACAAAAATCCCATTTAAAATCACATTTAAAAAAAACCCTAGGAATAAACTTAACCAAGGAGGTGAAGTACCTATACTCTGAAAACTATAAAATACTGATGAAGAAAACTGAAGATGAGTCAAAGAAATGGAAAGATATCCCAGGCTCTTCGATTGGAAGAATTAATATTATTAAAATGGCCATACTACCCAAAGCAATCTACAGATTTCATGCAATCCCTATCAAAATACCCAGGACATTTTTCACAGAA
This sequence comes from Monodon monoceros, assembly GCF_005190385.1. Lineage (NCBI taxonomy): Eukaryota > Metazoa > Chordata > Mammalia > Artiodactyla > Monodontidae > Monodon > Monodon monoceros. The sequence goes on from NW_021703767.1 coordinate 8,126,095, forward strand.
CTACAACAAATTATCCTAAAATTTATATGGAACCACAAAAGACCCCAAATTACCAAAGCAATCCTGAGGAAAAAGAACAAAGCTGGAGGTATAACCCTCCCAGACTTCAGACTATACTACAAAGGTATAGCAATGAAAACAGCACGGTATTGACACAAAAACAGACACATGGATCAACGGAACAGAATAGAGAGCGCAGAAATACACCCATTCACCTATGGTCAATTAATCTATGTTAAAGGAGGCAAGAATATATGATGGAGAAAAGACAGTGTCTTTAACAAGGGGTGCTGGGGAAACTGCAGAGTTACATGTAAAACAGTGAGATTAGAACACTCCCTCACACCATATACAAAAATAAATTCAAAATGGTTTAAAGATATAAATGTAAGACATGAAACCATAAAATTCCTAGAAGAGAACATAGGTAAAACACTCTTTGACATAAATTGTAGTAATATTTTCTTGGATCAGTCTCCCAAGGCAAACGAAATAAAAGCAAAAATAAACAAATGGGACCCAATTAAACTTAAAACCTTTTGCAAAGCAAAGGAAACCATCAAGAAAACAAAAAGACAGCCTATGGAATGGGAGAAAATATTTGCAAATGGTGCTGCTGACGAGGAGTTAATATCCAAAATATACAAACAGCTCATACAATCCAATATCAAAACTAAACAATCCAATCAAAAAATGGGCAGCACCAACAAGGATCTACTGTATAGCATAGGGAGCACGGCTCAGTACTCTGTAATAACCTAAATGGGAAAAGAATTTGAAAAAGAATAGATACATGTTTAAAAAAAAAAAAGAAAAAAAGGGCAAGGACTTCCCTGGTGGCACAGTGGTTAAGAATCCGCCTGCCAAAGCAGGGGACACGGGTTCGAGCCCAGGTCCGGGAAGATCCCACGTGCCATGGAGCAACTAAGCCCATGCGTCACAACTACTGAGCCTGTGCTCTAGAGCCCATGAGCCACAACTACTGAGCCTGCATGCCACAACTACAGAAGCCCACGCACCTAGAGCCTGTGCTCCATAACGAGAAGCCACCACAATAAGAAGCCCATGCACCACAACAAAGAGTAGCCCCCCCCCCGGCCACAACTAGAGAAAGCCTGCACGCAGCAACGAAGACCCAATGCAGCCAAAAATTAATTAATATTTAAAGAATGGGGGGCTTCCCTGGTGGCGCAGTGGTTGAGAGTCCGCCTGCCGATGCAGGGGACACGGGTTCGCACCCCAGTCCGGGAAGATCCCACATGCTGCGAAGCGGCTGGGCCCGTGAGCCACGGCCGCTGAGCCTGTGTGTCCGGAGCCTGTGCTCCGCAACGGGAGAGGCCACAACAGTGAGAGGCCTGCGTACCGCAAAAAAAAAAAAAGAATGGGCAGAAGACCTGGATTGACATTTTCCCAAAGAAGACATACAGGTGGTTAATAGGCACATAAATGGTGCTTAACATTGCAAGTTATTAGAGAAATGCAAATGAAAAGCACAATGAGGTATCTATCACCTCACACCTATCAGAATGGCCATCATCATAAGGTCTACAAATAACAAATGCTGGAGAGGGTGTGGAGCAAAGGGGCTCCTTGTGCACTGTTGCTGGGAATGTAAATGGGTACAGCCACTACGGAGGTTCCTTAAAAAACTAAAAATAGAGCAATGACCCAGCTCTATTTGACCATATGACCCAGCAATCCCACTCCTGCATATATACCTGGAAAAAATGAAACCATTAATTCAAAAAGATACATGCACCCCAGTGTTCATAGGAGCACTATTTACAATAGCCAAACGCCCATCGATAGATGATTGGATTAAGAAGATGTGCAATACACACACACTCATACACACACAGTGGAATATTACTCAGCCATAAAAAAGAATGAAATACTGCCATTCGCAACAACATAGATGGGCCTAGAGAATATTATGCTTAGCCAAATAAGTCAGACAGAGAAAGACAAATACTATATGATATCACTTATATGTGGAATCTAAAAAATAATACAAATGAAAGTACGTACAAAACAGAAACTGACTCACAGATACAGAAAATAACCTTGTGTTTACCAAATGGGAGAGAGAAGGGGGAGGGACAAATTAGGGGTATGGGATTAACAGATACACACTACTATATGTAAAATAGATAAGCTACAAGGATATACCATAGGGCACAGGGAATTATACCCATTATATTGTAATAACCTATAATGGAAAATAATCTGCAAAAATACTGACTCATGGGAATTCCCTGGCAGTCCAGCAGTTAGGACTTAGTACTTTCTCTACAGGGACCTGGGCTTGATCCCTGGTTGGGGAACTAAGATCCCACAAGCTGCGTGGTGTAACCAAAAAAACAAAAAATACTGAATCACTCACTATGCTGTACACTTGAAACTACACAATATTATAAATCCACTATATTTCAAAAAAAAAAATTTAAAAAAAATGTTTTTTAATTTTGGAAGTTCCCTGGTGGCCTAGTGATTAGGATTCGGAGATTTCACTGCCGTGGCCTGGGTTCAATCCCTGGTTGGGGAACTGAGATCCTGCAAGCCATGTGGTGTGGCAAAAAAAAAAAAAACTTATGGGTTCTAATGCATTGCTGATGGGACTGTAAGTTGGCATATATCTGGATGTATGCACACACACATATACAAATATATTTATGGTTCAGATTAAAGGAAAAATAAAAAATATCTACAAAAATATTTTTTAAAGGTAAAGTATGCTATGATAATTTTCATATTACATATGACGTTAAACCTTTGTCAACGTATACAGTTCATCCTGGGATTTATATAAACCTGAAACAAACAAGCCAACAAAATGGAGTAAAGGCTTAGAGAGTGCTTAAAAAACAGCTAGAAAAAGGCGTGAGGCCTGGGAAGAAGAGATTGTGTAACTCAGAGCAGCCTCAGGACTCAAGGATGGTCCTCACCTAGGTGTTGGCCAGCACATCTAAGTCCATGACCATGGGTCCCACCCACCCTGGGCAGTAATACCTGTGTACAGACAAAGCCTCTCAGGCGAGAAGAGAGGAGTAAGGAAGGCTGCTGTTTCCTTCTTTGTTTTGCTTGAGTCTCTAAAGGTAGGAGAGGCAGAGTCTCTCATGTCTGACATGTAGCTAGTAACAACAGCTAACATTTATCTAGTGCTTACCATGCACCAGGCAGTGTTCTAGATGCCTTATGTGTATTAACTGCTAATTCTCACAACAAGCCTGTAAAGAGAGTATTCTTATGTCCCCATCTTACAGATGAGGAAACTGAGGCATTGAGAGGTCAGTGTAACTTGCCCAAGGTCACCTAGCGGTGAGTGCTGGAGCTGGCACTCCCAGTCACTGCTGGTCCCAAATACGCCCCTGACTATGGGGAGGGAGGTGACCAGGCCACTTCTCAAGAAAGCCCTTCCAGGCCTGATATGCATGTGATTGATTCACTTGTCCAAGTGGCCAACATCTGCAGGTACCCTGGTCCTCAACCTTGGTTGCATGTTGGAAGTATCTAGGGCAGGGCTTTTAAAAGCCTACAGGCCATAGTTGGACCGATTAAGCACTGGGGAGAGAGCCCAGGCTGGCAGCTGTGGATTCTCATTCGAAGCCAGAGGACCACAGCCTGTGCTGGGGATTCGCTCATTGAAGACAGTGATTTCTGGCAGTTCTAAAACTTCGCCCTCGGATATGGAGCGGTAATTTGGGGGGACAAGGTTTTCCAACCCCACCGCTGGGCCCAGCTCACATCACACAGCATGAGAGGCTTCGATAAGTCTCCCGGGCCCTGCATGGGGCAGGTGCTCAACAACAGTTTGTTGAATAAGGGCCTGGAGAAGAGCTGATAAGATCACCAACCTGTGGTTAGTGCCGCTGAATTGGCCACTGTTTTGAAGAACAGATGAGCTTAAAACCTAAATTAGCTCAACCATATTTAGTTAGTGACTGCATATAATCCCCAGACCTGCCTCTGGAGCACGTAGAAAGATAAATCAGATCTTTCCTCATCTGTGAAATATGGACAATAGCTTCCACCTTGAAGGATTCAAACAGCTGGCACAAGACCCGGCCCCTAAAAAGTGCTGGGTAAATGTGGCCATTATCATTCCCTCAAAGTGTGCAACGAAGAGGCAGGGACAAACAGAGCAACTTAATCAACAGATATCTATTGGCCACTCACCGCGGGGCAGGCATTATGCTGGGGACGGGCGCTGTGGTCAAGCAGATGACCCCTGTTTTCACTGGCCTCTCACTCTAGGGTAAGACAGACTAGAAAGTAGAGTTACAGGGTCTGAGAAACTCTCAATTTATATTTGTAATATCCTAAAAATAAATTCTCATTTTCTCCTATTAGTTACTACATCTATACTAAGGAGTCATGTTCTTTTCTTTTTATTGCCATTGAGAAAAATGTGAAAGCATAAAACATATTTTCTTCTGCAGCATAACGAGACTAAGTGATTTCATAGCGTGCTCCTCTGGGTCTTCAGATGAACCATTAACTCTCCACCCAACTTTAAGAGGGAAAATTCTCAGAGGAGGAAACTCATAAGATGCTGGTGGATGTAATCAGATTAAGACCAGGACATTGATTCCAAGATGAGAGGATGAAAGGTGGTCCTGATATTTTAAAGTAAATATTTGGCTTAGTAAGAAAAAATGGCATTTAAAAAGTTATTTTACATGGTAGGAGATATTTTCTGGGAAGGCCTTTACCTTGGAAAACAATCTGAAGGCATCACCGAGTTTTCTACAGTCAGGGAACTTTTGGTGTGGCTTTCACATAAAAAAGTGAATAAAGCAAATTATCTGTCCCTTTTCTCTGTCCCAACATTTGAGACCAGCTCTGGTTTCTATCCCGCTTCCAGACAGAGAGGGACTTAAAACCTAATTCGGGGCCCTTCCTCTGCTGCACGGCCTCCAGGGCCTTTCCCTGCCTCCAGCACAGGGGAAAGGATATTCCTTTTAATAACTAGTACTTTTTATATTTTTACTTATAACCAATATCTACATGGTTTGCAACAGTTTAATGTTAGTTGAATATATTTAAATATCTCCTATAGTAACCTGATAAGAAATGAACACATAGTATAAGCCACCTATGCACATAATTTTTAAAAATCAATATAATGTTCAACTATAATACAGAGAAGAAATAAAAGTAATGTGGTATAGGGACTTCCCTGGTGGCGCAGTGGTTAAGAATCCACCTGCCAGGGCTTCCCTGGTGGCGCAGTGGTTGAGAGTCCGCCTGCCGATGCAGGGGACGCGGGTTCATGCCCCAGTCCGGGAAGATCCCACATGCCACAGAGCAGCTGGGCCCGTGAGCCATGGCCGCTGAGCCTGCGCGTCTGGAGCCTGTTGCTCCTCAAAGGGAGAGGCCACAACAGTGAGAGGCCCGCGTACTGCAAAAAAAAAAGAATCCACCTGCCAAAGCAGGGGATATGGGTTCGAGCCCTGGTCCGGGAAGATCCCACATGCTGCAGAGCAACTAAGCCCATGCACCACAACTACTGAGCCTGCGCTCTAGAGCCCGCATGCCAAAACTACTGAGCCCGTGTGCCACAACTACTGAGCCCGTGTGCCACAACTACTGAAGCCTGCACGTCTAGAACCCATGCTCCACAACAAGAGAAGCCACCACAATGAGAAGCCCACGCACCACAACGAAGAGTAGCCCCCGCTCGCCACAACTAGAGAAAGCCCGCACGCAGCAATGAAGACCCAATGCAGCCAAATTAATTAATTAAATAGAAAAAAAAGTAATGTTACAAAATAATATATATATTTCAATAAGTAGATGCTTAGACATAGATAAACCAGAAGATATCAAGACAGAATATTGAAATACTCAGTGCCTATATGCACAGGTAGGATCACCATGAATGCGACAGCTACAAATGTAAGCTGATTGAGGTGTGTTGTGCTGATGGATGATACCACTTTCCAAAATGGTGAACAACTCTTGGTAATGTTCAGAGAAAAAAGTAGAGTCAAACCTCAAACCTCGCGAGTTCCCTGGTGGCCTAGTGGTTAGGATTCCAGGCTTTCACTGCTGTGGACCCAGTTCAATCGCTGGTCAGGGAACTGAGATGACGTAAGTTGCAAGGTACGGCCACAAAAAACCCCAAAAAACAAAAACCCTCAAACCTCTATTTGCATGGTAACACGTTCCTGGAAAATTCAAGTACATTAAAATTCAAAAGGTACTTGATATTAATATACATAAAATGAAGTTTTAGGGTCTCAACCCGTACTGTCCAATTCATAAGCCACTAGCCACATGTGACTGTTGAGCATTTGAAGTGTGGCTACTCTGTTGTAGGCTAGATTTAGAATTTTTTTAAAAAGGACGTAATATATCTCAATAGTAACACATATAATGTTTACATCGGTTGAAATATTATTTTGGATATACTGGGTTATATAAAATATATTGCCAAAATTAATTTTAATAGTTTCTTTTCACTTTTTTTTTTTTTTTTTTTTTTTTTTGGTACACGGGCCTCTCACTGTTGTGGCCTCTCCCGTTGCGGAGCACAGGCTCTGGACGCGCAGGCTCAGCGGCCATGGCTCACGGGCCCAGCCGCTCCGCGGCATGTGGGATCTTCCCGGACTGGGGCATGAACCCGCGTCCCCTGCATCGGCAGGCGGACTCTCAACCACTGTGCCACCAGGGAAGCCCTCTTTTTACTCCTTTAATGTAGCTACTAGAAAATTTAAAATGTGATATGTGACTTGCATTACCAGACAGCAGCACTGATGTGTAGACTGAGCTTGGTGGGACTTTGGAAAGTTGCTGGGCAATGGGCCAGTCCTCACTCTATGGGATTACCCAACTCACTGCACAATATCCCACATCCCTGGTCTTCCCCACCTGACTCCCAATCATTGTGACAACCATAAACATCCTCACATATCTCCAAAACACCCACCCTGAGGCAGGGGGCGGGGCACCACCCTGCCCTACAGGATGAAGCTCCCAGGGCCTGCCCGCCGCCCAGCCCCCTCCCACTCTCAGCTGCACACGCCATGCTTCCGCGTCCCTGAACTCCTTGGACACCACTCACACCCCAGGTTTGCCCCTGGATTCATCTCTGATGATGTTTCATATCTCCCTCTGGCAGCACATACTCAGGTCACTTAGTATATTTACCAACATGGTTCAGAAGCTGGGCCATAAAACAAACCTCAGTACACTTAAAAGGAGTCAAATCATACAAAGTATGCTCTCAGATCACAACTGAATTATATTAGATCACAGTAGTTCAATATAATTGAATATCACAATAAGATATTTAGAAAAACTTTAAATATTGGAGACTAAATATACTTCTAAATAACCCATGGATCAAAGAAGATATCATAAGGGAATTTAGAACATATTTTGAACTGAATAAAAAGGAAAACACCACACATCAAAATTCGTAAGATGCAGCTAGAGCATGATTTAGAGGGAAATTTACCATTTAAACGCATGTAATAAGAAAGACAATAAGTTTAAAACAAATGATCAAAGAAGCTAGAAAAAGAAGAGCTACAAACAATAGAAAAATTTAACAAAGCCAAAAGTTGGTTCTGTGAAAATATGAGTAAAATTGATAAACTGGCAAAACTAATGAAGAAAAGAAAATACCAATAACCAATAGTAAGAATGAAGAAATATCTACTGGTCCTTTACATATTAAAACAATAGTAAGGAAATATTTAAACAACTTTATCCCAACAAGTTTGACAATTCAGATTAACGAAAAATTCCTTGAAAGACACAAATTACCATAATGGATTCAAAAAGAAATGGAAAATGGGAATGGCCTTGCATTTTTAAAATATAATCACGATATAAAACTTTTCCCCAGAGAAAAATCCAAATCATCAAACATTTAACAAAGAATAATACCAACATTAGGCAAACTCTTTCAGAAAAGGGAACACTACAATTCATTTTACGAGGTCAACAAAACCCTAACACCACATCCTGACAGACATTCCAACAAAGAAATTTACAGACGGAGCTCCCTCATGAACACAGATGCAAAAGTCTTCATCAGAATTTTATCAGATATAATCCAGCTATACATCTTGAACAAATAGGGTTTCTTGGAGGTTCAACACTTGAAAATCAATGTGATTTACCACATTAACAGAATAAAAGAGAAAAATCATATGATCACTAAAAAAAACACTGACAAAATTCAACATCTATTAATGATTAAAAACAACAACAAAACCCTCTCAACAAACTAGGAATATGAAGGAAACTTCCTTAACTGGATAAAGGGCATCTAATGGAAAACCTACAGCTAACATACTAATGGTGAAAGACTAAACTCTCTTCCCCTAAAACTGGGAACGAGGTGAGAACGTCTTGTACCAGAGGTCCTAGCCAGTGTATTAAGAAAAAAATAAAAGGCATAAGATTAGAAGGGAAAAAGTAAAATTGTCTCTATTTGCAGACATGGTTGTCTACATAGAAGATTCTAAGGAATAAAAAATACTACTAGAATTAATAACATTTATCAAAGTTGCAGGATACAAAGTCAATATACAAATATTATATTTGTGTGCCAGCAAAAACTTGTTTTTTTAGAAAATAAAGTTTAAAAATAGCATTTCCAGTAGTATCAAAATACATAGAATACTTAGGGATACATTTAATGAAAGATATGAAACACCAGACTGAAAACTGGTGTCTCATCAATGAGAAAAATTAAAAATGATATAGAAAGAAAAACTGATGAGAAAAATTAAAAATGATATAAATTAATGGAGAGATATATCATGTTTAGAAATTGGAAGAATCCATATTGTTCAGGTGTTTAGTCTTTCAAAATTGATCCATAGATTCAATGCAATCCCAAAACCCCCAGCAGGCTTTAGACAGTCTGCTTCTAAATTGTATTCGGCAATGCAAAAAACCTAGAAGAGCCAAAGTTTTTTCCGGACACGCAGGCTCAGCAGCCATGGCTCACGGGCCCAGCCGCTCCACAGCATGTGGGATCTTCCCGGACCGGGGCACGAACCCGTGTCCCCTGCATCGGCAGGCGGACTCTCAACCACTGCGCCACCAGGGAAGGAAGCCCCAAAGTTATTTTGAAAAAGGAAAAATGCTGATGCTGGATTGTGTTCATCTGCAAGGGCTGCCATAGCGAAATATCACAAATGGGCTGAGTTAAACAAGACGTTTATTCTCTCACTCACAGTGCTGGGAGCTGGAAGTTCCAGATCCTGGATCAAGATGGCTGTGGGTTGGTTACTCCTGAGGCCTCTCTCTTTGGCTTGCAAACAGTCTTCTCACTGTGCCCTCACAGGATCCTTTCTCTGGGCACGAGCCTCTCCGGTGTCTCTTCCTTTTCTTACAAGGACACCATCCTGTTGGACTAGGGTTCTGACCTGATGGTCTCTTCTAACCTTATTTACCTCCTTAAAGGCTCCACTCCCAAATACAGTCACACGGGGGATTATGGCTTCAGAACTTAGAGGAACACAAAATCAGTCTATAACGTGGCTATCACCCCTAAAGAGTCAGATTTAATTGGTCTGGGAACCCTGGTCATGGGATGCTTCAAGGCTTCCAGGGATTCTAATGAGTAGAAGACGGTGGAGAACCACTGGGTGAAGACTAAAGTCTCATCAACCTGTGGATGAGCTGAGTCCGCAGGCTCTCCCGGGCCCTGCAAACTCCAACCGAGTGACGAGAGCAGCTGGACACCCTGAAGGATTCTCTGTGAACAAGTCTGTGATGGGAAAGGGTTCTATTTCCGGCACTTCCTCCACCTTGCATGGTCCTGGGATCAGCTGTGTAATATACTCACAGCCCAGAGCGAGGCTCACCAAATAGAAGCCATTAGCCAGGCATTAAATGCCCATCTGCTCCACTCCAAGATTCTCTTTCCACTAAACTCTAGTGATCTTCAGGCTGCGAGGGAAGCACGGCAGTAGAAGAGGAGGAGGGAGCGGCTTGTATTATTTAGCCCCAGTGTTTGGATGTTAGTGGGGTTTATTCATTCTGGGGGGGCACCGGCCAAAAGCCATTCGGCGTCGGCCTCGCCACCTCTTGGTTCCTCCTCTCCACAAGCACAGCCCCTGGTCAGGGGCTTTGACAGCCAGCCCATCTAACAGACACGGAAGGGTTAAAAGCCAACCAGCCAATTTCTCCTCTAGCTGCTTCCTCAGGATTAAAGAGACTATTTTTAGGATTGATGTGGTGACAACTGGCAAGACTCGTGGAAGGAGTTCCAGTATTCACATCTCCTTTGTCTGAGCTCCGGGCTCATTTCACCCCTTGTACTGTCCCCCTTTTTTTTTTTCAACATCTTCATTGGAGTATAATTGCTTTACAATGGTGTGTTAGTTTCTGCTTTATAACAAAGTGAATCAGTTATACATATACATATGTTCCCATATCCCCTCCCTCTTGCGTCTCCCTCCCTCCCACCCTCCCTATCCCACCCCTCCAGGTGGTCACAAAGCACCCAGCTGATCTCCCTGTGCTATGCGGCTGCTTCCCACCAGCCATCTAGTTTACATTCGGTAGTGCACACACATCCAGGCCACTCTTTATATTTCCTCTCGGTGGCGACAGGGGTCTGGTCCACAGGTTCCCCCCCCACCCCTCCCCCTCCCCCCCGTCCCGTCCCAGCAGAAAGCGGCTCTGCCTCCTCAGACTGACAACTAGAGCGGCTCCGCAGGCCCTACTGCTGCCCACAGAACAGCTCCCGGCCTGACGGGCCAGCAAGGGAGGCAGAAGTTGCTGAGAAAGCAGTGGAGGGTCAGCGAGAAGACAGGAAACCAGGGCCGTCACAGAGCCCCAAAGCCAGCGCCCCAGGCCCCCACCTCCCCCTGAGACGGGAAGGCCATATTAGGGCTCTTTGGGCTCCACAGTCACACGCTTGGTCCTCAGGCTGGCAGAGCCTCAGGGCTTTGGTCAAAGCAGCAGGCATGTGGAGACAAGCTGTAGAGTCCATTCTGCACAATCATTTTCCTTTCTTCTCCTCCCTGTCCTCCGAGGCCCTTTTCCACCAGCTGCCATGTCAAGAGAGTGCAGGCCCTGCCAGGGGCGCCACTCCAGACGCCTAATGACCTGCCTCTGGGGCGGTCAGGCTGCCCTGACATGCAGAAGCTTTTTTTTTTTTTTTTAAATGAATTTATTTATTTATTTTTGGCTGCGTTGGGTCTTTGTTGCTGCGTGTGGGCTTTTCTCTAGCTGCCGCGAGCAGGGGCTACTCTTGGTTGCAGTGCGTGGGCTTCTCATTGCGGTGGTTTCTCCTGTTGCGGGGCACGGGCTCTGGCGCATGGGCTTCAGTAGCTGTGGTGTGAGGGCTCAGCAGTTATGGCTCGCGGGCTCTAGAGCACAGGCTCAGTAGTTCTGGCACACGGGCTTAGTTGCTCTGTGGCATGCGGGATCTTCCCGGACCAGGGATCGAACCCATGTGCCCTGCCTTGGCAGGCGGATTCTTAACCACTGTGCCACCAGGGAAGCCCACGCAGAAGCTTCTTGAGACAGAAAAAGCCAACCTCTTTTAAAGTGTGGCACAGGGGGAAAGCGTTAGGATATAAGAGAGTTTGCTATTGGAACTTAAATCTAAAATCCTGTGACCACTCAAGAAAACAAATTACAGAAATATATAGGAAACAATTCTCTTTTGCCTTTCAAGTGAGACCATAAACTTATTCATTTATTTATTGTGTTTCTATGATAACTTCTTTCCGTTTTCTAAGTGGAAGCCCCTGTTAGGTGCTATGGGGAATATGAAGATAGCTAAGATGTCAGCAGGATTTCTTGGATTTCTGAGTCAGGCAAGGTTAAGTTGAATCCATTCCTTTTTTTGCCCGGCCTCATCAAAATCCAAATTTCCCATCAATATACTGGCAAGTTCCATGGGGGTTTCTGTCCTCAGAGTGGCTGTTGCTCCGGGTTTCTGCTGCTCTGACACCTCAACTGAGTCATGAAACTCTTCCTCAATCTGTTCCTTCCACACAACCTTGCCCTACACAGATATGTAATTGCGATATACCTCATGAAGAAGTGGGAGGGCTGGGAAGTAGGAGTCCGTATTACAGAAACGCAAACAACTTCAAATGGTGAGTTAGACATCCTGTGTTTTAAATGCCCTCCAGGACTTTCAGGTCTCGTCATAACTGAAGAACAGGTATAGGACCTATTCCCTCACAATAAAAGAATATAAAGCTGGACAAATAGGAAGCACTTGCTTTTGGACTTTGGATAAAAACCATCATAGGACCATGATGACCCTGGAGGGAAGTGAAACCTGAGGTGAGTGCAGACTCACCATGGCTTTCTGCCTGGGGACACTTCCCAACCCGGGGCACAGGGAAGGGGCCCCACAGCAGCTGGGCTCTCCACTGGGGACAAGTAAGAGAGACTGGAGTTCAGGCCGCTGAGGTGGCTGGAATCTGCAGGGCAGGGTACAAGAGAGGAGAAAACCTGCACAGAGAAGGGGCTTCAGAAACTGCCATTGGAGCTCCCTTGTACCTCAGCCAAATGCTAAGCTGTGTGTGTGCGGGACAGGACTCCACAGGCTCGGCAGAGAACAGGTACTGGGGGGCCGTGCGACGAGGGGAGCTTTGGGGAATCATACAGTGCTGGAGTTCTGACCAGCCAGAGCGGAGACACCTAGGCTAACAACCCGGTCATTTAGTTGAGACTCCTCCAGCCCCAGGGCAAGGGCCATCTGTCCCTCGCAAAGCCTACTAATAAGACTGGGAAGGTGAAGCTCTAACAGCAAACGAACTGCCTTCCAGCATAAAACTACACATTATTTAAGGGAAGACAATGAATGAAGACAATGAACTACAGACTCTCAACAGTGGAGCATCCACAGCATCAAGTATATAATCCAAGGGAGTTAGTGTTTAATGGGGACAGAGCTTCAGTTTGAGAAGATGAGAAGTTCTAGAAATGGATGGTGGTGATGGTTGTACAAAAATATGAACGCACGGTTGACCCTTGAACAAAATGGGTTTGAACTGCATGGGTCCAATAAGATGTGGATTTTTTTCAATAAATACTATAGCACTATACAATCCACGACTGGCTGAATCCAGGGATGTGGACCCTCACATACAGAGGGCAAGTGTAAAATCACACATGGACTTTCAGCTGAGGGGGATAATGATAATCAGTCATTCACGGGTCAACCGTACTCAATGCCACTGAACTGTACACTTAAAAATAGTTAAGGGGCTTCCCTGGTGGCACAGTGGTTAAGAATCCACCTGCCAACACAGGGGACATGGGTTTGATCCCTGGTCAGGGATGATCCCACGTGCCGCGGATCAACTAAGCCCATGCACCACAACTGTGGAGCCTGTGCTCTAGAGCCCGCGAGCCACAACTACTGAAGCCCACACACTCTACAGCCCGCGTGCTACAACTACTGAGCCCACGTGCTGCAACTACTGAAGCCCGTGCGCCTAGAGCCCGTGCTCTGCAACAAGAGAAGCCACTGCAATGAGAAGCCCCCGCTCACCGCAACTAGAGAAAGCCGCCTGCAGCAACAAAGATCCAATGCAGCCAAAAAAAAAAACACAGTTAAAATGGTAAAGTTTATGTTATGTACATTTTACCACAATTTTTAAAAATGCCTTCTAAGACTACTGCTTCCAGGAATAACAAGGATAAGAGGTGCCCTCCTGCTCAAACACTGAAACACCAGAAAAAAAAAAAAAAAAGAAACAATGATATGCAGACACTGGGCATCAGGCAGCCCAAGACTAATCCTTCAGAAAGGGGAAAAAATGAGGGGAGCCATATAATGTCCCCAACTTACTGTACGGAGTTTCCAGACTACAGCATAGGGAGGGGAAACCCCAATGGAGGCCCGTGGGCTCCCTCAATTGAGGAAATGGAGCTGAGAGTCGAAAGAGGCCAAGGCAGCCAGAGTTGAGAAGGCAGAGTACCCAGAGAAATCTAGTCTGAACTAACAAAGTTTAAAGCAAATGATAAACGTATCAAACTACTTCCAAGTAACTTAACTACACTGCAGAACAAAGCTCAGGAATATTTATAGGTATAGAAGAATATCTGCCATACAATAAGATAAAAGCTATACTGTCAAGCATTCAATAAAAAATTACCAGACATGCAAAGAGGCAGGGAAACATGACCCATAATGATGAGCAAATTAATCAATAGGAACAGACCAAAAAAGAGTATAGATGATAGAATTAGACAAGGACATTAAAACAGTTATTATAACCATATTCCAGAACGTAGAGGAAAGGCTAAGCATGTTAAGTAGAGACACAGAAATACTGAAAAGACCTAAAGTGAACTTCCAGACTTGAAAATTACAATGAGATGAAAAATACATTTGGTGGGATTACAAACAGATCAAACACTGTAGTAAAAAAAATATTAGTAAGTTTAAAGACATACGAATATTACCCAAAATGAAACAGAGAGAAAAAAAAAAGACAGGAAAAAATGAACATAATATCACTGAGCTGCAAGATAACTTCAAGTAGCCTAATATTCCTGTAATTGGACACCACAGGAAAAAAGGGAGAAGAACAAGAAAAGGATTTGACTGAATAATAGCTGAGGGCTTCCCTGGTGGCGCAGTGGTTGAGAGTCCGCCTGCCGATGCAGGGGACACGGGTTCGTGCCCCGGTCCGGGAAGATCCCACATGCCGCGGAGCAGCTGGGCCCGTGAGCCATGGCCGCTGAGCCTGCACGTCCGGAGCCTGTGCTCTGCAACGGGAGAGGCTGCAGCGGTGAGAGGCCCGTGTACCGCAAAAAAAATTAAATAAAAAAATAAATAAATATCCTTCTTTAAAAAAAAAATAATAATAATGGCTGAGAGGGACTTCCCTTGTGGTCCAGGGGATAAGACTCCACACTCCCAATAACGGGGGCCCGGGTTTGATCCCTGGTTGGGGAACTAGACCCCACATGCATGCCACAACTAAGTCTGCATGCCGCAACAAAGACCAGCACAGCCAAAATAAATATTTCTAAATTAAAAAAATAATAATGACTGAGAATTTTCTAAATTTGATGAAAATCATAAACCCACAAATCCAAGAAATTCAATGAACCATAAACATAAGAATCATGAAGAAAACTAAATCAAAGGCACACCATAATTAAAATGCTTAACACCACTGATAAAGAGAAAATCTTAGAGAAAAGGTACGTTACATACGGAGAAGCAAAGATAAGGATGACATGAGACGTCACATTGGGAAGAAAGTGAGCCCAAAGACAGTGAAGCAAATATATTTAGAGAACTGAAAACAAAAAGCTATCAACACAGACCTGTATATTCACCAAAGATATATTTCACAAAAACGTGAAATAAAGAGTTTTTCAGATATTTAAAAGCTGAATGAATTCACCACTACAGGACCTGATTCACAAAAAAATGTTAAAGGAAGTCCTCCAGGCAGAAGTAGTATCAGGAGGAAATCTGTATCTACATAAAGGAAGAAAGAATACTAGAAATACTACATACATAAATATAAAGGAGAGTTTTCCCCCTATTTAAAAAATCTCCTTAAGAGATCGTTGCTAGAACTTTGAAGTTCTTACCCCCTCCCAACACACACATGTACCTATGTGAGGTGATGGATGTATTGACTAACCTTATTATGGTAATCACTTTGCAATATAAAGCTGGGAGGGGGGAAGAAGTCATTGAGATGCATAGCCTTAGCTATTAAAAAAAATACAAATCGAAACTACATGAGATGGCATTTCAAACCCGTTAGGATGGCTATAATCAAAAAGATGAGAAAAAGCAAGTGCCAATGAGAATGTGAAGAAGTTGGAACACTCATATATTGTTGGTGGGGATGTAAAATGGTGCAGCCAGCCACTCTGGAAAACAGCCTGGCGGTCTCTCAAAGAGTTAAATGTAGAGTTCCTGTGTGACCCAGCATTTCCACTGCTAGGTACATACCCAAGAGGAATAAAAACATGTGTCCATATAAAACCTTGAATGTGAATGTTCATTCCAGCATTATTCATAAGCGTCAAAAAGTGGAAGCAGGCAAAATGTCCATCAACTGAAGAATGGATAAATAAAATGTGGTGCATTCATACAATGGAATAGTATTCAGCAATGAAAAAGAAACAAAGTACTGATCCATGCTATAAAATAGATGAACTCCGAAAACATTATGCTAAGTGAAAGAAGGCAATCACAAAAGGCCATATATTCTATGATTCCATTTATATCAAATGTCCAGAATAGACAAATCTACAGAGACGACAGTAAATTAGCAGTCATCTAGAATTTAGGAGGATGGAGGAAATGGGAGCGACTGTTAAAAGATACAAAGTTTCACTTTGGGGTGATGAAGATATTCTAAAATTGATTGTGGCGATTGTTGCACAATTCTGCGTATGCTGAAAACGATGTCATCATACACTTTAAATGCGTGAATTGTATAGTGTGGGAATTATATCTTAATAAGGTTGTTAGAAAAGAGGCAGTTGACTGTTTATAACAAAAACAATTGCAATGTATTATAGAGTTTATAATTTAACTTAAAGGGTTTAAAACGTACAGCAACAATACCACAAAGGCCAGGAGGGGGAAATGGAAGAATACTGTAGTAAGCTTCTCGTAAGAAAACTGGCACGATATTATCAATATTTGAAGGAAGTTAAAAATGCATATTATAAATCATAAATCAACAACTAAAATCAAATAGATAATAAACCAAAAAGTTTAATACACAATTACTCAAAAATAGGGCAAAAAGAGGAAAGTGGGAATGAAAAGATACTACAAATAGGAAAATAGCAAGATGGTGGATTTAAACCCAACAATACCAACAATTACATCAAATGTAAATGTCCAGACACCCTAATTAAAAGGCCTAAATTGTCAGGTTGGCTAAAAATGTAATACCTAACTATATGCTGCTTACAAAATACCTAGTTTAAATATAAAGACGATTAGGTTAAAAGTAAAGGAATGGGAAAAGATATACTGTTCCAACACTAACCAAAAGAAAACTGGAGTAACTATGCTAATATCAGACAAAGTAGATCTCAGACCAAAGAATATTACTGGAAATAAAAAAACGGCCACTTCATAATGATAAGGAGTCAATTCATCAAGAGAACATGTACTAAATATTTACGTACCTAATAACACAGCTTCAAAACACACAAAGTAAAATCTGTTAGAACTCCAAGAAGAGAGAAATCCACAATTACAGTCAAAAGTTTCACACTCTAACTGGGAGAACAAATTGACAGAAAATCAGAAAGTATATAGAAGGCTTGAACAACACTATCAACTAATTTCACTGGTTGATCGACATTTATAGAACACTTGACCTACCAACAGCAGAATACACATTCTTTTTAAGTGCACATGGAATGTTTGCCAAGTTCTGGCCCTATATCGTGGGCCATAAACCAACTCAATAATTTTAAAAGGATTCAAATCATATGAAGTATGCTCTCTGACTCATGGAAATAACAAAATTAATAAATTAGAAATAACAAAAAGATACATGAAAAACCCAAAACATTTGGAAACGAAATAACATAATTTTAAAACAACCCAATGGGTCAAAAAGAAAATTTAGAAGTATTTTGAACTGAATCAAAATGAAAACACGACAATCCAGGTCCAGATAGGTTTAATGACAAATTCTACCAAACATCTATGAAAGACACTACCAATTCTACACAAACTCTTTTAGAAAATCAGAAAGGAGGAATACTTCTAAACTCACCATATGAGGCCAAAAATAACCCTGTTATCAAAACCAGAGGAAAGATATTACAAGAAAAGATAATATAGACTAATATTCCTCATGCACATAGATGCAAAAATTCTAAAACAAATTAGAAAATCAAATTCAACAATACGAAAAAGGATGGTTAAATGGGATTTATCCCAGGAAAGTACAATTGCCTTAATATTTTAAAGTCCATCAGTATAATTTACCATATTAACAGACTGAAAAAGGAAAACTGTATGACCATCCAAATGTACACAGAAGAGGCATCTGACAAATCCAACATTAGTTTCTGACTTAAAAAAAACTCTCAGCCAATTAGGAATATAAAAGAACTTGCTCAATCTGATCAAGGGCATCTATGGAAAACCTACATTCTTAGTGGTAAAATATTGAGGGCTTTCAGAATATGTGGTTGGAGAAGTTCTGTTGCGGCCTGGGAACCTGAGCTCTCTTGGCTGCAGGGGAAGAAGTGGCCAGCAGATAAATAGCTAGAGATGCAAGTCAGCCCAGCAGGGGCAAATCCTGACTCGACACTTTCCAGCTACGTGACCTTGGGGAAGTTATGTAACCTTTTGGCTTTGTTTCCTCACCTGTAAAACAGGGGTAGGAGTTAGCTCTGCTCTGCAGGGTACTTGGGAGAAATTAAGTGCTGCGATGTGTGTAATCACTCCGGGCAGTAGCCAGAACATTCTACTACACCTGAGAAAACAGTCATTCATGAAAAGCATGTTGGGAGACAGTGAGGGTAAGAGGCTGTGTCTCGGGGATGTGAGGAAGGTTGGATGGGGGCTGGAGGTACCAGATTCGGAGGCCACCAAGGCCAGTTTGCAGTGGTGGCTCTGACCCTGAACTGGGGTGTTTTTCTAAGTGTTTATTGAGCAGCTAGCTCTGTACGAGTACACTCGTTAATCCTCATTATATGCATGTGGAAACTGAAGCTCCAAGAGGTGAAATAACTTGCCAGCCACACCACTGAAGGGATGCAGGCAGTGTGGCAGGAAGAGAGGGGAGGTTCCGGTGCCAGCCCGCGGTGGGAGCACTGGAAGGGGGCCGGCTGCTGCAGGCCAGGGGCTACGTTAGGTCGCGGTGTGGGAGGTGAAGCGGGGAAGAGGCTGATGACCGGGCGGTGGAGGGTGGCAGTGAACGAAGGGGCTCAGGCCTGGATACGTGGACCCACCGGTGTCCCCAGAGCCCTGTAAGGCAGATCCGCTGAAGGCAGCTCCTAGGGGCTGATTGGGGCCAGAATTTCCAGGGACTGGAGAGGGATGGGAAAGGGGCTGGGGCGCCCAGGTTGGAAGCAAAGGTTCAGTTAGGAGGCTGACGGAATGCAGTTGAAAAGGTTATCAGAAATGCCCCCTGCCTGGCCTGGAGCCAGTCCTCTGTGACTCTACGTCCACATGTAGAACTAAAGAAGGGGTCACCTGCAGGCCGCACTGCCCGCCGGATGCTGAAATGCCTCCACATCGGCTGGTCTAAGGCCCAAGACCCAACCCCTGCCCCGGGTGCCCTGCCCCTGCCCCGGGAACCTCCTACCTCTGCACAGCCCACCAGAGCAAGGGGAACACTGGCCTACTGCCCTCCTTACACACCAGCAGGTCCCTCCCTGCAGGCTGTTCCTGCCTTCTGTCTGCCTGGACACCCTCCCTTCCCTGTCCTCCGAGCTCCTCGCCAACACCTTCAGGGCTGATGTTACCCCGGGCCATTGTTTAGAATCGTGACCCTTCCCCTCCCATACACACTGCTTTCTGGCTGCATTTTTCTCCAGATTACCAGAGACATACCAAATACCTACCTACCATCACAGTTGACGCCGGCCTCCCCTACTGGAACGTCAAGGGCCTGAGGCTGGGCCTCTCATCGCTTCTGCTCCCTGTCGCATCTCCAGCACCTAGAACGGTGCCTGCACGAGCTAGATAGAGATTTGATGCATGAATGAATGGACAGCCCATTGAAATGTCAGGGCCACGTGACTCACCCCCAGAGAGCACAGCAGGGATGAACGGAGGCTCCCCGGGAGAAGGGAACGGGTGACGAGGCCCCTGTCCCCTAGGAGAGGTCCACAGTGGGGACAAGGAGACGCAGGCTCAGTCGTCTCATACGGGCCCAGGAAACATGTTTGATGGCCACGTCCCTCACAGGGAAGGGGTGTAGCAAGTGCTAGGCCTCAGCTGTCAAAGGTCTGGCCAATTTAGAGGCTGTGGTCGTTTTGAAACTGGAAGCAAAAGCAATGTGGCCTCCAATGAGGCCCCAATAAAAGCCTGAGCCCTGCTGGCACTGGGACAGCAGAGAGCGTCAGGAAGCGTAATGTCGATCTGTTCAATTGCTTTCTTTTTTGGGAGGCTGTTGGCTCACCCCGCTAGAACGGGGTGGCACTTCAGGACACGAAGCTTGGAGCTCGTGGCAGGTTTCTTGGAACTGGCAGCAGGGAGATCTAAATTAAGACCTTTCTATCACACCAAATAAATAGTAGCTGAAATAGAGCGCTCAAGGAATTAGGCAAAATGCCTTTATACATAACTTCTGAAAAGTGGAGAGAAAAAAGTTACGAAAACAGAATGGTATTTATTCACTCGAATCCCAAGGTTATTTGCTGAAAACAATGACACCTCTGTTTGACACAAAAATACATGTTAGAAAGAGCAAGGCTTTCTCTTTGAAGTGTCCTGCCACAGAGACCCGGGTACTAAATACTAACTGCTCTGTTGCAGAGGCTCTTGCGGCATGCCGAGGGCTGGCCCAATTTCAAGGGAGGGCAGATGAGTCAGCTGCCTCTGGCTTGGAGTTGTCCTCGTGGTTGTTTCTTGTTTGAGCCTCCTGAATCACACCTGCTCTGGATTTACCTGCAAGCTCTCGAGGCAAGGCGTCACCAGAGGCAAGAAGGGGGCCTTTCGTGGTTTTCAGCAGAGGAAGACCTGCAGCAGGGCCAGGTGAGATGGGGGAGCAAAGCTGCTGTGGGAGAGACTGACTCGGCGATGGACTTTGGGCCTCTGACTCTGGTCCAGCACGTCCTGGGCACTGCGGTGAGCAGCGTCTTCTTCCCAGGATGACAGATCCAGGATGGGGCCACGGCAGGGGGAGGCAGGAAGCAGCCATGGCACTGAGCGTGAAGACCCCCACCAAATGGAGCCATGGGGAGGGACTCATTTAGCCTGAATCACCTCAGAGGGCTTACGTGTTAAAGTCCCCTAATCACCAGGTCAAGTGTGAAATGAGAAAGACACAAAGGGCAACTTCAGTGCCATCAGACAGGCTTTTTCTCGTACAGACAAGACTCCTGCTTTCACAAATTCTTTGCGGTGGGCGGGGGCCTTATATGTAGCATTTGCCAATTTCTGTGGTGTAAATACTCCCAACCATAGCCAATTTCAAGCTGTCTATGTGACACCTATGTAATTTCTAAGGTATCTATGTGACACCATTGAACAGAGTTGGGAAGAGACGCATAGAATTCCATTACGTAGTATTTCCAACTTACAGACACTATATACGTCAGTAACCAGCAAAAGCATGAATAATAAACTGTAGTAATTAGGAAGTAATTGCTTTTGCTTTCTATATAATTTTTTTTTTTTTTTTTTTGCAGTACGCGGGCCTCTCACTGTTGCGGCCTCTCCCGTTGCGGAGCACAGGCTCCGGATGCGCAGGCTCAGCAGTCACGGGCATGTGGGATCTTCCCGGACCGGGGCACGAAGCCGCGTCCCCTGCATCGCCAGGGGACTCTCAACCACTGCGCCACCAGGGAAGCCCTCTATATAATTAATTGTAAATTTATGTAATTCAACTCTTAAGAGTAGTTTGTGTTTAACAGCCAGATCACAAAAGTCCTGAAAACCTAACAATTGGCTCTTGTTACTGGGGCCAGTTAGAGCAGACTCCAGCACCCCAGACCTCACCCACGCCAAGGATGCCAGCACCGGTTCTTGCAAAGGGGACGGTCCTCCACGCTAGTACCAGGCAACTGCAAGATGACTGGCACCACCTTCCCAGCAAGGTGTGGTCTGGCTTTTTTCCTCTCCACTCAGCAGCAATAACGAATCTGGCATCAGGCTCACTTCCCCACCACCCTACGGGGCAACTTCCCGAAGGCCCGCTGGCGGGCTGAGGTCCCTGCTGGGAGGCTGCAGGAGCCGGCAACCCAAGGAGGGGGCACCTGTTCCACGGTGGGGTGTTCAGGTCACTCCGGGCCTCTGGTGGGAATGTAATCTAACAGCTGTGAGGGCCGTGCACACAGGCGCAGGACCAGCTTCCCATGAGCTTCGCCAGGGACCACACACTCACTATGCCTCTGGGGCCCAGGTGTATCAGCGTTGTCTTGTTTTTTACACTTGCTGTTCAGTTTTACTGAAAACAACAGAAAAGTGCACGCATTTTTAGTGTACAGCTCCATGAATTTTCTGAATGACTCCGGTCAGCACTGCTCACTTGAAGACTGCAGACCATTTCCAATGCCCTTTCCCTGTTAGCAGCATCACCTCACAGGTAAGGATACTGACCTCTCCGACCAGTTTCCAGTTCTCGAAACTCGCGTAAAGGGAATTCTATTTTGTTTCACCACTCTGGCTCAGTATTGTTTGTGAGAATCTTCTGTGTAGTTTTGTGTAGTAGTAGTTCCTTCGTTTCATTGCCGAGTATCCCATCACGTGAATAGGCCATGATTTGTCCATTCTATGTTGACGGACATCTGGAGGGTTTCTAGTTTGAGGCTATTATGAATGAAGCGAGTATTAAAACACTTGTACTAGGGCATGCATTTCTGCTGAGTGCATGCCTTGGGGTGGGACTCTGTCATAGGGTACTACAGTATTAGCTGTCAGTCTTTTTTTTATGTTAGTCATCCTGGTGGGCATCTAGGTCACTGGTTTTAATTTGCATTTCTCTGATGATGGATACTGAACAAATTGGGCTATCAAAATGCCTATTAACCATCTGGATATTTGTGAAGAGCCTATTCAAATCTCTAGCTCATTTCTAAATATATCACCTTTTTCTTAACATCATTTTCTTTTCTTCTTCTTAACATTTTTAAATATATTCCGAAGCCTTTGTTGGAAATATTAAAAATTTCCTCCACTTCACAGCTTGACTTGATAGAGTTCTTACTTGTAATGATACAAGTTATCAGATTTTTATCTTCATGGTTAGTGCTTTTCATGTCCTAATAAATCTTTGCCAAGGCCAAGAAGACTGTGTTTTCTGCAGACGCCTTATTATTTTACTTTTCATATTTAGGACCACTGGAATCCATTGGAATCCAACCATTTGGAATTGATGTTTATATATGGTTTGAGGTCAAGCTTCATTTTTTCCCATATGTATGCCCAAAATTAGTGTTCTTAATACAGCTGAAAACGTTTTTCTGATTATTGATGGTTGTCTCATTAGGATTTTGTTGTTTACTAATGCTGTTTAATTTCTGGATTTTGGCTGAATCTTTTATCTTTTTTTCTTTCACCTTTAAAGGGTAAATAGGAAGAGACAATATAAACTGGAGGTGATGGTAATAGCAGTTCTCCCCCCAAACCGGGGAGCTGGGATTACATGCCTCCTCTACTGGGATGAGCCTGCCCAGGCCTCTCCCATGCTCCAGTACAAACCCCCAGCCGAGCCAGGCATAGAACTCTGGTCCTAAAACCAAACTGAACAGAAAAGCTACCTCAAAACTGCTCATCCAGGTGATTTGGAAAAGTCACAGGTGAAATTATCCTTTGCTACAGAATCATGTCATCAAAGTCAACAGGGAGATTTCAGGAACAAAGCTGTTATTTTTCAAAACGACTTTGAGGTGCTTTGATCTCTTCTCGCTCTGTTCTCTACCTGACTACGTTCCACAGTCTAGGCTACACTGAGGAGATCTCCTAATCTAACAAAGCTTTTCTTACACCGGACCACCAAGCTCTTTCCCTGTGCAATTTCCAGGCCCTGACCTTAGTAACAATCACTGGCTCCCCTTTATCACAGGTTTATGTGCGAGGCACTATGCTAAACACTTTACAGGAATTTTATTATTAATCTATACACCTTCCTTGATACTTTTTCAAAGCGCTTCTCAGCACCTGAAATTACATTCTAAATTTGTTTACTGTCTGTAACTGGAAGACGAATTTCACAGTCCTTGTCTCTCCTTCACTGCCGTATCAGGATGTCGAGCCCAGGGCCTAGCGCACAGTAGATACTCAGTACACATTTGTTTTCATTGTTGTCCAGGGTTGCCCACCCTTCTCAGCAAAGCACTGAAGGTATATGGCTACTTGAAGGTGGACGTGTCCTCTAAGTAGATCATATCAGGGTGAAGAGGAGAAAAAGGGATTAGATACAACCGAGGATCCATTCTTCTTACAATTATTTTTTAATAAAGTTTGATGATTAACGCTTATCAAGTTTGATTAAAGTTAAAACACCTGAAATGTATTTCCTGTTTCTTTCACGAAGGGTCATACTGGAGATGGTTTTGGTCCTCATTCAGACAAGCCTTCCCGTCTACTTCACTGTCTTCCCTTTTTATCAACCTCATCAGCAAGCACCTCATATGATGATGAAAGAAATTTCCACCTTGCCATCATCTCTTCTACCTGTTTCCTTTAATCCATTTTTCCAGAGTGACATCTGATTGAAAAACTGCCTAAAATAATTTCGTTGCTTCAGTTTTGTGGTGTGATCACTTTCCCCACCTGTTTCCACGCTATGGTCTTTGAAATTACCTTCAAAGTGTAGTAACATTTTGCCATGCTGGGGTACCATTTCAATTTTATATTGGATTATGCATTATTTATAGCACAGATTAAACTTTTCAGCAGGGAAAACAATCCAAACTCTTAGGAACAGTCATTGTTTTAAGTTATACGCTATTTTCAATTAAATGCTACCGGATTAAAGACACAGACTGATAATATTGGCTTTTTCCAATCATCTCTTAGTGCTCAGCATACCAGAAGGTCCTCTAAAAGGGAAACCCTTCTCATGAATCCACAAGGACCAAAAGGTCCTTGAAATCTGGCCCAATCTAAAACATCCACAAGCATATTTGGTCCATGCCAAATGGTTTTGGACAGGACCAAATATCAAGGACATTTTGGTGTGGACCAAATGTCTGCTAACCATCCACAAGTCCTCAAAAAAGTCAATACTGAGAAATGCAATTTGATTAACTCTCACATTTTCACGTGTATTCACATGAAAAACCTCTTATTCTAGCCTAAACAGTAAACTCTACCATCTCTGTATAATCTTTCCATTCACAAATTTCAACAGCCAATCTTGTGAACTTGAGTTTAGCAACCTCTATTTAGGCACAGAGGATGTCTTTGATCCAGGCTCTAAAATGTCCTAAGATCTCTTGGTTAGACTCCTCAGACGTACCATAGCTCTTCTTTCCAAATGAAGTCACCTTTTAAAATGTCAGCGTAATATATGTCTTGAATTTTCAAGTAGAATACTTTAAATTATTTGACAAAGAACAGATAACACGACAGTAAACTGATGTTATTTTAGAATGCTTTTTATTTCGACACTTACAGGACATGTGTAAGGCATGTTCACAAGTATTTGTTTGAAGTTATGTACAAAACACGTTCTCTTTCTCTCCAGCTGCTCTTCTTTCCCTTTGTACCTGCTGCTACAAACTGGGCCCTGTGTATCTTCATATCTACAAGTCCTCAGTTATTCTGAACATGCAGACAATGTTTTAGGGACCTGATTCAAAATATGGAGGAAGCTTCTATGCACTAAGTCACTAAGACATCAAAACTCACAGGGAACCAAGGCAGAGGGAAGCGACCAAATCAGCTCATGAACTTGGGACTGTGAGCATCTAGGGGGTAACAAAGAACACATGGAAAAACATTTTTTGACCCTTCCTGTTTGAGAGAAATGGAATGTGTCCAGAATTCATGTTTCTGTATTTACTACTACTGCCTATGAAGTCACTACAGAGAACTAATTTTTTAACAGTTTCTAATGCAGTTACAGTTTTGTTCTCAGGCCACAGTACAAGAGAGCATGCATTACTTTACACAAACGTCAAACACCGAACAATTGTAACAGGGACTCCTCAGGACTGTCTAATTACACAAGTGTCTCTTTTTGGTTGTAGGATAAGGAAAGTGCCCACTGTGTGCTAGACAGAGACACCCAAATACCTGTTGTCTAACTCATAAAGAGGGACAACATCCCTAGTGAGAATGGAGAAGTATTCAGAGTAAGTTCCCAATGTGGGGCTGGGATAATGGATATGGAGCCTCAATTTTAGGGGTTAAAAAAAGTCTTGGCTGATGTTAATAAGTTTATTGTATGATTTTCAAAAATCATTATGTCTTTAAAATATGAAAAACAAGCACTTATAAATCTACTGGGGAGAAATAAAATAATGAAATGAAAAATCAAAATCACTTGAAGAGGAAGGAGATCTGAATGAATCTTTTGGTCTGAATCAGCCAATATTTTAACATCAACTACAACCTAGTCAAATGTGGTTTGCTTAAGCCCATTTTTTAAAATGCAGAATCTTTAAGGAAAAACGTAGGCATTTGTTTAGGAATACTGATCTCAAAAAACTTTAACGTGGGGCACTTTAAACGATCAAGGCTACTTATAATTTAAGTCCTGCTTTGAGGCACTCACCATATTTTCCCATCTCAGAGAGCACCTCTGCAGCAGCCCCAGCAATATAAGGATGCGGTCACACATGACTTTATCAGCCACCATTTGGCGATTATTAAGTGGCTAGTCAGAGTTGGGAAATTACTTACTGTCAGCTGTTTTAAAGATTTCCATTTATTAGCACTGTGAAGCACGGTGCAAAGAATCTTCACATGTTGCTTTTTATATCAAAGGTAGTATATTGTTATTCTTCCAACTCAACAAACAGTACATACTCTTTAGTGAACTGTAACTACCTAGAACAGTGGGTGGGCCTCTTCCAGAAGGGCAGGCTACTCTTCTGACAGGAGATCACGAGCCAGGCAGGCTGGGCAAGTGCTCTGCTCCTTAAGCCATTGCTTGAAGCACTGAAATGAGAAAAGACAATTAGCCAGTGCCTTTAGGAGCACATGGAACCTCAGCCCTCCTGTACCACTCGCCTCAGCAGACACGGCTAACTTCACTGTGACATTTGGTAGGGCCTGGAGCCACCCAACACCCAGGGACACCAGAGCCTGCTCAGGGTAGGAGTCTAGACCAAGCTCCAGGAACAAAGAAACCCACCTCAGAATGTGACCTTGAACACTCAGGGCCTGACCTTGGGGCATGGCCTTGCCCTCCCATCCCCACACCCTGCTCCAGTCTCGTGTTTCAGCCACCCTGACTTCTAGAGGCTGGCCCTTGGACTCACCCTGTCTGCCTGATCTTGTTCCTTGCCCATCCCACCGGCCTGCACGCCACACAGCCTCACAGGAGCCTGTCTACCCAGCGTGCTCCCAGCTGGCCTGCTGCTGCTACAGAGCCGAGTGTGTGTGTAAGTTCGAGAGCCCAGGCAGGATGCCCCTACCCAGGAAGGAGGGAGAAGGCAGGCCGCGCGGGAGACTGCACGCTGTGTGGACTCTTTCTAGTGAGTGTACTGTGTGTACCCCTTTTCTCAGGGATTCCTACACTGACAGGGCAGAGACCTGATCTGCTCTAAACCAGCAGCAGGGGTGCAGGACAAATGCTCACAGCACCCAAAACACCAAAACAGTTACCACAAATCTTGGAAGGGCACAGGCCAGAATCTCCCAGGATCAGGCACAGTGGACCCAGTTAAGTTTAGTTTTTCTCCTCCAAAATGTTAAACTTACTTCACCTGCTGCAGTAAATTGACAAACTGCTGCACTGTGATCTGTCTGACCGTGCAGATAAGAAACTGGTGCGTATAAAAAACTGACTTCTAAGGAACTAGTACTGCTTTGACTTTCAGCAACTGATGGGGCCAACTGCTCTTTTGCACTCATGACATAGAGAAGAGGACAGTGTGCACAGTGCACGCTGCAGGGCCCAGGAATCTGCTCCCCTTCCTGCAGCATCAATGTTTGGGAGGGAGACAATCATCACAGACATGAGGAGGTTTAGAAAGTGCTTTGAAAATGCAAGTACTGAAGCCTAGAAAACAAAGTCCCTTTTTATTTTCAAAATACTCCATAGTCAAAATGCATGACATGAGGATGGCCAAGGAGAATTCTTACCCCTTTGTGAAACTTGTGCCCACATTTCAGCACACGTACATTTTTGGATTTGAATACTTCTAGGCATATTTCACAGGAATTTGCACCGGACACCTGTCGAAACAAATGCATCTCAATAGTAAAGAATAACTAAATTTCTCCTTACTACATGAGCTCTTCTTACAAGTGGCCTTCCAGAACTTTCACAGCTAAGGTGGAAAATTATTCTCAATTATAGTTAAGGAGACTGAGGGAACAACTTATTTTCTAATAACATTTCTTAGGAAAAAATAAAGTTTTAATTTTCTCAGAGAAAAAAATGTTTTATGTGGTTAACTCATTCCCAGCTAAAATACTACAAATACCTACTTACCCCAACCCATACCTAAATAAAGTATGGTACTAGTTGAATATTACAAATTAATTGTTCATCTAATTATCTAACAGTTGGAGACAGTAATAAATTATGACATCTCTACACTATGGATTATCATGGGGCTGATTAAAATCATGACGGAATTCCATAATCCGTGACGTGGCAAGTTAGTCACAAAAACTCTCTGAATAAAAGTAGGCTACAGAACAGTATGTATCATATGATTATATAATTCAATATTTTAAAAATAGAGAGAATGTGTGTATATAGAGATGCCTAGAAAAGAGTCTGGAAAGACATAAAATGTTAACAGTGGTTACTGGCTACTTTGGTTGAGAGATTTAACTTTTTTCTTTGCTATTTTTCTAAAGTTTCCATGAATGTGGATTACTTGTATAAATCAAAACAAAACGAACTGACGGCTCATTCAGCAAACATCCATAGTCAGGGACTGTGCGGGGCACAGCGACACAGAGATGAATGGGAGGGCTTCCGGCCCTAGCCGCTCCCAGGCTGGTGAGCACAGACAGCGTGCTCTGTGTGAAAGCAGAGTGCCAGCCTAGAACACCAGGCGTGAAGCTCTCCCTATGGCTCACAGCACTCACCCCACACGCATCATTAACTTTGACTCTCACTCCCCATCTTAACTCTGAGCACCCTGAAGGCAGGAAATGGCCTTGCTTATCTGTGTTCTTAGCAGCTGGCAAGGAACCTGGCCCCAAACTGAGACTCCATAAACTGTCAAGAGAGTGAATGAATGCAGCCCTGGCAGTGGGTTAAGGTCAGGGAGTACAGCGGGGGGCAGTGCCTGAAGGCTAGGACACCCTGAACTGCTGCACAGGGTTTCTGTCTTTCCCATGGCACTGTTGCCGCTGCAGCAATGGGTCAGATGTGCTCTCACTCCTCTCTGCGGCCCCCCAGGGAAGGGTCTGGGAGGAAATGTGGAGGTGTCAGCCCTGGGGAAAGGGCAGGTTAAGGCCTCTGCAAAGTTCAGAAAAATCCACGGTTAAATTGACTATTTCCTAGTATGGAAAAGTGGGCACAATATATTTCTAATTGAAAAAAACACACACACACACACACACACAAATATATGCACAGTTGACTAAATTCAGTATACACACAGATACAAAAGAGTTTAGAAAAATATATACTGATGTGATAGTACTGGTTACCCTTAGAGGGTGGGTTTTGGGGTTCTTTATATGCTCTTTTTATTTGGATTTTCTATTATGAACCACAAAACTTTTATAATTTAAAAATACAAAGCAGGGACTTCCCTGGTGGCGCAGTGGTTAAGTATCTGCCTGCCAATGCAGGAGGTATGGGTTCGAGCCCTGGTCCAGGAAGATCCCACAGGCCGTGGAGCAACTAAGCCTGTGCATCACAACTACTGAGCCTGTGCTCTAGAGCCCGCGAGCAACAACTACTGAAGCCCACACACTCTAGGGCCCATGCTCCGCAACAAGAGAAACCACCGCATTGAGAAGGCCGCGCACCACAAGAAAGAGTAGCCCCTGCTCGCCGCAACTTAGAGAAAGCCCGTGCACAGCAACGAAGACCCAACACAGCCAAAAGTTAATTAATTAAAAAAAAAAAAGCAAATTACTTTTAATCTTTAAAAAACTACCTATGATTAGCAAATTAAGTCCCAGTTTCAATACATACTATTCTTATAAGCCAGCTTTTACACCTTTATTACTATCAACATCAACCATGAAGTAGAAAGCAATCTCTTCCCAAAAGGTGATTATGGTCTATCTTGGGATGGCCAACAAGCACACAGACGCACGCGTGCACACACACACACACGCACACAAAAGAGTTCACACGCACACTCACACATCAATGAGAACGCTAAGAAGTTGACCTGGTTGTTCGACCACAGAGCACGTGACCAGCAGGAACACCCCTGAGAGAGGGAGGGGACTCCAGCCAGGCTTTGCAGGAATGCTCTGTATGATCATAAGCTTTCCCTTTGGGGTGAGACCCTCTGGGACCTGAGTGTATGTGATGCAGAAAGTCTCCAAAGGGTAGCGGAAAGTGAAAATGTATGGGAGGCATAAAAACGAGTTCACAAAAAAGATTCACTGCTTAGCACAAGTCAGCAAACCAGCACTCTTTGTGCAGTCTTGCACTGCTGACTGTGCTACGGGGCCTGCAACTCTTCTAATTTCAATTTCACCTGAACGGTGATACTGTAGCTGGACAAAAAAGGGAAATGTGGGGGCTTCCCTGGTGGCGCAGTGGTTAAGAATCCGCCTGCCAGTGCAGGGGACACGGGTTCGAGCCCTGGTCTGGGAAGATCCCACATGCCGCGGAGCAACTAGGCCCGTGAGCCACAACTACTGAGCCTGCGCGTCTGGAGCCTGTGCCCCGCAACAAGAGAGGCCGTGACAGTGAGAGGCCCGCGAACCGCGATGAAGAGTGGCCCCCGCTTGCCGCAACTGGAGACAGCTCTCGCACAGAAACAAAGACTCAACACAGCCAAAAATAAATAAATAAATAAATAAATCTATAAAAAAGGGAAATGTGCTCCGCACCAGAATTCAATCTGAAGCCCAAGGCTGTGAGCCGCCAGGCGGCCATCTCTCTTCCAGCCACACGTTCAGCCGGTCCCTAACGCACAGTTCCCAGCACGAGCTGGTCAGTGCGCTGAGGACGCTGTGGTCAAATCGAAGGAAGGAACGCTGGCAAGATGCGCGAGCCACCTGTGCCTCGGATTCCTCATTCATAGACAGTTATAATGCCCTGTCAACTGACATCACAGATATAACAGTATTTTATAAAAAGTTCTGTGTAACTGTAACATTCTCATTGTCTGAAAGGACAACAAACAATCTAAATCAGTGTATCAAATTAAAGGCAAGTTAATTTAATGGGCTCAATCCTGTGTGCCCCCCCGCGCCCCTTGAGGGGAGAGAGAAGGGAAGCAACCAGCCTTTCCCGAGCACAGCACTTGACTCTGCCTATTCTACTTCAGCACTTCATCCCCACGACGACCCGAACAAGCAGATATGATTCGAGCTCACAGTGTTATTAAGTGATGGAACCAAGTCTGTGTTATTCCAAAGCCCATGGTCACACGTAGAAGAAAATTATCCAAAAATCAATTTTTCCAACTATTCACACTTGATATAAAAAGTGAATTTATCTGACCATCCACAGGCCCAGTTCCCACAATGTGGTCACAGCTCTTCTTGTCACTACATGCAGGGGCCCCGAGCTACCCGTGGAAGTGGAGAGACAACCTCGCCATTCACTGGCTCTCCTAATGAAACACTCAAGTACATCTAAACTTGGTTTCCAATTTCAAGATCAAATAAATTCAATCTAGAAAAATGGGGCTAAATCATGGATTAATAGTTCTGTTTCCTTCTTCTTCTTCATCAGAAGAAGAGAACTGACTCTTATGGTCATACATGCAACACTCACAGGGACGTTGTCTGTCTTCTGCCCCTGGCTTTCGGGTGATGATCCAACAAGCACGGAGGGCGGGCCCTGGGTGGCCCTGGTCACAGAAGCAGCAGAGCTGGGCTCAGATGGCCTCCTGTCCTTTCCTGGATTTGGCTGCAGCAAGAACATGGAGCAGGGAAGCAAGTTCAGTTACCCAAAAACTTGACCCTCTTCTATCTACTGAATTGCTCTCCATTTTTGGGTTGGAAGCATTTTTCCCCACAATTCTCTTATTTTATAAATAAATAAGAATAAAGTGGAACATTTTATTGAATCTAAATGAAATACTGACCTTTTTCTTTTTCTCTTCATCTAGAATGTGTTCTGTCACTCTTTGGACAATTTCGTCAATACTCAATCCAGAGAGCGAGTTCTTGTTTTTGTTCCTCACTTTTTTAATAAAACCAGCAAGCTCGGTGCTGAAAGGGAAAGTGGGAATAATGTCAAGAGAAAGTTAAAGTTTTCTGCTGCAAAGAAATATTATGGGCCAATATTAACCCAAAAGAAACAAAATCAAATACACACAAATAATTCATTTGTAAACAACAACAGTAACTGTACATAGAGAGCAGCAAAATCAATCTTTCAAAGCACTATGAAAATTCCAATATTATTTCTAAATATTTGTTTTAATAGACTTTCAAAGTAACAGTGTATCTGATAGATCCATTTGAGATCTCCATCTCTACTTAGAAACCTGACTTCTTACAGCCTGGATATACTGTAGCTTTAAGCAAAATCAATGAATGATCAGACGCCACTGGATCTGACTTGAAATCAATAAAATCTCTTTCTATCTAAGAACAAACTAGTTTTGTTGACTTCTTCCCTTTAAAAATTAAACCAACAGGGCTTCCCTGGTGGCGCAGTGGTTGAGAGTCCGCCTGCCGATGCAGGGGACACGGGTTCGTGCCCCGGTCTGGGAAGATCCCACATGCCGCGGAGCGGCTGGGCCTGTGAGCCATGGCCGCTGAGCCTGCGCGTCCGGAGCCTGTGCTCCGCAACGGGAGAGGCCACAACAGTGAGAGGCCCGCCTACTGAAAAAAAAAAAAAAAATCTAACCAACAACAAAGTTTTCAAAGCCTGAATTTTTCATAGGTAGCAGTGGATGTGATTTATATCGTTAATCAATAGGAACTTGGTATCTGTAGCACTAATACCTCATATGCTTTAACATGCAGAAAATTAGGATGCATATCTATTTGGTGGTTTATATTCTGCCAGATTTAGTCAGGATTGCAAACAATTTTATTTGTAATGTACTTTTGGTAATTACAACTTGACTATTTTTACTAATTTGCATGGTAATTGCTATTGAGAGAACTTACAATGTTTATCAAACTTAGGCAGGGCTAAACATGCCCATGTGCAGACAAGATATACTTATTTCCAAATGGGCAGGGCTCCACTGACAAATGCAAAACATCAAATTTGGCCAACCATAATTAACTACTGTGTTTCAAAAGTATAATCTCAAAGACTGTGACTAATATCGTGTCAAAGACAGAAATAACAAGGGAGGTGCAGAGGGTTAATTCTGGATGTGGATTCCTCTCTTCTGAGCTGTATCCCAGAGACATTCCCTCCACTTCACCTTCTCTCCAGGCTGAGACCAGGAGTACCTCTGTCCCCTCGCACCAATCTGGAGTGAGGTCAGAGGTTGATGCAGAAGCATTGCTGAAGTGCCTGAATGACAACTCTGGCTGACTTAGTTAAAAGCAGCTCTCCCCATTTGCAGCAACATGGATGGACCTAGAGACTGTCATACTGAGTGAAGTAAGTCAGACAGAGAAAGACAAATATATGATATTGCTTATACGTGGAATCTAAAAAAATGGTACAAATGAACTTATTTACCAAACAGAAATAGTCACAGACATAAAAAACAAATCTATGGTTTCTGGGGGGGGTGGGAGGGGATGAATGGGGAGACTGGGAGTGACACATACACACTATTATATATAAAACAGATAACTAATAAGGACCTACTGTATAGCACAGGGAACTCTACTCAATACTCTGTAATGACCTACATGGGAAAAGAATCTAAAAATGAGTGGATATACGTAAATGTACAACTGATTCACTTTGCTGTACACCGGAAACTAATACAACACTGTAAATCAACTATACTCCCCCCTCCACCGCCCACCAAAAAAGCAGCTCTCCTCACCCTCATAAGGGTCCCTCTGTAACATGCTCACACACCTGACTCACTAGCAGATTACAACTGGCCTCGTCAGCCTCACACCCCTAACAAATCGGAGGTGCTGTCCAACGAGGTGTAAGTTGCTGTTGCCTTCGTGGCTATATGTGGGACTTTTTTCCCTGAAATAATGTAAAACTAATGTTTTGCAGTCATTTAGTGATTCCATAACTAGCGCTGGAGAGTTACTGAGTTCATCTAAATCTTAGCAAACTGCCATGGCTTCTGATGACTATTGATTAACCAGTGTTCAATGTTTTCAATCTATTGGTTTGAAACTGCTCACTTCTATGTTTACAAAAGGAAAAAGTGCAGCGCTTGTCTTTCTGAGTAAAACAATTATGCAGTCCTTTCCACTTCAGCCCCTTATTGGCTGTGATGTTATCTAATCAGGAAACCTCAGTTCAATAAAGCACTTAACAGAGTTGCACACATTTTAGATTCGTACCTGCTGTAACAGGGGAACACCACTGACAGGTGCTCAATAATACTATTGAACGGTTTCTTTGGAGACTGGCTTGAACGGGTGGCACGTCCTGGAGCACCAGGTAACTTCTGATCAGCCACCGGGCTTGGCTCTGACCGAGCTGCCTGGCCGGCGCTCTCACACTCTGGCAGCCGGCCGGCTTCTGGCTCACAGGAGGGCGACTCCACTGGGCCGTCAGGAGCAGAGACCAGACTTGATTCCTCGGGAACTGCTGTTCGGTCTCCAGTCCTGTGACTTGTAGAAGTGGAGGGGCCTTGATCATCATGGTCTGAAGACTCAGGAGGTAACTTAGGATGAAGCTACAAGGAACACACCACAGTGGCTGGATCGCTAAGAGTGACATCCGTGAACAAAGACTAACAATTAAGCACAACTACAATAAAACCTGGCTGCTCAAGTGCACAGTATTTGAATTACAACAAATTAAATGTTTTGTTCTTAAAAATTGCTGGCCACCTTCTCTTTCTCAAAATGAGCTCTTCATGGCCCCACACTGCTGGCTTCCGTCCCATCCGCTGGGCCCCTGGCTCAGCTCTCCCCGCAGCCCTGCCGCCGTGTACGCCTGAAGTGCTGCTGCCCCTCATGTTGTCAGAGGTGCAGCCTCCACCCCACCCGTGCTACGCCCTCGCGTTCCTCGGTGACTGTGTGCTCACTGAGGATAATGCCCACTTTTTTATTTTTTGGCCACGGAGTGCAGCATGTAGTATCTCAGTTCCCCGACCAGCGATCGAACCCACGCCCCCTGCAGTGAAGCGCAGAGTCCTAACTGGACCGCCCTAACTGGACCGCCAGGGAAATCCATAATACCTACTTTTAAAAAGATTCGAGTCTAGAATATCTTCCTGAGATCCAAATCTGCACATCCAAACTTCCTAATGGGCAGATCCACGTGGGTGACTGATTCCAAGGCCACTCAAGCCCTACGTCTTCAACACCAGCCTCGGGGCGGTCTCCTCACCCTGCTCTTCCTCCGATGCCACTTCACTGACAGAAACCCAGAGTCATCCTCAAGATTGTTGGCCTTACAATCTCACAAGCAGCACCACTCTTTATTTTTTTTATTTTTTTTTGCGGTACGCGGGCCTCTCACTGTTGTGGCCTCTCCCGTTGCGGAGCACAGGCTCCGGACGTGCAGGCTCAGCAGCCATGGCTCACGGACCCAGCCGCTCCGCGGCATGTGGGGTCCTCCCGGACCGGGGCACGAACCCGTGTCCCCTGCATCGGCAGGCGGACCCTCAACCACTGCGCCACCAGGGAAGCCCCAGCACCACTCTTTCATCTGACCTCCTGCACATCCCTCAAATCTGTTCTCTTCCCTGCAGCCCCGCTGCCTCTCTGACCTGGGACACAGCTGGGGGCAGTGAGCTGTAGCTGGTTGACTGGAAATCGCTCACTCAGCTCCCTCTCCCACCACATCTCCACACTGCAGTCAAGCTGATCGTCAAGTACAATGTTGATGTCGTTCCCTAACTGGAAATTTATGCTGGCTTCTTAGTGACCTGAGGAGAAGTCCACACTGCTGAACACACCTTACACCTTAATAAGGCTCCCTTTGTTCCAGCCCGTGGGCACGAGATTATAATCTTTCTCCCTATAGCCCCCTTTGTCATCGTGGACTCCTTTTACTGCTATGAAAGGAGTGTATTCTCTTTTTTTCTAGCCTCCAAATATGCTGCTTCTTCCACTGGGAACACTTTGACCCTGCAAACATCACACCACACACCCCTCCTCAAACACACACCCCCTTTTACTCCTTTTGCCTGGTTAATTCCTATTCCAGATCTCTGACTCACTGAGACTTCCAACAGTGGAGCTTCTGCCGAGGCCTAGGCCTCTGGGTTACATTAGTTCCTCCTAATTTATGCTGCCATAGCCTTCTATGTTCCTGTGAAAAATCTTGGCACACTTTGCTTATAATTATAGGTTTAAAGTCTCTCTTTCCCAAACCCATATGCACTTTGAGGGCACAGACCACATCTAATCTTGATCACCACTAAATACCCAATGAATGAACAGCAGAGAAATGACACACAAAGTAAATCGTTTTTAGGCGTACTTATTACTCAAGCTCCTGGCACACTGAGAGTTCTCAAGGAATCTTAAATTTTAAAATTACATAAGCTAGAGTCAAAAATTAATGGTAAAATATTCTGTTGATATCTAATGCTTTTCCCCCTTCCGTATCTGCTATAAGAACTTGGAAACACTATAAAGAAGTGAGTGATCTTTAATTCTAAATAAAACTCTTTCTTACTCAGTTCAATGGAGAGAAAAAACTTTTTCTATGGAGAGAAAAAAAACTGGTGCTCAATAGAAAATTTAATCCGTCCAAGGTGGCTAACTTTTTAACGTTTTACACCATTTTTTTTTTGCAGATGAATCCACGATAAGTATGAACACTTAGTGTGCAAGGTATTGGGGAGAAAAAGACGCTCAAGATGAGGCTTCTGACTGCAGCTCCAGAGCCTACAATCTAAGACGCTGAATGCATTGACAGAAGGGTCACAGGGTGAGGGGCAAATAAGGGCAGCCCTCACAGGGCTTAACCTAGTACTTAATGAAAACATTAAGGCAATTGTTAATCCATCTCATGCCCACTCCCAAAACAATAACAACAAACTACTTCTGGCCAGTTAAGAAAGGAATTGTGCTTCACTCCTTTTCTGTTCTCTTTCCTTAAAAAAAAAAAAACAAATGTAATAGACTTACTGTGTTACAGGCAGGAAACGAAAGCTCAGAAATCTGCACTTTAGAAAGTTCACTGAGCCGAGAACCATTTTTAATTGCTTGAATTTGTTCTTCAAACTGAGACTGTAGGTAGAAGGAAAAATGTTAAGTTTTTCTAACAAATTCCAAGAGAAAACCACAGCTGTCAACTAATACTTTTTTTCCCCCTTACTATACATACGTAACAAATGCTCAACCGTTTTCCAAGAAATATAACTGAGTTGCAAGGAAAGAAGTTCAAAATAAGTCCTTATTAATCAGAATGCTCTACAGCCTTATCAAACACAACTTTTCTAATCTTAACAATCAAGGGCTGAGTTTAAAGAGAGTTAAGAAGATAGCATTTCTTTCATGAAAAATTCTTAATTACAACAAAAAAAAAATATTGTCTTTAACAGCTCAAAAAAGAAATAGTTTCAATATGACATGACCTCCTCAGAATTATAAGCATCAGATAGATTTTGACAGAGTTATAAAATACCTTATAACTTACCTTTGCTTTCTCAATTTCTTCTCTAACATTAGAAAGAAATGATTCCCATGAATGTATGTCAGAT
Organism: Monodon monoceros; assembly: GCF_005190385.1. Classification (NCBI taxonomy): domain Eukaryota; kingdom Metazoa; phylum Chordata; class Mammalia; order Artiodactyla; family Monodontidae; genus Monodon; species Monodon monoceros. Next base: position 8,163,760 of record NW_021703767.1, read on the forward strand.
TCCATGACAGGATATGCTGCAGAGTCACTGAGAAAGCAGAAAAATTTATAAAACTGCTAATGTCCACTTAAAAATTTTTTTAAATTGAAAGCACTAAAATACAAATGAAAATAAACATTTAAACACAAGAGAAACATGATCACACACAATAAAACAACTATTTTTAAAGAACTGTATATCTTACAGTCACTACACTTTAGGAAACTAACCGTTGATCTAATCCAAACCCCAAAACTGGTAGGCAGAGAGCAAATATTCTCCTGAATTTGAAGATCAGACACTCTTCGTTGGCATCTTCATATTTAACATCAAAGGCTATCTTTGTATTGAAAAACAAACCAAAAAAAAGGCAGCCTGGAAACATCCCAATAAAACCGTCGTCCCGATCTTATTGTAAAATAAAGGGTGGGTGTCTAACAGGCTATGTTAAACTTCTCAGCGCCTCATGAATCTGCTCCACTGAAAGTGACAGATAAGCCTTCTACTCCTAACTGAGAAGATCAGGAACACTACCGATCCGCGATGGTGTCAGTTCTCAGTATACGTCTTAAAGAAAAACCACAACATTGCTTTTACGGCTTTCCTCTTTTGCTATCCTTGGTGGAATGAGCAGAATTAGCAGAGAAGCCCTAAGAAAAAATGCCGTGTACTGTGAGGCTTAATAAGGAGTCAATACCATTAGGTAAAATGAGGCCTGAGATATCTTTGTTTCCCAGATGCACCACAACGCATAGCCCACAGCTGTGCTAGTCCTGTAATCTGAATCAGCATATCAATTTACCTTTTTTTTTTTTTTTTTGTGGTAAGTGGGCCTCTCCCTGTTGTGGCCCCTCCCGCTGCGGAGCACAGGCTCCGGACGCGGATGCGCAGGCTCAGCGGCCATGGCTCACTGGCCCAGCTGCTCCGCGGCATGTGGGATCTTCCCGGACCAGGGCACGAACCCGTGTCCCCTGCATCGGCAGGCGGACTCTCAGCCACTGCGCCACCAGGGAAGCCTCCTCAATTTACCTTTAATCAGAAAGGTTTTCTCACCTTTCTGAAAAAAACTTAATCTTGAAACATGAAATAAAGAACTATACAATAAAACTGTTTTTCCATAACCCACAGAATCTCTGGTTCAACACTGAGGGTTTGAAATTTAAATCAAAAAGCACCAGGAATTAAGAATTCAAAATCCGTGTGTGGTCCCATTTGTTTATTTTTCTCTTTATTTCCATTTCTCTAGGAGGTGTGTCTAAAAGGACCTTGCTGTGATTTATGTTGCACAGTGTTCTGCCTATGGTTTCCTCTAAGAGTTTTATAGTGTCTGGCCTTACATTTAGGTCTTTAATCCATTTTGAACTTATTTTCATGTATGGTGTTAGGAAGTGTTTTGCACAGCAAAGGAAACCATAAACAAGATGAAAAGACAACCCTCAGAATGGGAGAAAATATGCGCAAAGGAAGCAATGACAAAGGATTAATCTGCAAAATATACGAGCAGCTCATGCAGCTCAATATCAGAAAAACAAACGACCCGGGCTTTCCCTGGTGGTGCAGTGGTTAAGAATCTGCCGGCCAATGCAGGGGACACAGGTTCGATCCCTGGTCTAGGAAGATCCCACATGCCACAGAGCAACAAAGCCTGTGCACCACAACTCCTGAGCCTGCACTCTAGAGCCCACGAGCCACAACTACTGAGCCTGTATGCCACAATGCCCACATGCTTTAGAGCCCGTGCTCCGCAACAAGAGAAGCCACGGCAATGAGAAGCCCGCGCACCACAACGAAGAGTAGCCCCCGCTCACCGCAACTAGAGAAAGCCCGCGCATAGCAACGAAGACCTGACATAGCCAAAAAATAAAAACAAATAAATTTATAAAAACAAAACAAAAGCCAAACCCAATCCAAAAATGGGCAGAAGACCTAAATAGACGTTTCTCCAAAGAAGATATACAAATTGCCAACAGACACATGAAAGGATGCTCAACATCATTAATCATTAGAGAAATGCAAAACAAAACTTTAGTGAGGTATCACCTCACACTGGTCAGAATGGCGATCATCAAAAAATCTACAAACAATAAATGCTGGAGAGGGTGTGGAGAAAAGGGAACCCTCTTGCACTGTTGGTGGGAATGTAAATTGATACAGCCACTATGGAGAACAGTATGGATGTGCCTTAAAAAACTAAAAATAGAACTACCATATGACCCAGCAATCCCATTACCGGGCATATACCCTGAGAAAACCATAATTCAAAAAGAGACATGTACCACAATGTTCATCGCAGCACTATTTACAATAGCCAGGACATGGAAGCAACCTAAGTGTCCATCGACAGATGAATGGATAAAGAAGATGTGGCACGTATATACAATGGAATATTAGCCATAAAAAGAAACAAAACTGAGTTATTTGTAATGAGGTGGATGGACCTAGAGCCTGTCATACAGAGTGAAGTAAGTCAGAAAAAGAAAGACAAATACCGTATGCTAACACATATATATGGAATCTAAAAAAAATGGTTCTATTGAACCTAGGGGCAGGACAGGAATAAAGATGCAGACGTAGAGAATGGACTTGAGGGCATGGGGAGGGGGAGGGTAAGCTGGGACGAAGTGAGAGAGTGGCATGGACATATATACACTACCAAATGTAAAATAGATAGCTAGGGGGAAGCAGCTGCATAGCACAGGGAGATCAGCTTGGTGCTTTGTGACCACCTAGAGGGGTGGAAAAGGGAGGGTGGGAGGGAGATGCAAGAGGGAGGGGATATGGGGATATATGTATTTGTATAGCTGATTCACTCTGTTATACAGCAGAAACTAACACAACACTGTAAAACAATTATACTCCAATAAAGATGTTTAAAAAAACAAAAACAAAAACCTGTGTGTGGAATATGATAAAAGGACCAGATGAAAAGTAATCCCATGTGCAAAAATCTATACTGAAAAGTGCTAAATGCTAGACTGAAGGAGACCCTCTAGGATTTCCAGGTAAACCTTATTCCAAAAACAAAGCAAAAGAAAGAAAAGCAGGTAAAGATTACAGAGGGTTGAAAAAAAATTACCAGATATAAATATCTTCTGAAGTGACATGCCCATACTCTCCCATTAAGACTGTTAAGTGACTATTCTTATGGAAGGCAATTGTTTAAAAAGCCTTAAAAATGTGATCTTCATTCCAGAAATTTATTTATTGCGTGGAAATGACTAACAATTTAGCTATAAGGATAAAACTTTAGCTATAAGGATACTTGCTACAGTGCAGCTTTTATTAACAAAATGTGTAAACAACCCAACTCTCCCACTATAGTGGTGTTTAATAAATCATGACATGTTTGTACACTGGATTACTATTTAACCTTTTAAAATTAGGTTGGAGGGGGCTTCCCTGGTGGCGCAGGGGTTTAGAGTCCGCCTGCAGATGCAGGGGACACGGGTTCGTGCCCCGGTCCGGGAAGATCCCACATGCCGTAGAGCGGCTGGGCCCATGAGCCATGGCCGCTGAGCCTGCGCGTCCGGAGCCTGTGCTCCGCAACGGGAGAGGCCACAACAGTGAGAGGCCCGCATACCACAAAAAAAAATAAATAAATAAAAATAAATAAATAAAATTAGGTTGGAGAAGCATAATTATTGATATGAAAGGAGGATTCCTGTATACTACTTAGTGAAAACTATATATAATTTTTTTTCAAATACTTAATGGATTTGCTGCAAAATATTAACTAGTTATAGCTCAATTAAGAATTAGGATAATTTTTATCCTTTTTGTTTACATGTTTTGATTTTTCTATAACTGAATATGTATTAACTATATTAACTATTAAAAATAAAGTAGTCCTAATGTAATTTTTTTCTTAAATCAGCCCTAACCTTTTTTTACCCAATGACACTTCTGGAAAGACACCTGCGACATCACAATACCTGCTCATTAGCTTCAGGTTCTTAAGAAATCCTTCGGCTTGTGACTCCATGTTCTGTAACTTATATACTTCCGTCTCCTTCCAGTTTTCGAGCACAGATACCTACCATTAAAGAATGTAAGTATTTTAAAACTAAAACTATTTTAAGGTTGGTAAAACAAACATTCTAAACCACTTTCAGGTTTCTCCTTAAATGACATATGATCAGAATCACCAGAACTTAATTATGTTATAATTTCTCTAAGGTGAACATGAATTAAAACTTTTGGGTTTGAAAATAGAATAACAAGATGACAGTAGAATTATATACCTAAAATTATACTTTTCTCAGATATGAAACTTTCCACATGGCTTACTGCTTAAGCCATATACAAGTACAGAGCTAGGTTACCTACATGTAAATACCTGGTGTGCATAATCTATGGTCCTGTTCATGGTGAGCAGAGGGCCAGGACCCTGCAGAACAACCCCAAGGCTGAACCCTACCGAATTTAAAGGCCTCGGAAACAGACTTGTGGTTGCCAAGGGAGAGGGAAGTGGGGGTGTGTGTGTGGTGGGAGTTTGGGGTTAGCAGATGCATACTACTATATATAGAATGGATAAACAACAAGGTCTTACTGTATAGCACAGGGAACTATATTCAATATCCTGTGATAAACCATAATGGAAAAGAATATACAAAAGAATGTGTGTGTGTGTGTGTGTATATATATATATACACACACACACACACATATGTATAACTGAATCACTTTGTTGTACAGCAGAAATTAACACAACATGGTAAATCAACTATACTTCAATAATAAATAAACACAGAATAGCTGCATTAAAATAAAATAAAAGCCTCAGAGAAGTTGTTATCAGCAAGGGCATTAAAAGGTTCTAGGGCATGTTTTTAAAACTTTAGACTCTCTGCTGTGGCTCCCCGCACAAGCCAACTGGCCATTTTTGTAAAAGTCACTGCAGGAAATGTAGACCTGCCTTGTTTTTTAATCCAGGTGTCAGTAACCTTGACAGGGCCCACCAGGCAAACCTGCTTGCCAAATGGTGACAAATGGGAACTGAATGACTTGGGAACAGAGATGCAGGCATAGGATTGGTAAAGTAGAAGTACTTGGACTGTTTTTCCTTCCTTTCTTTATAAAAGCAGCTGCATAGCTGATATTTCACTGGAAGACTCATGTTTACAGACTGCATAAGCTAAGCTTTTCCTTACTTTCCTAGAATAATCATAGACACATACACAAATAAGTAACATTTACTTCTCAATTAGAAAAACAAAGACAACCATATTTCAGGAACTAAATAAAATACAGCGAGAAGTCATTATTATTATTATTGTCTCAGTAGTTTCTCAAATCGTATACTGACATTGGTATATATTCTTCTGTGGGGAGGAGAGTATATTCTTAATAAATGGATTATTTTCAAGTTCCTTTTCTAGCACTGGCAAATAGATTTTATGGTTGGCTACTTCATGGTGCATCACTTGACTAAATATGATGAAGGCATTAACAGTGTAGAGCATGGAAAATGATTGAATTATGTTAAATAAGCAGGTTATAAAATGTGGTGTACACTATGAGTACAGCTATGTAATAAATAAGCACAAAGGTAAAAAATTTTAAAGCTACAGGCGAGGAGAGAGTGGTTGTTCCAGGGAGGTAGGATTATGGGTGAAAGGATATCCCTCAGCCTCCACACTTCCCAGCAATGCTGTCGTGCCTCATGTGTAATTAAACACAAAGTAAACAAATGATATCCTGCCATATCTGTCAGTCACCAAGTGTCCTGGTCTCACCTCTGCATCCACAGCCCTTTGAAGACTCTCTTCATAATGCTCTTTCTCTTTCTTTATACACTCTTCTATTTTCATTTTCTCATTCATAAATGTATTACTGCAAATATTAAAGAAAAAAAAACTTATTGAAAAAAACTTAATCAGTGAGATCACAAAGGCTGAAGCCAGGTTAACTTTTAAGTCATGCCACAAAAAGACTTACACATCTTCTAGAGAAACTTCTTGCCTAATATTTGACTATATAATGCAAGACTCACATGTGCTCTTTGCACTTTACAAATGATCGAAGGAAGATGTGAAATTAAAAGTGAGTATTGGTGGGACTGCTGAGAAACTGGTTCACCATTTTTATGAGGTTAGGTTAAGTCTAATCTGGCTACTGAGTCAGAAATTCTATTTTGACCCATATTACAAGGTAATAACCCAAAGGAAAAAAGTGATATGCACAAAGCTGTTCATGGCATTACGATTATAACAGCTTAAAAAGAAACAAACAAAAACCCGGCATGGACTATGACGTAAATGGAAATATGTGTATGAAACAATATTAAATAAGAAAAGCAGAATACAGCTTACTACTGAATACACTGGTTACCAGTATGTACAAACATTTCTATTTATAAAGGTTAAAAGGAAACTTTTTATAGGTTCATAACAAAAATTCTTTAATAAATCTTTAATTGTAGAGTAAGAAACTACCATAATATAGTTGAGACTGCTATTTCAAGTAACACAAAAGTTTTTCAAACACATTTTTAGTTTCAGGTTAATTCAAGGGAAAAGAAGAGTAATCAACAATGATAAATTCAGGACATTTTTTACACCGACAATGTGAAACAAAAGGAGAAACATCATAAAATAAAAATATTTAAAGAATAAATTTATTTAAATATTAATCTAAATCATAAAATAGAGAAATTTTTAAAAAGAGAAACATAATCATTTAAAAGAAACAGACAAGTAAAAATATATTTGGATGTCTCAATAAGTGCAGACTGTGCCTCTGGTATTAAAAGTATAATAAGATGTTAAAATAAATTTAAGCTTAATTTGCCTGATTTCAAAGGACTGGTCCAGAAGTAATTCACGTTCCTTTTCCTTTCCAGCGTTTTCCTGGGTATACCTACAAGTAAGTATAATCACCAAATTTTAATTAATTTTCAAAGGTTTTTAAAAACACGATCTCACACAGTAAATTCCTATATCCATGCAAACATTTCTTGAATTCTTTACATTTATTTTTGTTTCATTTCTAATATCTTCTAAATAGGCAAAGAATTTGGACCATTTTCCTTTTGGGAAAATTTCCTTCTGCACCTGCAGGGCAGATCACCTTTTTGCTTCACTCTAAGTCGCATGTCTGCAGCAAAGATCCCCTGTCTCAGTCCTCTGTCAGGAGCACCTCCAGGGGCTTCAACACGAGACAGAGGAGTAAGGTGTCGGATCATCATCAGTTTAACAGTGGTTCTCTCTCAAAATGAAAACAGCCTTCTATTCTTTAAAACAGGACCTCGGGGCTTCCCTGGTGGCGCAGTGGTTGAGAGTCCGCCTGCCGATGCAGGGGACACGGGTTCGTGCCCCAGTCCGGGAAGACCCCACATACTGCGGAGCGGCTGGGCCCGTGAGCCATGGCCACTGAACCTGCGCGTCCGGAGCCTGTGCTCCACAACGGGAGAGGCCACAGCAGTGAGAGGCCCGCGTACCACAAAAAACAAACAAACAAAAAAAAACAGAACCTCAAGTCCAACTGAACACACACTCGCATGCACACAGTGGGACAACTCTTCAAAACAAACTGTGTAAATCTTTGATACTTAAGCAATGTTCTGTAGCAGGTGGGTTCTGCTTCTTCTTTCACGCTCACCTATACACCTGTTTAGTCATCTCTACTTACTAAAAAACCCACATTTCCACTGAGAACCAGGTTAAATGCCATTTCACTTCTTTCACAAAATAGTTTCTCTAAGTTCTCAATACTAGGTGGCTTTTCATGGAATTTCTGCCTTCTTTCATAATTGTCTCTGGCTTCTGCCACTGCACCTGCAACTTGCTCAGGACAACAAAATGTGGCAGAAGTGATGCTCTGGGCTTCCCTGGTGGCGCAGTGGTTGAGAGTCCACCTGCCGATGCAGGAGACACAGGTTCGTGCCCCCGTCCGGGAAGATCCCACATGCCGTGGAGCGGCTAGGCCCATGAGCCATGGCCACTGAGCCTGTGCCTCCGGAGTCTGTGCTCCGCAATGGGAGAGGCCACAACAGTGAGAGACCCACGTACCACAAAAAAAAAAAAAAAAAAAAAGAAGTGATGCTCTGACAGTTCTGGGTCTGAACCTTCAGAAGGGTGGGCAGCTTCCACTTCTGCACTCTTGGAAGCTCTTAGCCACCACATAAGCGGTCTGGCTACCATGATGGAGACCACATGGAGAGATCAAATAGAGAGAAGAAGCCACATGGAGAGAGAGAAGGCCTGAAACTGCATAGGAAGAAAGAGGCCAAGTCACCCCAGCATCCCAGCTGAGCCCAGCCACAAGAGGAACCACTGACAAGACCAGCAGAAGAATGGTCCAGCCAAACAGCCCAGACTGCAAGAGCAGGATCAAATAAAAATTAATTTAAGCCACTGAGTTTCTGGTGTTTTGTTCAACAGTAGATAACAATTAAGCTGAGGAATCATATGACATATCACTGTTTAGGGAAAGAGGGGTTAGGAATGGATCACAGAGAATCTTGAAACAAACCTGGTCCATCTGACAACTGCCTGGAATGTATTACCAAATCCTTCGTATTACAGAACCAAATTTTAATAATTTAAAGATTCAGGATGGAAGTAATAAATAAAATGATCATCACAGAATCTTAGTGCTGGAAAGAACCTTAGATCTAGACAAGCCCTCTCATTTTACAATAAGGAAGAGGGGTTAAAGGTAATGTTCACAGTAAGAGGTGGTACTCAGACTGGAAGTTGGTTCTTTGTTGATCTGCAGTCTTACCTTTACGTAATTTATCTGCAAACATGGTAGGTTTATAAAAAGTTTTAGGTGCAATAATTCCCCAACAGATGTTCTTTAAAATGAAATGAAAATACCTAAAATTTTCACTTTACTTGATATAGCTTGAAATTGAATATCAAAAATGAAAAATAACCCAAAATATACCCCAATAATAAATAAATAAGTAAAAATCATTGACTTTCAAGTGTTACTTACATTTCACTGGCATTTAAAACCTTTTTCATCTTCTTCTTCAGTGCCTTTAGTCTCTCTTGGATTTCTTTTTTCTCCTGTTCCCATTTTTTAATTTCCTTTTCCAAATCTTCGAGGAACCAATCTAATTCTGTCTTTGAGATCTAAAAACATTTTAGAAAGTACCTAAATAAATGGGAAGATATACTTAAAAAAAAAAAAAAAAAAAAAAGCCTGAAAGACTATAATTGTGGTGGCGTGCTAGCTTAACCAATGACTCCAGTTCCACAGAACACACACTCAGGAGCTGGCTGTATGTGCTACCCTGGCCGAGGCTGGACATAAAGTCGCACAATACACAGCCTCAGCCCTTAAACAAGGATGGAGAGAGACATGACAGACTATCTGGTACTTGGGAAGGGCTTCTCAAAATCAGTGATATCTGATCTCTGTCTTAAAAAATGGGTCTGTCACATGGAGAATGGATTCCAAGTAGTGGCAACTGGTGGAGCAGAAGGTTAAAAGAGTAAGGCCTGTCTGTGCAAAAAAGCAAGAGGTGCTACATGGCTGGAGGACGAGGTGGGTGTTCAGAAGTCAGGGCACGGAGAATGGCATCTGAGGCACCTTGGGTTAAAATGGTCAAGGGCCTTGTAAGCCATGCTAGGGAATGTGGACTTTATCCTGCTGAAAACGGGAAGCCAGTGAAGGCTCTTAAGCAGGGTTGTGAGATGACGAGATTCCTATTTTAGAAAAATAACTGAAAGACAAAGAGGTGGACCAGGGTTAAGAGGGTGCATGAAGGAAGAGAATAGTGACTTTCACATTTCCTTGACTTTCTCTGACACTTTATTGTGACCCACAATAGCAAATACATTTTAATAATGATCTACAGCATATGTATATACATATATATGTATGCATGTGTGTACACATAAAACTGAAAAAATAATTGCCCTCACTTTCTGAGATGCCCCGGAGCAACTAAGCCCGTGTGCCACAACTGCTGAAGCCCACGTGCCTAGAGCCCATGCTCCGCAACAAGAGAAGCCACCGCGATGAGAAGCCCGCACATCGCAACGAAGAGTAGGCCCCCTTTGCCACCACTAGAGAAAGCCTGCGCACAGCAACAAAGACCCAACGCAGCCAAAAAATAAAAATTAAATTAAATTAAAAAAAAAAATCTCACTGCAATAGCCCAGGTGAGAGACAATGAGGATGACAGTGGTAGCCGTAGGGATGATAAAAAAAAAATAAAGGAAACTTTACAAGACTAGAATGGATAAGACCACGTGTCTGACTGGATATATGGTAGAGCAGAAGGTGACAGAGTTAAAGATAAGTTTCTACCTTGGATGAATAACTAAACAAAATTCCATTAACAAAAAAGGAGAATATGGAAGATGTACAGGAAAGAGGGAAATTAACCTAGATATGTACATTTAAATAAATTTATGAGTAAACAATAAAATATATATAAGGACTTAATAATTTTGACCCTGCAATCATTTTGATGGGACAGAGTAGAAATTTATAAGTGTTTGACAAAGACTACAAATCAAAGGAATAAAATTCTGAATTCAGTCTTCCAACATAGCCACACAGGAAGGAATAACGTATTTCCAAGTTTTGCTGATTTACACATCTTCTAACAGGCTATTCTAGAGTGGGTCAGCACACCATCAAGTCAGGTGTGTTCTGCTCCCCAAAGAACCTTTCCCAATATGGCAAACTCCAACCCCATTAATATACTACCATCCAAAAGTCCATTCACCAATTAATTAGTTGTAACTTGGAATGCATTTCCCCATAAAAAGCCATGTTAGAAACTTCAGTTAAATAGCCAACACTTCTCTTCCAAGAAGCTCACAGTTACAGTGGTTAGCTGAATAAAACGAGGTCTACAGTGTTAAAGAAGGCAAGTTTCCAGACCATGAAGAGTCTATTTGACTGCAGAAGAAATAGTCTCAACCGGGGTTCTGGGAGCAGAGACATGCGGTGCTGGAAAGATGAGGAGGAAAGCTAAGACTCCCCTCTGAGACGGTTTTGAAAAAGACTCTCGTCTGTCTTCAGCAGCCTCCCGTCTTCCTTTTGGCAGTGGGTTCCGCCCTCGGGGGGCCCTTCCTCCCTCAACACCCTCAAGTTTCTCTGGACCCCTGACTTAAGCCCACCCCCAGCCGAGGGCCTGCCAACTCCCAGGCATCCTTCCAGAACATCCTTCCTCCCCTTCCCTTGCCATCCCTCACCCCGAGGGCGCCTGACTGCAGCACGGTGCTCAGACGAACCACTTCAACCGGCCTGGAAGTATCCACGCTTCACTCTTCAGCCTAAATGATCCTCTAAGCTACAGGGAGTCTGCACACATGTTTTATTTGGCAAGCCCAGTACTTTTCGTTTGCTTTTCAAAATATAAATGTGTTATCTCTGCCTGGTCACAAAGCCCCTTGGTTTGCAACACCTGCCAGAATTTCAGGCAATATGACAAAGAGAAATGAAAAGCTGTTATCTTGATGCTCTGGACGGCTAGGTACAACACCAGTTGAGACAGCCTGCTTGGTCAGCTTTCTTACACAGGTGTTGCCTTTTGAAACTTCTTCTGAACCTACAAATTCTCTAAAAGTTTTATGTCATTTTTCGAGGCGTCATCTCTTCAGTGCCAGCAGATATACAGGCGGTGCATATGCCTGTAAGATGCCAGCCACTTATAAATGAACACGCTCTAGACTAATATTTCTAACAATTACTATGTTAGAATGGAGCAATATTTATAAGAGACTAAAAGAAGCACGTTTCAACTTTACTCTTTTCCAGTTTGAAATTCTACTAGTAACGACGACTGCTTACTGAAGTCCCAACTTCATTCCTGCTTAGGGAGCCTTTCATTTTCCACCTCTGACCAGGTTCCCTGTAGCCTGAACTTCCTGCTTAGGCTTAGAATGTGACCAGGTCACTGAGACAGGGGTTCAGCTACAGAAACTTGGAGCCTCCTCCTTCAGAAAAGACAGTGTACCCTGAAGCCAAGTTACACAGACTCCCTGTGAAATACGGCTGCCTAGTCAAAAGAGGCATCAACTTACAAGGACATTTCTCCCTCATCAGCTTTTGACACCAAGATTTCGGATGTTCCTGGGAAGCAGGTTTGCTAACCAGTCCAGGTCCTTAATGACTTTAAAGTCCCGCTGCAGGAGTAGGGTTGACCTCAATGGCCTTGAGATGTGCAGGCCAACTGTTCTAAGGCAGCAGCGGTTCAACAGCTTAGTGACATTCCCTCCATCACGGGGACAGTTCAACTCATTTTCCTTGCTGCAATCTTGCTGATCCTGAATGTGCTGAGTCATTACTGTGACAGAGGTGACCACCATGCCTACTAGGCTTACAAGATCCCGTATTCTACTACCATGACCAATGTCCATATGCACGCCTTGCTGCTGATGGCCAAGCCAGACTTGTTTCTTGCCTCTATTCTAAGCCAACGATTTCACCTAGGATGCAGCCCTTTGGCTGGGAGATGATGTACAACCTCAAGGTTATACTGGGACATAAGAACCTACTTGGCAACAAGTACCTCAAGCAGTTCAGGTATCAAAAGGCACAAAGTATTATAAACACACACACACACCCCCCTACAGCTCAGCCATGAAAAATGCTACATGAGTTCATCCGCCATTTGTACTCACCACCCTTTAATGACATAGCTGGCCTAGGGCAGCTATCACGAGCTTGTCTCTGACTACATGAAAAAGAATAATCTGAATGCCTTTCTTTGAAACATTAGAATAGGAGAAACAACAGGCTGTATACAACTGCATCCTGTATTTACACAGTTCACTGACATAATTATAAACACCTCTGAAAGTCTTTTTCTCAATTAGAGAAGATTTGGTTTTTATACCTCTTTTTTTAAACCTCAACTATGTTTTAAAATAAATATTTGAAGTGCCTTCAGTAATATATATAATTTAAAAAATACAAAATACAAAAGAATGCTAAGTAAAGAAAACAGAATAAAAAGATAAGAATGATAATATAAAAACAGAGCCAGAGTAATATAAAAACAAATGGCATGAGGTCCTAACCATTCTTCAGAAACAGTATTAAAACTTTCTGGCAGTCGAAGTCAAATAAAAACAAGCCCACTGCACAAAGAAATGCAGATGGTAAAAGTAGAGAGAAATTACTTCTCAGGGCCTCATAAAGAGGATGCTGCATAAAAGTCCTGGAAGATCAGCACAGAGCCTGGCACTTAAGAAGCATCCAATAAATATTTGTCAAATGAAAGAATGGGTAATATCCTCAACTACATACTAGCGGTAAATAAAGCAACAATCTTCACACAACGTCCAGGCCTGATAGCCTTTCATGTAGGCTGACAGAATATGAAGACACAATTCACTAAACCCAGTTCTTCAGGGGCCCAAGTACAACTGTTTGATAACATCGGCGGAGCTCCTAGTCTGTACACTGAGATCCAAAGATGGCTAAGAAACAGTCCTCACTTTCAGGGAGATCGCAGTTTGGTGGGGGAAACACGCATAAAAGATAATTACTACACCATACACAAAAATTAACTCAAAATGGATCATAGGCCTAAGTGGAGAGAGCTAAAACTATAAAACTCTAGAATACAGGAGTAAATCTTGGTGCTTGGTGATCTTGGATTTGACAGTGGTTTCTCAGCTATGACATCAAAAGCATAAGCAACAAAAGAAAAAATAGAGAAAGCGGACTACACTGAAATTTAAAACTTGTGTGCTGCAAATGATACCATCAAGAAAGTGAAAAGACAACCCACGGAACAGGAGATAGAAGAAATAAAGTTGCAAATATGGAAGATGGGAGAAAATATTTCTAAATCATATATTTGATAAGCAACTTGTACCTAGAATACACATATATGAAAACTCTTAATTCAATAATTTAAAAACAAATAATGAAATTAATAAACGGGCAAAGGATTAAAACAGACATTTCTCCAAATTTTCCAAAGATATAAAAATGGACATTAAGCACATATAAGATGCTCAACATCATTAACCTTTTAGGGAAATGCAAATCAAAACCACACTGAGAAACCACTTTACACCCATCAGAACAGCTAAAATCAAGAAGACAGATGATAATAAGCATTAGTGAGACCATGGAGAGATTGGATCCCTCATACACTGCTGGTGGGAATGTAAGATGGTGCAGCTGTTTTGGAACAGTATGGAGCTTTCTCGAATTCTTAAATATAGAGTTAGCACACGACCCAGCAATTCCACTCCTAGGTATATACCCAAAAGAAATGAAAACATATGTCCACAGAAAAACTTGTACTCAGATGTTCACAGCAATATTATTCATAACAGCCAAAAACTGGAAAGAATCCAAATGTCCATCAACTGATGAATGGGTAGATAAAATGTGATACAGCACACAAAGGAATATTATTCAGCAGTAAAAAGGAATGAAGTGCTGATACACGTTACTCGGATGAATGTACATGGATGGACCCTGAAAACATTAAGCTAGGTGAAAGAAGGCACTCACAAAAGACCACATATAATATGACTCCATTTATATAAAATGCCCAGAACAGGCAAATCCAGAGAGTAAATTAGTGCTTGCCTACAGCTGGGGGAGGGAGGGAGGAGAACAGGGAGTGACTGGTAGTGGTTATGAGATTTCGTCTTGAGGCGATAAAAATGTTCTAAACTTAAGATTGTGGTGATGGCTACAACAGCGTGCATATAGTAAAAACACTGACTATATACTTTAAATGGGTGAACTTTATGGTATGTGAGTTCTATCTCAATAATGATATTAACAAAATAATTACTGTATAATATAGTGTGAGGCACTCATTATCACCACTGCATTAATAAGGGCGTTTAACCAAGCCTGAGCTGTCGTCAGTGACTGCTTCCTCAACAACATGATGCCCGAGTTGGACCCAAACAGTGAGGAGGAGTGAGCCAGGCTTGGGGAGGAAGAAGACCACTTGAAGCAGAAGGAACAGTGCTGGGAAAAGGTCCAGAAGTGAGCAAATCACATGACAAGCACTATCCATTACGTAAGGAAGAAGGCAGAAGATGGAGTTAGGTACCAATCACAGAAGGTCGGTCTCTTAAGCTCTTGGTAATTACTGAGCATTAGTGAATTACTGGTGCTAACCTACTGTGGCAGAGGGATGGCATTCACAGCCCCATCCTTCACCCCTCCCCATATCTACACCCTTTCTCATGGGATCTTGGCGTTCCCTTCACTAAAGAGGCAGTCTCTTCCCCACCCCTGGCATCTGGGCTGGCTATGTGACTTGCTTTGCCTGATGTGATATTAGCAGTGACTGTCCTCACTTGCCCTTGTACTTACTGGAAGATGAAAGACACATGGAGCAGATCTAGTTGCCCCTGTTGTCCCCGCTGAGGCCATTCTAGCACAGCCAAGAACAGCACAGCCCTAGCTGACCCAAAGGTGAAACAGTCTAGCCAAGCCCAATCGGGATCAGCTAACCCACAGACTCACACATTTAATATTCATTGTTATACATCACTGAGGTTTTTGTGGGTGGTTGTTACTCGGCATTATTATGGCGTCGATTAACTGACAGGCTGCTCATGAAATGCTGAGAAATGTTTTTCAACTGGTTGTGGAACTGACATTCTCTTAAGGGAGAACAAAAGCAAGGTATTTGGAGCCCGACACTCACCACCTGTTCTCCTGCTTAGTACTGGTGTGACTTGGAGCAAGATGCATTAGCAAGTCCGGCCCCCTTTTTCCTTATCAGTAAAATGGAGAGAATATTATATACTATACTGTAACACTAGTACACTAGGATTGTTTTGAGATTAAATAAAATAATACATGTAAAATATTTACAACTCAGTATGGCACATAACATGAGCTCCATAAATGTTAGATTAAAAAAAATGCTGGTGCAACTAAGGAGCCCGCCTGCCACAACTAAGACCCAGCACAACCAAATAAACAAATAACTAAATAAATAAATGATAAAAAAAAAAAAAAAAAAAGGCTGGGGCCCTCCCTGGCGGCCCAGTGGTTAAGACTTCACCTTCCAATGCAGGGGTTGCAGGTCTGATCCCTGGTTGGGGAGCTAAGATCCCACATGCCTCGTGGCCAAAAAACCCAAAAAAACATAAAACAGAAGCGATATTGTAACAAATTCAATAAAGACTTTAAAAATGGCCCACATAAAAAAAAATCTAAAAAAAAAATTTTAAAAGGCTGAACTTGGCAAGGGCAATAACTGAACAGGAGAACCCCACCTCTATGAGGACATGAGCTGAGGAAGTTCTGGCAGGCAGGGGCCCAAGATTCTGTTGAAACAGGACAAAGTTCCAAATTCTACTCCATAAATTATTCTGGGCCAAAATTATTTTGACTGTGTTTTAAGAGTCAATGTCAACTAAATCCCCATCTTAGCTATAAGCAAATCCCATTAAAGCACCTTAAGAACATATGACCTAGGAGAGATGGGGAGTGACTGCTCAATGGGTACAGGGCTTCTTTTTGGAGTGTTGAAAACGGTTCTGGATTGGATGGTGGTAATGACTATACAACATGATGAATATACTGAAAACCACTGAACTGTATACTTTATAGTGGTTAAAGGTGACTTTTACCTTAATAAAACAAGAAAGAACATATGCCCTTGAGCAATATGGCAACCGGTTATAACCTGCTGGTTGCAGGTGAGCCGTACATTAAAAACAATAGGAGACTCTGGCTTTAGAATTGCTATTTTCCTCTGGCAGGGAATAGAGAATAGGCCCATCCCTAGCTCATGATAATCAAACTCCATCAGCTATATGCAATAGCTGGCCCAGATTCTTACTGATGCTTTGTAAACGCTCAGCGCTTTTCAAGTACTTTGTAAATAAGTGATTTTTCTCAAAGAGGGCATGACAGCATTCTGGGTGGGACAATTCTTCCTCCTTCTATACTTATCTCTGGCCATTCCCCACCCCTTTCCAACCACCTCTGTGAGTCCTCACAAAACTATGAAGTAGAGATTACATTATTAATGAGGAAACTGAGGGTCGAAGAGATTGAGTAAATTATTTTAGGTCACAAAGCTATTAAGTGGTGGTGCTGGGGTCACTAGCCAGGCAGTCTGACTCTTATTGCCCAAGTTGTTTTTCGTTTTTTGTTTTTTGATTTTTGGCTGCGTTGGGTCTTCATTGGTGTGCATGGGCTTTCTCTAATTGCAGCGAGCAGGGGCTACTCTTAGCTGCCGTGTGCGGGCTTCTCATTGCGGGGCTTCTCTTGTTGCAGAGCACAGGCTCTAGGCACGCAGGCTTCAGTAGTTGTGGCACGTGGGCTCAGTAGCTGTGGCTCGTGGGCTCTAGTGGCCGCAACTAAACCTCATCTGCTCTTATGCAGACAACAACCTCAGGATCTCAGACAAGCAATTTATCCTGCTAGGAAACAGGTATACATTTTACATGGAAAGTCTAATAACCTAACTGGCCTGTAATTTGAGGGACTAAATAATGGCTCTTTTTTAAAAATGGACTGACTACTCTTAAGTACAACCACATGGAACCCGACCCAGAGCCTTAGCCAAGTTAAAAAGCAGGTCAGAAGCCCAAGCCTACCAGCCAAAGCTGCTGCTCTCACAGCCCTCCTCCCTGCGTGCTCATTTACTGTACATTTCTTGGTCAAGTGTACAAAGAAGCCTTGATGAGCTGCACAAATACAGGACCCAGTCAGACCAGCAGTTTATGAAGCTGGACAAGCCTCTGCCAGAAAGAAAGAAACCTCACTCACCAGATGCCCACCTAAAATTAAGTGGCTGAGTCTGCAAATCTGCCCTCAGCACTTAATCGGGTGAACACAGGCATTCCCGCACGGATTTATTAAAACTGAAAACTGAATTTTCCTGAGGCAACACAAAGTTTACAAAAATATTTTATTTTGTTAAGCCCCCCAAGCAGCTTATCCAAATTAGTGTTCTGTGAGCCACTGTGCAGGGCTTTACTTTTGCTCATTTTTCCCTCTTTGCAATCAAGAAGACTTCATTCATCTGGGCAACTGAGCAGAAAGGCTGCTTCCTTCCAATTCTTCTCATTCTTCAAATCTCCCCAGTCTCATCCCAAGTAAAAACATGTCCTAAGGAATGTTATAACAGTAACCTTTACATACCAACCCTTTTCTTCTGGGCATACTTAAATCTCGATAAATGAGTTTATTGATTAAGGTCCCACAGCTCATTTTCCTCTACTTAATATGTGACGTCAGCTATTGACTCAGACATCTGGAACAAATTCTTCCTTTCTTAAATGGACTAACAGCCCTTTGTTACCTCTGTACAAAAGACCTCAGTTTTTACAAGCTGATTATAAAATGGGCAGAAGACCTGAAAAGATATTTTTCCAAAGAAAACATTAAGATGGCCAAAAGGTACATGAAAAGATGCTCTAACATCACTCATCATGAGAGAAATACAAATCAAAACTACAATGAGATATCACCTCACACCTGTCAGAATGGCTGTCATCAAAAAGAACACAATAGGACTTCCCTGGTGGTACAGTGGTTAAGAATCCGCCTGCCAATTCAGGGGACACAGGTTTGATCCCTGGTCCGGGAAGATCTCACATGCCGTGGAGCAACTAAGCCTGTGCACCACAACTACTGAAGCCCGCGGATCCTAGAGCCTGTGCGCTGCCACTACTGAAGCCCGCACTCCCTAGGGCCTGCGTGCCACAACTACTGAAGCCCGCACGCCTAGAGCCTGTGCTCTGCAACAAGAGAAGCCACCTCAATGAGAAGCCCACGCACCGCAATGAAGAGTAGCCCCCGCTCGGCACAACTAGAGAAAGCCCACTTGCAGCCACCAAGACCCAATGCAGCCAAAAAAAAATTTAAAAAGAGCACAATAAATGCTGGCAAGGATGTGGAGAAAAGGGAACCCTTGTACACTGTTGGTGGGAATGTAAATTGGTGCAGCCACTATGGAAAACAGAATGGAGGTTCTTCAGAAAACTAAAAATAGAGCTACCACGTGATCCAGCAATTCCACTCCTGGGTATATATCCAAAGAACATAAAAACACTAATTCAAAAAGATATATGCACCCCAATATTCACAGCAGCACTATTTACAATAGCTAAGATATGGAAGCAACCTAAGTGTCCATCAACAGATGAATGGATAAAGAGATGTGGTATATATACACAATGGAATATTACTCAGCCATAAAAAGGAATGAAGTTCTGTCATTTGGAAGAACATGGATGGACCTAGAGGGTATTCTGCTAAGTGAAATAGGTCAGACAGAGAAAGACAAGTCTCTATTTTATTGCTTATTTGTAGAATATAAAGTATAAAACAAACGAATGAATATAACAAACCAGACACAGATAGAGAGAACAAATTAGTGGCTACCAGTGGGGAGAGGGAAGGGCGGAAGGGCATGATAGGGGTAGGGGGTTAAGAGACACAAACTACTATGTATAAAATAAATAAGCAGCAAGCATATATTGTACAGCACAGGGAAATATAGGCATTATTTTGTAATAACTTTAAATGGCGCATAATCTTATCAAGTCACCATGTTGTACACCTGAAACTAATATTGTAAATCAGCTATCAATTTTTTTAAAAAGACCTTAGTTTAAAAAACAAATGTACCATGATTTCCTCACATCTATAATTCCATTTTCCCACTAATTCAATTGGGCCTTGCCATGAATCAGTATTACTCCAAGAACCAGTCACATGTAACTGAAGGTCAATCTTAAGCTCAGTAGACTCAACCAAGATACTCTGGGTGACTTCACAGTTGTAGTATGCCAACGCTCCGTGTCTTATGTTTACATTTCCTGAGCAGTAAGATGAAGATGATGATGATAGTAGTAGTAACAGTAGTGGCAGGCAACACTTAGAGAGCTCTTACCACGCACCAGGCAACGTTAAGTACAGCTGGCCTTCTGTGTCCTCAGATGTGGAACTCTCGGATACAGAGGGCTCACCATATTGCAGCACTGTATACAAGGGACTTGAGAATCTGTGGAGTTGGGTATTTCTGAATGGGTCCTGGAACCAATCCCCTGCAGTACTGCGGGATAACTGTACTTTACAAGTATTAATCTAACCGGGCAAATGGGAGCTATTGTCACCCAAATTTCCCAGATAAGAAACTAAAGCACAGAGATGCTAAATAACTTGACCAAGATCAGAACTAGTATAGAGCTAAGCCTGGATCTGAATCCAGTCAGTCTGACTCCAAGCCTCACACTCTGAACCACTATTGCTACACAACTTCTCTCACTATAAAGAATTTAGGGACTTGCCTGGTGGCAATGGTTAAGAATCCGCCTCCCAATGCTGGGGGCGCAGGTTCGATCCCTGGTCTGGGAAGATCCCACATGCTGCAGAGCAACTAAGCCTGTACGCCACGACTACTGAGCCTGCGCTCTAGAGACTGCGAGCCACAGCTACTGAAGCCTGCACACCTAGAGCCCATTCTCCGCTGCAAGAGAAGCCACCACAATGAGAAGCCTGCGCGCCCCAACGAAGAGTAGCCTCCACTCGCCGCAACTAGAGAAAGCCCAAGTGCAGCAACGAAGACGCAACACAGCCAAAAAAAAAAAAAATGCCATGAATTCAGAACACAATGATAAAAATATTTAAACAATAATAATAATAATAATTTAACTTGGAGCTTAGTCTCCAGAAAATACTTTTGGGGTTTTTTTGGTATTTATTTATTTATTTTAACATCTTTATTGGAGTATAATTGCTTTACAATGGTATGTTAGTTTCTGCTTTATAACAAAGTGAATCAGCTATACATATATATACCCATACCTCCTCCCTCTTGAGTCTCCATCCCATCCTCATCTCACCCCTCTAGGTGGCCACAAAGCACCGAGCTGATCTCCCTGCGCTATGCGGCTGCTTCCCACTAGCTATCTATTTTACATTTGGTAGTGTATACATAAGTCCATGCCACGCTCTTACTTCATCCCAGCTTACCCTTCCCCCTCCCCATGTCCTCAAGTCCATTCTCTATGTCTGTGTCTTTATTCCTGTCCTGCCCCTACGTTCTTCAGAACCATTTTTTTTTATTCCATATATATGTGTTAGCATATGGTATTTGTTTTTCTCTTTCTGACTTACTTCACTCTGTATGACAGACTGTCCATCCACCTCACTACAAATAACTCAATTTCATTTCTTTTTATGGCTGAGTAATATTCCATTGTATATATGTGACACATCTTCTTTGTCCATTCATCTGTCGATGGACACTTAGGTTGCTTCCATGTCCTGCCTATTGTAAATAGAGCTGCAATGAACATTGTGGTACATGATTCTTTTTGAATTATGGTTTTCTCAGGGTATATGCCCAATATGGGATTGCTGGGTCATATGGCAGTTCTATTTTTAGTTTTTTAAGGCACCTCCATACTGTTCTCCATAGTGGCTGTATCAATTTACATTCCCACCGGCAGGACAAGAGTTCCCTCAGAAAATAGTTTTATTTAAGCAAACAAACTGAATTATCATATATGAAAATTCAGATTCACAGCCCTTTTCTTCGACTGCAACTTGTAGAGCTTCTAAAACACTGCAAAAAAAAATACTGTTACTTTAATATGTCACAAAGAAATCTGAAATAGGCAACGAGAAAGATTCCTTTTGTTTAGCCAACAATGCAGTAGCTCAGCTAACTGAGGCTACACGAGCACAATTCTCCTAATGATACCGCATGCTTATTAAAGAGGGTTTCAGATAGGATTACCTTGTTTTCTTCTAGGTGCCTTTTCAACTTTTCTTCCAAATCCTTGGTTTCTTCTGACCCCTTGATATTTCTCTGCTCATAATTTTCACATGCTTCCTTAAGCTGCTCTTGTAAAACTTGGTACTCCTTTTCAATCTGTGAAATACTCCCCTAAAAGTATAATACAAAATTATCTATTAAAAGTAGTTTTAAAAGCCTATTTCTGATCTTGTTCTGAACTGTCTCTTAAAATAAACAACGGAGAATATATGGCAGATGAAAATTTACAAGGGAAATGTCACAATAATTCAAGAATTAAAAACCCATTACACTGTTTATCAAAGCCAGCTCTTTATTTATTTGGCTACATTGGGTCTTGGTTGTGACATGTGGGATCTTTGTTGTGGCATGTGGTATCTTTTTTTGTTGCAGCGCACGGGCTCAGTAGTTGCAGTGTGTAGGCCTAGCTGCCCCGTGGCATGTGGGACCCCAGTTCCCCAACCAGGGATCAAACCTGTGTCCCCCACAATGGAAGACAGACTCCCAACCACTGGACCATCAGAGAAGTGCCAAGCCAGCTCTTTTTTTAAAAAAAAAATTATTCATATTACTGGAACTCATAAGGAAACTTCTCAATATGTACCATAATTAGCTCTGAATATTTGTTTTAGAAGAGTCCAAAAATTAACAGTTTGATGTGAATGTCATCCTCCACAATTAACATCAAGAACTACTTACCAGCTTTAAAAACTGCAAATTTATGCATATTTTAGATATGAACAAGACATATTAATTTTGGCCCTACTTTTATAGTGTTTCAAATGGATAGTTGCTGATATTTTTAAAAGACGAGTTAAAATAGTATCAATAAATTATTTACAGTTATGTAACTGTCTCCCAGACAGCTTAAAAAAAAAGCAAACAGGGCTTCCCTGGTGGCGCAGTGGTTGAGAGTCCACCTGCCGATGCAGGGGACACGGGTTCGTGCCCCAGTCCGGGAAGATCCCACATGCCGCGGAGCGGCTGGGCCCGTGAGCCATGGCCGCTGAGCCTGTGCATCCGGAGCCTGTGCTCCGCAACGGGAGAGGCCACACAGTGAGAGGCCCGCGTACCGCAAAAACAAAACAAAACAAAAACAAAAACAAAAAAAAGCAAACAGAAGTCATACTGCAATGTGAAATGCTGGCAAACAATGAGTAGCACGTATGTATTTTTTTAAAGCCTTTCATACTGCTATGACTGGCAGCAATCACACATTTGTGTCTGAAAGAAGCACCTGTTTGATGCTGGCAACTCCTCCCAGCTGCAGGTAACTGCTCTACCAAGATACGAGGGGCCTTGGCAGCCAGGCTTTGGAAATCTAACCCAGTGGCACAAACTTGGTCCATCTTCCCCATCTCCTGCACCTCTCCCAGCATCTTAGCATCTTCCAAGTGTAAAAAGGCACGGAATCAAGGTTTTGAAATTCTGTAAATTATCAGAGAACCGTGCACTGTGGCCAAGGTGACCATACGTGCCAATTTGCTGTGAAGAGTCGCAGTTTTTGTCATCCAGACTGAAAGTTCAGCTCTACGAATACAGCCCATATTTAAATAATCAACTAAATGGTGAACCTTACTATGACCCACAAGCAAGGCTTTACAGTTTTAGATCTTAGTTATTTCTGTTTTCAGTCTCAATTCAGCAAAAAGGATCACAATGCAACTCAGTATTATGAATTAATTCATATGCCCCAAATTGCTAACAGAGACAGGCAGCAAGTTATATGCCATCTCTATGTTATTATACTTAAATTTCACCACAACTGTGTAAGAGGTATGTTATTTTCAGTTTTTAAAGATCAGGAAACCAAGGTTTAGAGAAGACAGGCAACTTCTCAAAGTCCCAGAAGAAAGCAGCCGTGCTGGGGATAATTTTAAGTCTCACTGGTTGAGAAACCAGCAATCAACTATGCTAATGTCAAGGTCTTGAAACTAAGAGCTAATTTAAGAAAGCATTCGTGAATTATCCCAACACTGATGAGAATATTTATATGAGGGTAAAAACATTGGCTCAAACAACACAGCGTACCTGGTTAAAGCTAAGTAGTATAAGAACTCAATACCACTCATTCTACTTGGTATACACTCATTCAGATAACAATGTTCACCACAGCACCGTAAGCATGAAAAGCTAACATAATCTAAATGTTCGACAAAAGAATCTAGTCAAATAAACTATGAATTCATATAATGGAATACCAAGCATGCATTAAAAATGTTGGTGAAAAATTGGTATTTACTGACATGGAAAAAAGTCCACAATATATTAAGACTGAAAATTTCAAATGTAACATATATGGTATGATACCATCTTTTAAAAAGCATTGCTAAAATAAATAAATAAATAAAATAAAATAAAAAGCGTTGCTAACTTAAATGCCAATGTTAAAATAAAACCTGGAAGGCTGCACATCAAATTCTAACATGGGTGATGGGAATGTAGATAATTTTCAATTTCTCTTTCATAATTTTCAGTATTGTTCATTAAAAAATTTAAGGGCTCTATATTATACTTTATAATTGGCTAAAACTGTAAAGCTATTTGTAAAAATAGTAGCAGGCAACACGAAGTTCTAACCTTACTTATTCCTAATTAATTACACACCTGATATTATAAATCACTCCTAATCAGTGATCATAGAATTGCTTCATTTTTAAATGACAGAGTAATATTCATTATATGGATGTACCATAATTCACTGAACTAGTGAATATCGATGGATATTCACGCTGTATTCCATTTTTTGTTGACATAAATACAGATAAAACAAATATACAAATATCCTGTTCACTGGTCTCCGTACACATATATGAACGCAGATAAATTCCAAATTGCCTTCCCCCAAAATTAACACTTTTATATTCTTTCAATAACGTATAAATGATTGTTTTTCTTACTTCCATTGGGGTTGGGCACCATTTTATATGTTTAAAAATTATCCTTATTTCTTTTATTGCAGATTGTCTATTCCCATCCATTCCCATTTTTGTGTCAGATTATTAATTTTTTCCTTATTGATTTACAGCAACTTCATATGCTAAGCAAGGAAATTAGTTCTCTGTCCTATGCTGCAAATAATTTTCCTAGTTGGTCATGTGTGTTTTGATGCTGTATATATTTGTTCATACATATATATGTTATGTGCATGTATAGACACATTACATATGTGTGTGTAAACACATATACACAAATACTTTTCTGTCCTGCTGTTCATTAATCTTATTTTTAAAATTTTCCTTTGCTTCTAGGTACTCTTCTAGGTCCAGTTTTTAATATTTAAATATTTTACCTGCCTGGAATTTATTCTGGTATATGGAATGAGGTAGGGATCCAAGTCAATTTTTTCTAGATGGCAACGCACTTCTCCTAACACCACGTATTTAATAATCTACTTTTTGCTCACCAACAGCTAGCATTTTTATTAGACCTTAAATTTCTATATTTTGTTCTATTGGATTCTTAGTCTAATGGTCTATTTATGTGCTAATATAGATTTATATTATGTTTTGATACCTACTGCACAACTCCCCTTCCTATAGTTTCTTTTCCATGGGCATTCTTAATGTTTGTTTTTCCATATGAAGTTTAGAATGAATTTGTCCAGTTTCAAATAAATTCTATGCAGTAGCCAGCCACCAAGGTGGCCCCCCAAGATCCTTGCCTTTTGGTATGCATGCCATTGTATAATCCTCGCCTACAATGTATCAGGGTTGGTGGGTTGGTCTATGTGACCAAGACAAATACAGGAGAAGTGATACACTGTGACTTCCTAAAGTAGGTCATGAAAGCCATTGTTACTTCTGCCTTGGATCACCCACTCTGGGGAAAGCCAGGCCTCAGGAGGACACTCAAGCAGCCCTAGGTGGAGGTCCACAGGCAAGGAACTCATGCCTCCTGCTAACAGCCAGCACCAACTTGCTAGGCATGTGAATGAGCCATCCTGGAGGTAGCACCTCCAGTCCCAGTTACTCCTGCAGATGCTTGAGCCAAGGTCAACACCTTGACTGCGACTCGTAAGAAATATCTGGAATGACCCAGCTAAACTGCTCCTCCATTCCTGACTCACAGAAATGGTGAGGTAGCTTGTTATGCAGCAATAGATAACTAATACACTCTGTTCATGTTTGTTTTGAGACTGTGTTAAATTAAAATCTTTAGAGAGAACCAATCTCTTTAATAATAGGTCATCCTATTCAAGTACACTGAACATTTTCTCATTAAGTCTTCTGTGTGTCTCAGTAGCATTTTAAAGTCTTCTTTCACAGGTTTACATATTTTATCTTTTTGATGCTATTGAAAATGTAATCTTTTCTTTTAATATAATTTGCAATGGGTTGCTTATATATGGAAAGGAATTTTATCCAATCAACCTTCTGAATTATCTTACATTTTGGTATTGGGTTTTCGGTTGATCACTTTGGATGTTCCAGGGACACAGTCTTAGCCTCTGTAAATAATGATACTTATACCTCCACCTTTAAAATCTTATTTTTTTCTCTTATCTGATTTTTTCAGCTAATATCTCCAGGATAATAATAAATATTAATGATGATATATAACCTTTAAGCAAGGTGACGCATTTGGCTTAAGAAAGATACAAGCATGTTGAAAAGTATTCATCTATTCCCATTTGATTATGAGTTTTAGTCAAGAAAAAAACTTGAATTTTTTCCAATACCCTATCAGCAACTATGGAGTTGATCAAATGACTTTTCTCTTAAGATATATTAACACAGTAATTACATTAATAGATTTTTTAATTGAATCATTCTTAAAGCGGTGAATGTTTTTATAATAATTTCTGTATTATTCATGTGAATAAGCTTTTATTTATAAATTAATAAGGCTCATTATACCAGTTAAAACAATAAAGCCATTATACTTCACAATCAGTAAGCTAGGAAAAACTTACCTTTTCCTCTGCCTCCCCTTCCCACATTCGAACAATAAAGACAAAACAATAATTTTTTATTATGTTCTAAAGCTTATTCTATAATGTTTTGTATGGAATAACTGGCTTCAAAATAGTTCTAAGTTCGTCATTCCCATCTAGTTAAAAGTAAAGAAAATTAAACCTTTAAACAGTTTCATATGATTTTGACTCACCTGTTGTGCCTCAAAAGGATCATACGGCTCAGTATTGACTTCCTGATGCATTATATTCCGAGACACCTTTGGGGCAAAACAAATACATTCAGTCTATCTCAATTGCTCTAGTAAAATAAATCCATCATGTAATAACATTTTGAAACATGCCCATAACTTTTTCAAGGCTTTTTCTGGCCAGTTTAGATAATGTTCTATGCTTTCTACAAATATTTGTAACAGGAAAAAGTGATCATTTATAATTAGTAAAAGTGAAAATGATTTTGGTTCATTACTGTTAACATAATTCTTCAAAGTTTTCTAGAAAGCAAAAAACTTAATGAGTAGGAGGATAACCAATAAGGATTTAATGAATTCATGCCTGATGAAGTTAACTATAGAGAAACCTTAGCTTATTCTCGTGCTTGTCAGGAAGGAACTATTATTCACATCTCTCTTGTCTCTCTCCATCTGGTTGTGTCTTTTAACTCCCTCACTCCTCCCCTGGTTTGGTAAGAGAATTGGGCATGTGCAGCCCAGACTCTTCCTTTTTTCTTTTTCTTGGGAGCTGCCCATGCAGAAAGCACGTTTTCCCCTTCCTTCTCCATGCACTATGTCTTAGGGGCAGGCACCCAAGTTAGGAGGCCTTCTAGTCCAGCACCGCTGTAACTAGGTGGGGAAGCTGGTATGTCATGGGCTTCACTCTTAGGACATAAACTCTCTACAGAAACAGCCACATCTTCCTGCCATACTTTTATTAATTATCAAGGTGATGTTTTGGCTCCATCTGCTGGTTCCACTATCTTATTTCTCAACTGGTGCAAAACTTGGATAGGAAGAAGGATGTTATTTACTAAACCCAAAAATTCCTTCTGGCATTACCTGTCACGCCCTACAAAAGGGTTCATAAAGTCCATCATTTTAAAGAATTTTAGTAAATATAATGGCAATGAAAAATGAAGAGGAAAATTTAACTTTAGTATTAAGAAGACTTTCTATTTTCAGTCTTACCTGTACAGCAACCATTTGTGTATGTGGAATATCTGTTACTTTATCAGTGTTTGCTGGATTTACTTCCTGCTTGGCAGAATTTCCACAGTGGTCATCATTTCTGTTAGACTCACTTTGGGCTGTATCAGCACCATCCGTGATGCACTGTGACTTTACTGATATTTCCAAAGATTCCTGAAGGATTTGTGTTTCAGAGGCAATCTGGTTACCAGGGGCATTCTCAGCACTGAAATGATGGCCCTCAAAACGCACTTCTGTTATGTCACTGGCTACAAAAGACGGCACCACTGGTATTGATCTTTGCAGCTGATATTCAGAAGAAACTCTGGCCAGAGGTGCATAAATGCTATACTGGGGCAAAGTCGGTAACACATTTATAAACGCTGGTGGTGTCTGGGTAATGTCAAATCCCCGAAAGGGAAGATACGTACAGTATCCTGTGACCAACTGGGGTTGAGTCCAATAGGTTGGTTTCACATCCTCTGTAACTGGTTTGGGAGAATTAGAGGAGACGTGTTTGTGACTGGTCTCCTCGGAGACTGGTTTGGGAGAATCAGAAGACACCCCTTTGGGCTTCTCATCCTCAGAAACTGATTTGGAAGAATTATCGGAAATTAGTTTCGGCTTCACAGCTTCACAAGGTGACTGGGGAGAATTAGCAGATGTAAGGTGGGGCTTCACATCCTCAGAAGCTGGTGCTGAAGATAAGTCAGACACTGGTTTGGATTTCACATCTGGTTTAAATTCCCTAGCAGTTGGATTCAGCGGTAGTTTAACTCGTAAATACTCTCCTGTTTTCGAAATTTCTTCTACTTTTGTCTTAATGTTTTTCTTCTTTCTCTTTTTCTTAAGCCGTAACGCAACTTTCTTCAATGCAATACAGTTGTCAATCACAACAAAACGAGGACATCCCAGGAGAAAAGATTTCAAACCACCTGCTTTTTCTAGTATCTGTCGAGTTTCTTCTGGGAAAAACTCATATTCTTCAGAAAACATCTTGTTACTCATGTCCAAGGGACCATGTTCCTCTAACAACTGAGAGAAATAACTTGGAAAAAATTTACATAAGTTATTATAAGGAAGTACTTGTACATGTTTATCTGAAAAAAATATTTCCCAAAATTTCTCCCAAAGCAAAATACTACTTCATTTCTAACTGATCTTGACACCTCCCCAACAAATATGTTATACTCATATTAAATCTGAGAAAGGCTAACTGTAATCAATGATACTATAAATAAAATTTTTACCCCTCAGAAAATAATCCTTTAAAAAATTTTGGGGAAAAAAACTAAAGGAGATTAAAAAGTTAGTTTTGTAAGTTTCAGTTAAATAATTATTCACTATATTTTAAAAAACAATGAAAATCAAAGAAACTTATTCAAGAAAAACAACAAGGCTATCAATAACAAGAACATCAAATGAAAAAAGGAAATCAAATTTCAAAAAAATCCTACTGGAATTTACATATAGTAAATCTATTAACATTTCTCTGTTTAGGAACATACAATGATTCAGAATTATTGAAATCAATCAGGTCTGATCAATAAACCACCACACTGCAGGATCAGATCCACAGTAATGGGGCCAATCCCTTAACCTGCCTCCATCTGTGGACTGGGTTTGTTCACTCCAGTTCTGGGGCCATGTTCTTTTGCCATTCTTGTGCCAGGCTCAAAGAGGCTTCCTCTCCCATTTGAATTTGGTATTCAGTCTGTAACAGTGGCACAACTAGCAAGAAAGACACATACCAAGGACACTAAGAAGGCTTTTTCAAGGGCAAAAACCTCCAAAGGAACATTCTTAGTAAATTAAAGCTAACCAGGAAGATAACTTACTCAGGAGGAAGGTAAAAACAATACTTCTTTGAAGCAAAAGAAAACCACGTTATGTGCAGATGCTGCTGCACATAAATGCACAGGACAATTACAAGTGATTAACCCCTGTTCAAAGCAACTGCCACACTGAAACCTAAAGACCAAAAGCCACTTCTCTTTGTCTGCACTGCTGACCTAAATACTTAAAAGCCGTCAGTCTCTTTTAAAGTGTTTTTTGATAAACATTTTCCCCTTAGAATAAGCTCTGCAATAGAAACTCCCCTACATACATGTTGTTTTGCAAGGTAACAGGTTAAATATGCGTTTGCCTTAAGATTCTAATCAAACTTCATTTTCAATGAGAAATCTCTAAAAGCAGAAACTGTTGAGGGAGGGCAATAAGGTAAAAAGAAGCAAATCACTGTAGCCTCAGGAACAATAACCCTTGCTGAGGGTTCTGGCCAATTGGTATAAATAACACTGACCCCACAATCTGTCCCAAGAGAGACCTTTCCAGTTGGTGTTTAGCTGCCACAAGCAACAGCAGATAATTCATCAGTGGTGTTATGTGTATTTACTTTTTGCTCTCCGTGATGAATACTAAAGAGAATCATTAAAAAATAAAGCTTTTCTACCTGCATTAAAATACTTAAATCCAAAATGGGATCACTAAAGAACAGAGACCACAGGAAAGAAAACCATTACCAGTAATTTAGCAGAGAGCTTTTCGAGAGTTCACAACATGAATGATGATATAGATATGGTGATGATTACTGAGTAACTAATAAAAGTCAGATTCCTGAAGAATACTTAAGGATACAAAAAAATGCTCACCATGCATTTTTAGGTGAAAAGGGCAAATGACAAAGCTGAGTGTATAGTTAAATAACAGCTTATAAAGTCCAAAACACATATTTCATACATATAAACATTTTAAAAGTCTGGGGACTTCCCTGGTCCAGTGGTTGAGACTCCACACTTCTACTGCAAGGGGCATGGGTTTGAGCCCTGGTCGGGGAACTAAGATCCTGTATGCCGCACGGTGCGGCCAAAAAAATAAAATAAAAAGTCTGAAAGGATACCCATCTTTTTTTTTGAAGAAATAGAGCCTCCATGTTTTTCCACTGGCTAAATAGCAATGAATTTTTCATACATTCAAACAGAACAAAATTTAATTCAACAAGGGTCCCTAGCCCAAAGAAAAACAGCATTATAACCACATTGTGAATAAAATTTTTATAGTGATTGTTATTTGAAATGCAACACAAAATGAACTTTAACTCTATTTATATGCTTTTCTAGCCTTGAAAAATAGTCTCTGTAGATAAGCATGGGGCCCAAGATAGCACAAATATGATTTCTTCATAATCCAGGCTCTAATAGGGATAGTGTTCTTGCACTTCAGAACCTGAGGCAGACTGGCCATGCTGTGCTTGACGGAAGTGATAAAAATAATAATAAAGTTAATTTTACCACAGATAACAATAGTTGCTATATTACATACATGTACATGTTTTCATTTTTTAAGGAACCTCCATACTTTTTTCCATAGTGACTATACCAATTTACCTTCCCACCAACAGTGAACAAGGGTTCCCTTTTCTCCACATCCTTGCCAACACTTATTTCTAGTCTTTTTTATAAAAGCTATTCTAACAGGTATGAGATGGAGATGATAGCTTATTGTGTGTTTATTTTTAAACTGAAGTACAGTTGACTTAAAATATTGTGTTAGTTTCAGGTTTTACAGCAAAGTGGTTCAGTTATATATATATATTTTTTTTCAGGTTACTTTCCATTGTAGGTTATTACCTTATTGTGTTTTTGATTTGCATTTCCCTAATGGTTAATGATGCAGAACATCTTTTCATGTACCTGTTGGCCATCTGTATGTCTTCTTTGGGAAAATGGCTATTCAGGTCTTCTGCCCATTTTTTAATTGGACTGTTTGGGTTTTTTGCTATCGAGTTGTATCAGTATTTCATACATTTTGGATATTAGCCCCTTATCAAATATATGATTTTCAAATTATTTTCCCATTTGCAAATATGTGTATGTATATTTTCATAATTCAGTGATGATCATTAGTGTCTTAAATGGTCCTTAATGGACTGCCACGTGCTAGTGCATGTCACTGTCAGAACAGGGGCAAGGGATAGGAATGGGAAAAATATTTCCAAAAGCATTCCCATCCTACTATTCTGGTTGTGCCCCTTTGAAAAATCACTGTTTTCTACATGCTCATGATTCCTTTTTTTTTTTTTTTAAAGAAATAGATTAAAAGATGAGGTCCCAGTTCCCTCTTTCTTGGAAGAGAGCATGACAAGTAAGCAAGAACCACATTTTCTTTTTGGTAGGCAAAGACTGATAGGGAGAAAAAACCCGATTCTTATTGCACAAAGTCATTTTTATTTGCAATACACTGTGATTCAACCAATGATCAATTTTGCGCTCCTGCTACTTGTAAGCTGCATGATAGAACTACATTTTCTACTTTTTCTGAAATCTTCCCCAGTGCTTAACCTTAAGTGGTTAATAAATCTTGACTAATTAACACTACTAAAGAGGTGTTAGGAAAAACTGAATGCAGAATGCCACCTACTGAAATTTATTATGCTTCAACTATGTGTATCATAAAATGTTAGAATAAGGTGGAGGTCACTGAAAAAAAAATCAGTCCAACCCCCTACTTTAAACTGAAATACTTACATCAAGAAAAAGTTAACAGCAGTTATCATAGTATTCTTGACTTCTTGTCTAATATGTTTCTACTCTACACTCTTTTCATATACAATAATTTTATTTTTCTTTCTCTTACCCATTGGCCACTAAAAAAATCATTCTTAAGCCAATCATTACATGTTTTCTTTTGAAAATTCAAGGAAAGAATTATGTTTTGAGGTATGACTTCCTGTAACTTCTTGACTTTCTCCTATTATAAGATATAAATTCTATCTCAAAATACACAAACAAATCAGCCTATTGGTTTCTCATAAAGTTATTAAATTTCTTCCCACTTACAGTGGTAATAAATTCTTTAAGAAGCAAGCTCCTGAAAACTACAGTTTAGCTTCAGTTTTGGATGCTTGAAGCAAAGTCCAGCATGTTTTAAGAAGTACTGGTATAGTTTTATAGCTGATTCCAGGTTGTCATCCAGTTCTCTGAGAGTATGATTTGCTCAGCACTTCAACTCTGAAGAAAAACTACGAAAAGGGATCCAAGAGGATATAACAAGACTGAATAGGAACAATGCAACTGAGAAAAATAGAAGTAACAATAACCAAATTATAGATGAGTGATGGGTTTTCCAGGAGTTCATTTTTTTAAATTAATTTTTATTGGAGTATAGTTGCTTTACAATGTTGTGTTAGTTTCTACTGTACAACAAAGTGAATCAGCTATATGTATACATATATCCCCTCTTTTCTGAGACAGGAGTCTGCTTTCAAATTAATTTTCTGTTGCAGATCTTTGCCCCTCAACTTCTTTTCCTAAGGAAGGCATCATGCACAACTTATTAATGCCAAGCTAAAAAAAAAAAAAAAAAAAAAAAAGGCAAACGTTTCCTAGATTTTTCTGAACTCTTTACTCCACTACTGTATCCACCCCACAAAGACTTGACTTTAGTGTTAATTTCTCTTTTCTTTTTTTTTGGCCATGTCATGTGGCATACAGGATCTTAGTTCCCTGACCAGGGATTGAACCCGTGCCCCTGCAGTAGAAGTGCTGAATCATGGACCGCCAGGGAAGTCCCCTAGTGTTAATTTCACATTCATATTTTCAATCCAAAAGTAATTGAGCCCAAAGTTTCTTTAAAGGAAAAGTCTGTTTCTCTTTACTTAGATAAATGTCTGTAAGTCAAGTTTTCAATTCAATAAAGAGATACAGGGCTCTATATGTGTTCTATACCATCACAGCTGGACAACTATCTCAGCAGAAGTAATAACCAGATCCTGGTATCCCTTCCCCATTAAAGGGCAGTACTTCACCAAGCTACATTAATTGTCACTGGACTTAGGAGATGCCAAACAACTGCATCATCAACATAAGGACAATGAGATCAAATAATTATACTATTCCTTGTCAAATGTATACACTTTAGAATTCATGATAAAAGATTATGGCTGGAAACTGTTTATCATTCCTATCAGGACATACCAGGACAGTTTTGGAAATAGACAGAATCTACATTAGCAGCTCAAACTGACAAAACTAATAATCATTAGGATTCTAAATGTAATAGTTAAAAATCTTCAATTAACTTTGTTTAATACATGACAAAAGCCATAAAAACACTTTTCTTCCCCAGAGTTTGTGAGCCAATCAGTGATTCCTTTAATAAACATAAAGGGACACAAAGTAAACAACTTAAGATCTTTAACTGGCAGCCTCAGTATAATAGTTGTAGGAATGTTAAACTACTTACTCATATAGAGTTGAACATTTTTGTTTTGGGTTAATGTCCCACAGCTTCTTATTACGGACAACATATTCATTACTGTGCTGTTCATACAGAGCTTCAAATTCTTCTACATCGTGACGAAGATGGTCAGGCACTACAAATGGGCCTGCAGAATTTGAATTGCGTTTGCTGATTTAAAAAAAAAAACAACACAATTTTGTGAGTAATTAACTTTCAGGTGGCCCAGAGTAACATTTAAATTGAAATAAAGATAGCAACATATTACTCAACTTCAGGATGCAAAAAAACACTACCAGAGAATTTAATGCAGAACAATTACCTTTCCACAATTACAGTCAAGAGATACCTGACTACTGAGTAACGTACGAGATACGTGACTACTGAATAAGGTACAAGATACCTGACTACTAGGTAAGGTACAAGATACCTAAGTACTTTTAATTACTTACTCTTGCTACCAAGAGGAAATTTTTTTTAAATTCTGGTTTTAAAAAAAATCAATGTTGCACTAATTGTAACCTGTTAAAGAGAAAAATGACAGAGTTTATTATAACTGCTATCAATTTAAGTTAAGGTGAGATTGAGACTGGTAAAAGGTACTTAAATAAAAAGATTTTTAAAAAAAACAGTATAAGATTCTAACACTCTAAAAAGATATCATAAGACTGCTGATTTACATTCTGGCTCTGCTATGTACGAGCTTTGTGTCCTTGGACACTCAACTGCACCGTGCCTGAGCTTCCTTACCTGTAAACTGAATATAATACTACTACGTATCTCCTAGAAAAAAGAGTGGATTAAATGGGTTATACATAAAAAGCTCTTAAAATAGTGCCTGGTACATAAGTGCTATCAAAATACAGGCTACTGTTATTTTAACTTAAAACAATCCCTCCATTCAAAGAATCCATGGAAATGTACAAAGCCAACCGTTATTACAACTCATTTAAGAAACGTGGGGGGGCTTCCCTGGTGGCGCAGTGGTAGAGAGTCCGCCTGCCAATGCAGGGGACACGGGTTCGTGCCCCGGTTCGGGAAGATCCTGCATTCTGCGGAGCGGCTGGGGCCCGTAAGCCATGGCCGCCGAGCCTGTGCGTCCGGAGCCTGTGCTCCGCAACGAGAGAGGCCACAACAATGAGAGGCCCGCATACCGCAAAAAGAAAAAAAAAAAACAAAACAGAAACGTGGGGGAAGAGAGAGATCGGTTCAAGATGGCGGAGTAGAGGAACGTGCTCTCACTCCCTCTTGCAAGAGCACCAGAATCACAACTAACTGCTGAACAATCATCGAGAGTAAGACACTGGAACTCACCAAAAAAGGTACCCCACATCCAAAGACAAAGGGGAAGCCACAAGGAGACAGCAGGAGGGGCGCAATCACAATATAATCAAATCCCATAACTGCTGGGTGGGTGACTCACAAACTGGAGAACACTTATACCACAGAAGTCCACCCACTGGAGTGAAGGTTCTGAGCCCCACGTCAGGCTTCCCATCCTGGGGGTCTGGCAACTGGAGGAGGAATTCCTAGAGAAACAGACTTTGAGGCTGGCAGGATTTGATTATAGGACTTTGACAGGACTCGGGGAAACACAAACTCCACTCTTGGAGGGCACACACAAAGTACTGTGCGCATCGGGACCCAGGGGAAGGAGCAGTGACCCCATAGGAGACTGAACCAGACCTACCTGCTGGTGTTGGAGGGTCTCCTGCAGAGGCGGGGGGTGGCTGTGGCTCACCGTGGGGACAAGGACACTGGCAGCAGAAGTTCTGGGAAGTACTCCTTGGTGTGAGCCCTCCCAGAGTCTGTCATTAGCCCCACCAAAGAGCCCGGGTAGGCTCCAGTGTTGCGTCGCCTCAGGCCAAAAAACCAACAGGAAGGGAAGCCAGCTCCACCCATCACCAGACAGGCAGATTAAAGTTTTGCCGAGCTCTGCCCACCAGAGCAACACCCGGCTCTACCCATCACCAGTCCCTCCCATCAGGAAGCTAGCACAAGCCTCTTAGATAGCCTCATCCACCAGAGGGCAGACAGCAGAAGCAAGAACTACAACCCTGCAGCCTGTGGAACAAAAAACCACATTCACAGAAAGATAGACAAGATGAAAAGGCAGAGGGCTATGTGCCAGATGAAGGAACAAGATAAAACCCCAGAAAACAGCTAAATGAATTGGAGACAGGCAACCTTCCAGAAAAAGAATTCAGAATAATGACAGTGAAGATGATCCACGACCTCAGAAAAAGAATGGAGGCAAAGATGGAGAAGATGCAAGAAATGTTTAACAAAGACCTAGAAGAATTAAAGAACAAACACCTAGAGGAATTAAAGGACAAACAAACAGAGATGAACAATACAATAACTGAAATGAAAAATACACTAGAAGGAATCAACAGCGGAATAACTGCGGCAGAACAATGGATAAGTGACCTGGAAGACAGAATGGTGGAATTAACTGCCACGGAACAGAATAAAGAAAAAAGAATGAAAAGAAATGAAGACAGCTTAAGAGACCTCTGGGACAGCATTAAATGCAACAGTATTCACATTATAGGGATCCCAGAAGGAGAAGAGAGAGAGAAAGCACCTGAGGAAATATTTGAAGAGATTACAGTTGAAAACATCCCTAACATGGGAAAGGAAATAGCCACCCAAGTCCAGGAAGCACAGAGAGTCCCAGGCAGGATAAACCCAAGAAGAAACACGCCAAGACACAGTAATCAAACTGGCAAAAATTAAAGACAAAGAAAAATTCTTGAGAGCACCAAGGGAAAAACGACAAATAACATACAAGGGAACTCCCAATAAGGTTAACAGCTGATTTCTCAGCAAAAACTCTACAAGCCAGAAGGAAGTGGCATGATATATTTAAAATGATGAAAGGGAAGAACCTACAACCAAGATTATTCTACCCAGCAAGGATTCCATTCAGATTCCATGGAGAAATCAAAAGCTTTACAGACAAGCAAAATCTAAGAGAATCCA
The DNA here is from genome assembly GCF_005190385.1 of Monodon monoceros. NCBI lineage: Eukaryota > Metazoa > Chordata > Mammalia > Artiodactyla > Monodontidae > Monodon > Monodon monoceros. The sequence goes on from NW_021703767.1 coordinate 8,200,742, forward strand.
CCAAACCAGCTCTACAACAAATGCTAAAGGAACTTCTCTAAGTGGGAAACACAAGAGAAGAAAAGGACCTACAAAAACAAACCCAAAACAATTAAGAAAATGGTAATAGGAACATACATATCGAGAATTACCTTAAATGTAAATGGATTAAATGCTCCAACCAAAAGACACAGGCTTGCTGAATGGATACAAAAACAAGACCCATCTATATGCTGTCTACAAGAGACCCACTTCAGATCTAGGGACACATACAGACTGAAAGTGGGGATGGAAAAAGATATTCCATGCAAATGGAAATCAAAAGAAAGCTGCAGTAGCAATACTCATGTCAGATTAAATAGACTTTAAAATAAAGAATGTTACAAGAGACAAGGAAGGACACTACATAATGATCAAGGGATCAATCCAAGAAGAAGATATAACAATTATAAATATATACGCACCCAACATAGGAGCACCTCAATACATGAGGCAACTGCTAACAACTATAAAAGAGGAAATCGACAGTAACACAATAATAGTGGGGGATTTAACACCTCACTTACACCAATGGATAGATCATCCAAACAGAAAATTACTAAGGAAACACAAGCTTTAAATGACACAGTAGACCAGATAGATTTAATTGATAATTGATATTTATAGGACATTTCATCCAAAAACAGATTACACTTTCTTCTCAAGTGCACACGGAACATTCTCCAGGATAGAACACATCTTGGGTCACAAATCAAGCCTCAGTAAATTTAAGAAAACTGAAATCATATCAAGCATCTTTTCTGACCACAATGCTATGAGATTAGAAATCAATTACAGGGAAAAAAATGTAAAAAACACAAACACATGGAGGCTAAACAATATGTTAATAAGTAACCAAGAGATCACTGGAGAAATGAAAGAGGAAATCAGAAAATAACTAGAGACAAATGACAACGAAAACACGATGATCCAAAACCAATGGGATGCAGCAAAAGCAGTTCTAAGAGGGAAGTCTACAGCAACACAATCCTAACTCAAGAAACAACAAATATCTCAAACAATCTAACCTTACACCTAAAAGAACTAGAGAAAGAAGAACAAACAAAACCCAAAGTTAGTAGAAGGAAAGAAATCATAAAGATCAGAGCAGGAATAAATGAAATAGAAATAAAGAAAACAATAGCAATGATCAATAAAACTAAAAGCTGGTCCCTTGAGAAGATAAACAAAATTGATAAACCATTAGCCAGACTCATCAAGAAAAAGAGGGAGAGGACTCAAATCATTAAAATTAGAAATGAAAAAGGAGAAGTTACAACAGACACTGCAGAAATGCAAAGCATTCTAAGAGACTACTGCAGGCAACTTCAGGCCAATAAAACGGACAACCTGGAAGAAATCGACCAATATTTAGAAAGGCATCACCTTCCAACACTGAACCAGGAAGAAATAGAAAATATGGACAGACCAATCACAAGTAATGAAATTGAAACTGTGATTAAAAATCTTTCAACAAACAAAAGTCCAGGACCAGATGGCTTCACAGGTGAATTCTATCGAACACTTAGAGAACAGCTAACACCCACCCTTCTCAAACTCTTCCAAAAAATTGCAGAGGAAGGAACACTCCCAAACTCATTCCATGAAGCCACCATCACCCTGATAAGAAAACCAAAGATACTACAAAAAAAGAAAGTTACAGACCAATATCACTCATGAATACAGATGTAAAAATCCTCAACAAAATACTAGCAAACAGAATCCAACAACATATTAAAAAGATCATACACCATGATCAAGTGGGATTATCCCAGGGATGCAAGGATTCTTCAATATATGCAAATCAATCAATGTGATACACCATATTAACAAACTGAAGAAGAAAAACCATATGATCACCTCAATAGACGCATAAAAAACTTCTGACAAAATTTAACACCCATTTATGATAAAAACTCTCCAGAAAGCAGGCATAGAGGGAACCTACCTCAACATCATAAAGGCCATATACGACAAACCCACAGCAAACACCATTCTCAATGGTGAAAAACTGAAAGCATTTCCTCTAAGATCAGGAACAAGACAAGGATGTCCACTCTCGCCACGATTATTCAACATAGTTTTGGAAGTCCTAGCCACGGCAATCAGAGAAGAAAAAAATATAAAGGGAATACAAACTGGAAAAGAAGAAGTAAAACTGTCACTGTTTGCAGATGGCATGATACTATAAATAGAGAATCCTAAAGATGCCACCAGAAAACTAATAGAGCTAATCAATGAATTTGGTAAAGTTGCAGGATACAAAATTAATGCACAGAAATCTCTTGCATTCCTATACACTAATGATGAAAAATCTGAAAGAGAAATTAAGGAAAGACTCCCACTTACCACTGCAACAAAAAGAATAAAATACCTAGGAATAAACCTACCTAGGGAGACAAAAGACCTGTATGCAGAAAACTGTAAGACACTGATGAAAGAAATTAAAGATGATACAAACAGATGGAGAGATATGCCATGTTCTTGGACTGGAAGAATCAACATTGTGAAAATGACTATACTAACCAAAGCAATCTACAGATTCAATGCAATCCCTATCAAATTACCAATGGCATTTTCTACAGAACTAGAACAAAAAGTCTTAAAATTTGTATGGAGACACAAAAGACCCCGAATAGCCAAAGCAGTCTTGAGGGGAAAAAAAAGGAGCTGGAGGAATCAGACTTTCTGACTTCAGACTATAGTACAAAGCTACACTAATCTAGACAATATGGTACTGGCACAAAAACAGACATATAGATCAATGGAACAGGACAGAAAGCCCAAAGATAAACCCATGCACCTGTGGTTAACTAATCTATGACAAAGGAGGCAAGGATATACAATGCAGAAAAGACAGTCTCTTCAATAAGTGGTGCTGGGAAAACTGGCCAGCTACATGTAAAAGAATGAAATTAGAACACTCCCTAACACCATACACAAAAATAAACTCAAAATGGATTCGAGACCTAAATATAAGACTGGACACTATAAAACTCTTAGAGGAAAACATAGGAAGAACACTCTGATGTAAATCACAGCAAGATCTTTTTTGATCCACCTCCTAGAGTAATAGAAAGAGAAACAAAAATAAATAAATGGGACCCAATGAAACTTAAAAGCCTTTGCAAAGCAAAGGAAACTACAAACAAGACGAAAAGACAAACCTCAGAATGGGAGAAAGTACTGGCAAACGAACCAATGTACAAAGGATTAATCTCCAAAGTACATAAACAGCTCATACAGCTCAATATTAAAAAAACAAACAACCCAATCCAAAAATTGGCAGAAGTCCTAAATAGACAGTTCTCCGAAGAAGACATACAGATGGCCAAGAAGCAAATGCAAAGCTGCTCAACATCACTAATTATTAGAGAAATGCGAATCAAAACTACAATGAGGTTATCACCTCACACCAGTAAGAATGGGCATCATCAAAAATCTACAAACAGCAAATGCTGGAGAGGGTGTGGAGAAAAGGGAACCCTCTTGCACTGTTGGTGGGAATATCAACTGTTACAGCCACTATGGAGGACAGTATGGAGGTTCCTTAAAAAACTAAAAATAGAACTACCATACGATCCAGCAATCCCACTACTGGGCATATGCCCAGAGAAAACCATAATTCAAAAAGACACATGCACCCCAATGTTCACTGCAGCACTATTTACAATAGCCAGGTCATGAAAGCAACCTAAATGCCCATCGACAGATAAATGGATAAAGATGTTGCACGTATATACAATGGAATATTATTCAGCCATAAAAACGAGCAAACTTGGGTCATTTGTAGACACGTGGACGGATCTAGAGACTGTCATACAGAGTGAAATAAGTCGGAAAGAGAAAAACAAATATCGTGTATTAATGCATATATGTGGAACCTAGAAAAATGGTACAGATGAACCAGTTTGCAGGGCAGAAACTGAGACACAGATGTAGAGAACAAACAAGTATGGACACCAAGGGGGTAAAGTGGCAGGGGCGGGGTGGTGTGATGAATTGGGAGATTGGGATTGACATGTATACACTAATATGCATAAAATGGGTAACTAATAAGAACCTGCTGTATAAAAAAATAAGTAAAATAAAATTCAAAAAAAAGTGGATAGTAATAATATAACTTAAAAAATAAATTAACTTAATTAAAAAAAAAAGAAATGTGGGGGGAAAAAATTTTGTGGGTTTTTGGTCCATATAGGAATATGATATAAAAAGGTCACTGCTTCTCACTAGTTTTATTTCTTTTGTCTATTTGTCTCTTGAAAACTCAGTTTCAACAACCAGCTACCACTGGAAATCACTAACATCTAAGGTTAAACCACAACATCATTTATAGCCTCCAAAACATCTTCCTAGTAATTATCAACAGGACATTCTCTTCATTGAACATTTTAAAGAATATTTTCTAGGATCTTCCCACAGTATCTTGCACATAGTAGGTTCTCAAACTTATCAAATGAAGGTCATCGGCCCTGTGATTTTAATGCAGTTTATATGAATTCTTAACACTGACAGGCCACACTATAAATTCAACCATGAGGGGTCACATCAGGTTGTCATTAATAGATGTACATCTTTAGAGAAGTTAGGGAAATAAAACACAAGTTTAAAGTACATTAATACCACTTTTAAGTTCAAATAAAGCAAAAATTTTCAGGCTGTACTTACTTATGGTCTTCACCTGAAGTGACAGTCTCATTATTTGGTGCGACTGAAGTGGTTCCAGACCCAACTAACATAGGCTGGTTTAAAAGACAGAAAAATGACAAGGATTTTCCACCTTAAAATTACCACTAAAACTGATGAATGCTTACATAAATAAATATGCATACAAACTGCCAATATATATGACTGATCTAAATTTTCTTGTGAACAGGAACATACAGTAATAAAACTTTCAACAGCCAAAAATAGGCACAAATTAACATTTAGGTAGCTTCTAACGCTCTAAAATTTTTTTAATTATCACTGTTTAAACTCTCATTTTAGATAAACTAAAGACATATAGTCAAAGATAAAAAGTTTTATTGGAACTTATAAGCTGCTCTCATCCTCCCCTAATATTTGTTCACTTTTTCAACCCCTGCCCCCTATTTGATCCCCCAAATACACAAAGAACCCACCAAAGGATTTAAAAATAATGCCCTAGTTATCTCATGTGCCTGAAGCAGAGCTTTAGGTGAGAGGAAGGAAGGGAGCCTTTCAACTCTGAGATTCTGTCATGATGATTAGTATTCAGTATCTTTATTTTGAATGTTTTAGATAATAATTCCATTAGTTATTAATAATAGGTATCATGTCTTGTCATACAGATAATGACACTAAGGCACACGGAAGTCAAATAACTTGCCCAAGGTCACACAGATAATAAAAATAATAACAATTGGTAGAACCAAGATAAGAACCGAGGTCTGCCTGATCCCAAAGCAGCCTTGGCCACATTGCTCTATGACCAGCCATACAAAGTCCTACATTATGACAATGATTTCACTAGGAAATATCTAGAAAATAAAAAGGACAATAAAGATAAAGAGTCTCTTTCAAGAATTACTTATATATGACATGAACCTTAAACTTCCTCAAAATGTAGACTGCCAAAACATCTTTAGACGAAAGCCTAGAAATTCTTTCTCTACAAAATACTTCAAAATATCCCAAGAATTGGTTAATTCTTATTTATATTTATTTATATATTCAATTAATTATTTTGGACAAGAATCAATACAGAAAATACTCCATACCTTTGAATCTTTTGGCTTCTTTTTCTTGCCTTTGTTTTTTATCTTGGTAGAATTAAACTAAAACATAAAAATTATTGAACATTCATATAACAGCATTATGAAGCTGCCATATATTATAAAGCTACCATACTGATTTTCATAGACTAGTCCTAAGCTGAAGTACATGAAATGTTTAACAAAAATTCACACTATAGTGTGTTAAGCCCTAGTGTTTTGATTTATAATAGAAAATAAGAAAAAGTTAAATGATGCCTAATGCTATAACTAAAATTAAAGTGTTCCAACCTAACATGTTGTACCCATTTTAAACAAGGTTTATGTCATTTCAAGGAATTAATCAGACTTATTAAGTAATTCCAGTTATATGCTGATCATATTTTAATGATTTTCCTTTTACTAAACCAAACTCAACATTCTACAGCTGGCCAGACACCAGGGCACAAACAATGAATTCAGAAGAAGCATTTACTTCCCATGGGCTATGTCAGCTGTGTTTCTACAGTTAGCCAGACAGTGTCTAACAGAGTGGGCTAAGACAAAGTTTCAAGTATAGATGACTTGATCCTAAAAATCAGTAAACAAGTATCTTTCTGACTGAAAACTGCCACAAACTACTAAGGAAGACAACTCTGGAATTATTTTAACTTAAGCTCAATTGTAAGCCACTCAAAACAAAGTCCATTTGTTTTCCTTACAGAACAAAACATTGCAATTTTAATCATTACAGATAACGTTTCATTTTTATGCCAGCAGATGACTCAAGAACTCCTTTCCTATATCTGTGATTAACATTTATTAGTTGTGAAAACTTATGGACATTGTCTAATTTAAACTTCAGAGTGTGCTGACTGTTGTTCCAATTCCAAGAGGAAGACTGGGATTAACTTTCTAAGGAAATCGTACACGTTATCCAGAAGTCCTCAAGATTTGGTTCTGGAGCGCCTCTTGTGATGTAAACAAACACTGGCCTGGGTCCTCCTCTCTTCCTTTGGCTGACATGAATTAGAACATAACATTGAAAGTGATCAAATAACTTACTGGCACATCACCACTGTCCTGTTTCCTTAACACAGTGCAGCGGCTGTCTGTAGGAAGATACAGATGGTTTTGTGAGGAAACAAAATGTTTATATTGCCATAGGATACACTAAAGCCTTAAAGAAAACCACCCCAGATACTACTAACATCCACTATGTTCTACTCCTTATTTGGCTTTGACATAAGTTTAGCTTAGAAACCAAGAGCAAAATGGCTAACTCATCGGAAAACCAACTACAAAACCCACAAAATTTCAATCCAATTCAGCATAATTTGACTGCTTTCTAGGCACTGAACTCTATGCTAGGTGCAGGGAATACAGAAATGTATAGAGAAGTCCCTGCCATCGATAACCTCATGTTCTGCAAGCTACACAAAGAGGCAAACACCCATAGCTCAGTGTGCTAAATGCCACAGCAAATACAGTGGAAACAAGCTGACAGAAT
>NW_021703767.1:8207996-8376278 GCF_005190385.1 Monodon monoceros
GTGTGCTAAATGCCACAGCAAATACAGTGGAAACAAGCTGACAGAATAATAAAGTCTTCAAGGGGAGTGGCCTGAGTCAGGGGTCAGGGAGGGATGTGGGGAGGAGGGGACTTGAACAAGTTAGACTTGAAATGAACAAGCAGAGGGGTGGGATGTGAGCAAGGAAAGCACAATGCAGGTTTGGACACAGTAGGAAGTGGGGTGTATATTCAGAGGGCAGATGGGGAGAGTGCTAATGAACCCAGACAGACAATGTGAATTCAATCTGTAGGCAAAATGAAGCAAGTGCTTCCCAAACAAAATACTTATAGGATCAGACAGATGTTCTAGAAGAGTCACTAACAGCAACATAAGAGAAAGATTTGGAGTAGGAGGGTCAGAAGCATGGAAACCAGTTTGGAGGCTACTGCAATCATGGAAAGATTATTAAGATCCTGGCCTAGGGAAGCGGAGGTAGACACGGAAGGGCAGATCAAAAATAAAGCTTATTTGAATTGGCAACAAACTAGACATGGGGTAACAGGCAAGAGGAAGGGTGGAGACCAGTTTCAGAGTTTTCCTGCTTAAAAACAATATTAAAACGTTATTATCTGAGATAACCAGGAAAAACAGGTCTCTAGAGATACAAGTGGCTTAAGCCATATTGCTCTTAATGGGTCTCTTGGCCATCTACACAGAAATTCCAACAGGGAAATACGCATGCAGGATCCAGGAGAGTTTGGGTCTCCCAATTATCACGGCATTGGTGATATTATTGAATACTCTTATTTACAAGATCAGTGGGTTTTGAAGTTTTAAGAAATACAGTCATTCCTTTAAATGAAAGGAGACAAAATTGAAAATGTCTGGGATGAGGGTGAGAGGCACAAGTAGTGAACTTGAAAATCTGCTGGCTGGTCATTTGGCTGGTGGCTTCCAACCCTATGACTAAAAGCAGAGAAATAGTCACAACTGGATGGACTGTATATTTTAGGTATAGAACACAAGAATCAGGGAAAACACATAATGAGAGGGTTGGGTCCTTTTTAGTTATCTTGTGTGATCCAAACATGCATTGAGTTTTGTAAGCTCAGTCCCAGAACAGCGTTTTATTACCAGCAGCAGCAAACTGATGGCAATAAATTCAGGCTATCAAGAAGCATGTCACCTCCAGTCATGAAGCAGTGTCCTAGGAAAATAAAGTCACCTATATTTGAGAACCACAACAAAAGTAAGCTTTTCGGTTCCTTATACTGCATTTGAACTTCATAATGCATAACATTTTTGTACAAGGCCAGACCTTTTCATGTACCCTTTAAAACAAATGGCACAAAATTTGAAAGTCTAACTCCTGACAATATATAAGCAGACTTCTGATGCTAAGGGAAAAGGTGGGGGCAGGGGCGAGGCGTTATCCTAAGAGATACATGCAGGACCAAAGACAAGAAGTTTAAATTAATCTAGAATCTAAGAATATTAAAATTTTGAACAAAACAGAATCACACAGATCAATGGCTCCAATTCCTCATTTTAATGATGAAGAAACTAACATTCAAGAGAAGTTAAAGAATTAACTACTAGTTAACCTATTCTGCCAAACTGGACTCCATGCCATTATCCAAGCAGCCCCCTCAAGTCCCCTCCACCCTGTCTCTAATTCTGGATGTCAACCTGTCAAATTCCACCTCCACGTTCAAAGCTGGACTTGGACTCTACCCCTGCACCAAGGCTTTCCTCCTCCCCAAGGAGAACCCCTCAGCACTTTTTCTGGTCCTCTCTTCTCCCATATTACAGTTATCTGTATATTCATTTTACTGCCTTTTCTGAAACATAAGGTCCTTGAGGGCAGAGACTAGCGTCAGCATTTCTGAATTCCTTGTTAACACCTAGCACAGGGCCTTGAAGCAGGAGTAAAAGAAAGTTTCTAATTAATTGAGTTAGGGAAGTAGCTGGGCCACAGCCTACTTTTCTTGACTCCCAGCTCTAGGCTCTTCCCACTACGATACATATTCTATCTGTTCTAGATTCTGCAAGCATCACCTACTTCTGCAGGCCAATGTTTTCTTGAATGCTACAAATCAAGCCATTTCCTAAGAAATTCCATCCCTTTGATATACAATCTCTGCCATGACACTGTGAAAATACCTACGATGAGAATAGTATGGTGTACAGTCCGTGTAATGTATCCATCTGAATATCTCTACAACACTTAACTCCACAGAGTAAGAAGGCTTTATGACATTTAAAAAAAAAATCACCATTCTTAACACTAATTTCCCCAAATAAGCCAGTTGTACCACAATAATTTTCATTATTTTCTTTAAGTATTTAAGTAAGCTAGATCCTTTGGAGATTTTTTCTAAGATTAGATATAAACTGAAACTCAGTCCACATACCCATTATATCAAAGAATTCATCCAAAGCATTCTGCAGTGCTGGGAACTTGTCTCTGTGTTCTTCCAGCAGCCATATTAAACATCGCGCTTCCTTCAATGACGCTGGCTCACAGAAATAATCAAGCTGCTTTCCTTCTATAGAGCCTAGTTTATGACCATATTTCTCATTCCAGAGAAAAGTCATGATGCTAAAATCAAGCTCCTTAAGAGCAGCCCCATAACGAGAAAAAAAAGGTCCTGTGGCATCTAAGCCTATAATAAAAACAAAACCCAAGTCAGAAGAAGGGGAAAATTATTTGCTGTAAAATCACATTCAGTTTCACATCTCTGAAAGCAGTTCTACTACAGTTTGCTTACATTTTCAGTGAAAACATTCAAATAATTGAGAACGAACTTGTTCAAGCTATTATGCATTTTAGAAACACCATTTCACATTAATATGTTAACTATAATAATTCTTATCTATTAGTTGAACAAGGTAGGCCAAAGGTTTCTATTAATATAGTTATTTTTATCAGACCTAGGAGATAAAATGAATTAAATGCCTTTAAAAATATTACAATACCTTTTTCACTACTTTGCAATGATTTGCATTCCAATTAGTTTAATTCCAAATTGGAATTTGCATTCCAATTATTAAGCTGACAAGGTTTTACAATGCTTTTCTGCATATGCTCCATAAGAACAAAATACCAATAATATACAGAACTTGCCAAGTGCCTATAAAACAGAAAATGGGCGAACTCCTCACCCAACACCCAAGAACAACACCTTATCCCCCAAAATATCACGGCTCCTTACCCTCCTCACAAGATGCGAGGTGGTCACTATTCCCGCTTTTATCCCTCCCTTCTCCAACTCAGAAAAAGGGGTGGCTGCAACCTCACACGCCGCTACTGAAAGGTGAACACCTGCTACCTACTAACACAGCTGCCAAAAAGCAAGGATTGGCTCTGTTCTTTCCCCCGACATGCCTCTAACACAGGACGGACCACAGGTTCTCAGTCCGCAAATGAAGCAGAGATTGCCAAGTTAAAATTACCCTGGACAGCTGTTTCTTCCAGATGAAATAGTTAGCTTTGCAGAAGTCATGTTACATGAAAAATTAGTGTATTTAAACACCAGAATCAGGGATCACATAAAATACTCATACAAGGTTCAAGGGAATCAGCAATGAAGAAATATCACATTCACATCTCCATCTATGGCTCACATCAAAGCATGTGCTCATTAAGGGGAAGGGAGCAGATCACACCTAGTACTGAAACGTTAACCCCCGCTCCCACTGCATGTAAACTAAGCTCTTTGTTAAATATAGCAGGTTAAAGTAAGACATAACTTTATAATTTACTTGTCTGATTGTCAGTAGACACTAATAGCAATCATCACTTAGGTGAAATTGTCTGGGGCCAGAAACCCATGGAGATGTATGCTCAACACAGCACCATTTAGTTATCAAACTACACCAAGTTGGCTGCCATCTTACTTCGTCTCTACTGACAGAAACATATCAGTATATTCTCTGAAACCCTGGAATTCTATCAGCTCCATGTCTCTAAGGCAGGTCAGGCAGGCTCTCTCTATAGACCACTGCTGAAAGGGCCTGCCCTGCTGCGGCTCCCACTAGCCTTTTTACCCAGCAGGTGCCAAGTGAATCATCCACAGCACTAGGCAGCAGCCAACCTGGTCACCAGGACAAACAAGGCCCTGGTACCAGAAGAGATCACCATCTAGTTTAGTCAACAACTCTCTCTGCAGCTGCCTTCTGCAGTCCTTAGGTGGCTTTGGTCAAAGAGCCTGCTTGGGGGGTTCTTCCTCAACCGCATTAGGAAAATCAGGGCAGAGTACCAGAATTTTATGACCCTGTGATTCACAACACTGAAAGTCAACCCCAGGGTATTTCTCTCTTAATCCTTAGATACAGATTTGCCTCAGGTGATCCTAAGCAATTAGTTCCATCCACTCTTTCCTGGAAATTCTTCACTAAGGAATGTGACTACTAAACTGCACGATCCCAGAGGGCACTTCCCAGCAGCTGACTCCAGGGGGTGCTATCTACCCATGGTTGTACCCAGTATTCACGTACTTTACACAAGGACAAATAGTTTTGCATAACACAGGACTGGATTTTCTTACTGACTGAACTTTCCTGTTTCTACCTTATACAAAAGCATATTGTAACCCATCTATAAAGTAACCTAAAAACTGTGAGTTGGGGGAAACAGCATTTTTAACCAAACTTGTGGTTCTACATTTTAAAAAAATCATAAATGATGATAGGAAAATGAAAAAGGATTCAGAGGCCTACGTTTATCCTTCCTATGAAACTGCATCTCTAGAATTAAGTGACGTACCAAAGCTATTAAGTTTTTGGATCCAGGTGGCTAATTTTGGTTCCACTTCTTTAAGTTCACTCAAAACATGCAGAAACACCCTTGTCTTTACTCTATTTTTTTCTTGAACCAAATGACAAATGACATAGTCCACTGCTTCATTCAGAAAATTTCTGCTAGAAAAACAGGTTGTGTAGTCTTCTGTGGTTAAAACCTTCCAAGAAAGCAACTCTTTGAGAAGCTTGGAAGTATTCAGTATCCCGGACTTAATCTTGTCAGCATACTGCTTTATGCACTGCAGAATTCTGTCATCAAGGAACTGGCAACTCTGAACACTGTCTACAGTTTCTACGGATAAATAACAGTGGTCAGTAAAAAGGAGAAAGAGCACCAATTTGCAAAAATATAAACTCAGAAAAAATTAACATAATATTACACAGCAATTTATATAAAACATGACTCAGATGTATTCTTTATGTTGTTTTAAATAGCCTAAGAAATTTTAAATTAGGAATATAAATATTTAACACCTTTAAAAGGTATGAAAATTCACTTTAATTGAACATATCAAGTACCTTATTTCCTTCACTTGTACCACTCATCTAAAAATCCTAACTGAGCCTCATCAACTACCCAAACTTTATATTCAGTAAATATGTTTCATGCATGAATGCAAAGGGTTTTTTCCTGGAGTTGAAGGGATCATTTCTTCAGGTATAAATACAATTAACATTTGGTAGTTACTGTATGTTATTCATCTTATTGTTGAGTCCTAAATCACAGACCTGTGGAGTCACTGATTCCAAGCTGGGAAATATCTCAGAAGTTCATCTTCCCACCCAGGCATTTCCCCCTAAAAATGGCCATTTAGCCTCTTGAAGCTAAGACAATAAATTAAATACAAAAATATATATATATAAAATAAGTAAATAATGTTCACTAAAAATTTTTTCGGTAGGAAAGATAACTGTGATTGATTTGTGAAACATTAATGGAATACTAGATGAAAAATAAAGACAAGAGGAAATATTTCATTTTGGGAACAGCCATCACCACAGTAGAAAATGAGAACAATGTACTTCAACTCAAAACTGAAAGCATACCTGGGGCTATAACGTACAGTATGGTGACTATAGTTAATAATACTGTTTTGCGTATTTGCATGTAGATCTTGAAAGTTCTCGTGAAAAAAAAAATTCTGTATGTATGGTGATGGATGTTAACTGGACTTACTGTGGTAATCATTTTGCAATATATACAAATCTCAAATCATTATGTTGTACACCTGAAACTATACCACAATTAAAAAAAAAAAAAACTCTACCCCCCCCCCCCCCGCCCAAAACCTGATAGTAAATATGTCCACAGAAACAGTAAATTACTGAGACCGCTCCCATGTTGATGAGGGAATGCTGACAAGACAGGTGTAAAACAGAAGGCTGGACTAGGTAATCTCTCTGGCACCTAGTATGAACTGCTTCTTTATTTGAACTCAGCATATTTCAGATAATCAGTGGCTAATTTACAGTTCAACGTTTCAGAATTTAAATCTGTGTAGCAGGGTTTACAAAGCACTGTCAAACATACAATAGGAATTTCAGATATTATTCTCACGTGCACTTTGGAGATAAGGAAATGGACAGAGTGTCAGTTTGCCCTGAGTTAGTGGCAGGGTAGCGTTTTCAATCCCTGTATATTGCTTCTAAATTCAATGTTCCTTATACCAACCCCCTCCCCACCTCAGTGTAAATCAGAAGATGGTGATAAAATCAAAATGCCAAGGGAAATCTAAATTTAAATTCAATAACAATTAACATAAGGCCCAACAAGATGAATATTTATGTTTATACTTTTAAGCAAGACTATATTATTATTATCATGACTTGGACTCCCAGCATACCTTTCTGCTCTTCAATTTTAGGTGGATTACTTTCCCTTAAGTCCTCTTCCAATCTTTCTTGTGCTAATTTTTTTGCTTCCTTTTTTTGGATCTTCCGCTTCAATTTTTTGTCTTCTTTCAGCCTTAACTTCTCTAGGCTGATAAGTATTTACAATTAGTCATAACTCATCTTTGTTATAAACTCAATTAACTATTTTCCTTTGCCTAGTGTAAGTTACAAGTTTCCTTTTTTAGTTAAAACTTGGCCTATATCTTCTGTTCAATATCAAAAACTTTTGAGACGTGGTCAGTTCAGTCAAAACAAGTGTACTTGTTTCATGAAAACAAGAACCTCAATGACTGAGTGACTTCTAATTAAGGATGGCATGTACAGATCATGCAGATGTTATTTCCATGTATTTGAGTTACTGCTTAGGGTAAACAAGAATAGTAAAAATGACTCTGCAAGGTAATACATGTAAATACTCATTTCCACAGTAAAATATTATTTTCACAACCCAATAATGGCCCACAACACCAGAATTTGGTCAATATGGTTACAACAAGTTCTCCTCAACAAATAATTCTGTTCATCTTTTCTTCTGCTCTTTCCTGGTCACCAATGATGAAAAAAGTCACTTCTTAAAATGGAAGCAAGAAGCAGGACCAAAAAGAAAAGAAAACAGGATTGGAATTATTTGATCTGAACAAGAAGATATAGAAATGAATAATTTTGACAGTTCACTGAATATTTCAGGGTGAGAAATAGTCACTGGTTCAAAATGTTTGCTGAAGAGAGTAAAAGGAAAGATGCTTTTGGAATTAAAGTTTCAACAACTGAGAACTAAGTATATAATTTTTATCCAAATGCCAAATCTATTGAACATGTCATTTCATAGCTCAATTTCATAATTTTACTTATAAATTCAACCATTAAATAATGCTTTTTATTCAAGTTTTTAGCATTTAACCATTCTAGGCTAGTTCCCTTGAAAGTTATAAATACCCATAAAATTCACTTAAGAACCACTTATCTGGATATGTGTGCAGAACCAATTTTAAAAACAGCATAATTTAGAAATCTGCATTTAACAGAATTATATTCTAATAGACATTATTAAGCTACTGATTATTAAAAATCTTACCTAGAACATTTCTGTTTCAGAATAGGTCTTGGAGGAACCTTTTCTTTAATGACTTTGTGTTCAAACTTTAAATAAAACAGACACATCCAAAATTTGTCTCATGCTCCCATGACATAAAGCACAAAACCACAAGTAACAAGCATTTCAGAAGCACACACAGTCAATGTTCAATTTGATAGGGAACAGTGATGATGTTCTGACCCAAACAAAAGCCCAGAAAACTTTAGCAAAACAATTTACTGAAAAGAGGAACAAGAGAGTAGACACAATTTAGGAAGCTTAAAAAAAAAATTAAGAGTAAGCAGAAGATCAAATAAACTACAGATGTCATTACAACAACCCACTCCTGCCAACTCCCATACAGTGAGGCTAAAGGTAATCCCTCAAGACACTCTCCTCCCTCCCTAAGATCCCCCACCTCGCCAACACCCAAACGTTTACTGGGAATTAACAAAATAAGGTTATTAAAAAGAGTAAAAACAGTAAAACTAAAATGTAAGAGACCTCCTCCTCCTTTTAGGAGATAAAAGAACATGAGAATCCTTCAATCCACAGAAGCATTCTCACATCCTATTACTTCCTATAATTTCTTATATTAAGTAACTGCTTCTTTCCTGGAAAACACAAGATCCAAATAGTACAACTTCCACAAATTTAAATCATATTTTAAAAGGTATCAGCATTTTGTTTATTAATTTAAGGAGACTTCCCCTTTATTAAATACTTACTTCACATTTAACTTGACCACCACTGCTGAAGATGATAATCTTTGAAATGATTCCTTCACAGTCAGGAGTAAGACAAATTCCTTGCAGAAAATCCTATTTGATTAGAAAAAAAAAAAGTGCTCCATCTCAGCGTAAATCTATACATGTATTCCATTTTAACCATCAGGAACAGTCAAAATGTGATCTAAAACCTCCTTCAGGGCCATGCCGTAAAGTGCCTGCTCGTTGCCATCTGACTTCCAGAGCCCCCAGCTGTAGGGGTGACCACGGGACTTGCTTTGTTTGCGTAAGGTGAGCTGACATGATGTACGCTACATCCATGCAAGAGCTTTAAGAAACACTGAATGGACTGGCCATTGCTCTTTTCCCTCGGCCATAAGAACGTGTTCCAGTCACTCCTCAGCCTCAATTCAGAAACAAAGAACACAGCCACACAGACTGGAGCTGCCACAGCCCAACCCTGGACAACGAATGCAAAACTTCAGGACAAGGGACGCAAGCAAGGAACGAGCCTTTCTTACTGTAAGTCATAAGATATTTGAGTTACTTCAATACATCCTAGTGAAAGCGAATTTACAGAGGGTACTTCAACCCATGGGAATGGTAAGGCCACTAAGGGCGAGGGCACAGCCAGAGAAGCTCAATTAAGGTACAGGACAAAGACACAGCAGAAGTGACTCAATGGCAGCAGTTCTTTGGTCACATCATTACACCTCTAGTTAACTACATGGAAATGTGTAAAATGTGAGAATTTACTTCTACTAAACTTCAGTAATTCCATTGCTAACATTCACCTAGCACAACCACCTTAGTTTTTTTCCTCAGTAAGGACAGGGGTTTACCTGAGGCTTAGCAGCGTAGAAAAAGGTTTTCTTTTTTTAAGTCCATAGCTTATATGGATCAGAAACAAATTCTATCAATGCAAACAAGATTATTGAACTGGGACTGCTCTCAAAGTATATCTGGCTAATGGTAATTAACATCATTATCTTAATTAAGAGAAAGCCCCAATTAAATGTGGCAGTACAAAATTTAAGTTGATTTCTTAGTACAAATTATCTCATCAAATTTTTTTAGAAAATATAAAATTTGAAGCCCCAATTCTACATCATAACATTAAAATCAGACATTTAAACTTTTTTTTTTTTTTTTAATTTTTTGCGGTACGCGGGCCTCTCTCACTGTTGCGGCCTCTCCCGTTGCAGAGCACAGGCTCCGGACGCGTAGGCTCGGCGGCCATGCCTCACAGGCCCAGCCGCTCTGCGGCATGTGGGATCTTCCGGACCAGGGCACGAACCCGTGTCCCCTGCATCGGCAGGCAGACTCTCAACCACTGCGCCACCAGGGAAGCCTTAAACTTTTATTTTTGATAATATTTCCAATGTAAAAGGGGTTCAACAATTTATTAAAAGCCTCTATGGTTACTGCCCTTTACACTTGTATAAAATAAAAACAAAAACTGGGCTTCCCTGGTGGCGCAGTGGTTAAGAATCCGCCTGCCAATGCAGGGGACATGGGTTTGAGCCCTGATCTGGGAAAATCCCATATGCTGCAGAGCAACTAAGCCCGTGTGCCACAACTACTGAGCCTGTGCTCTAGGGCCCAAGAGCCACAACTACTGAAGCCCACACGCCTAGAGCCTGTGCTCCGCAACGAGAGAAGCCACTGCAGTGAGAAGCCCGCGCACCGCAACGAAGAGTAGCCTCCACTCGCCACAACTAGAGAAGAGCCCGCGTGCAGCAACGAAGACCCGATGCAGCCAAAAATAAAATAAATAAAAAATAAATACGTTAAAAAACAAAAACTGATTTGCTAACTTTATCATTAAATTTTTAATTTA
Organism: Monodon monoceros; assembly: GCF_005190385.1. Lineage (NCBI taxonomy): Eukaryota > Metazoa > Chordata > Mammalia > Artiodactyla > Monodontidae > Monodon > Monodon monoceros. The sequence continues at coordinate 8,218,297 of NW_021703767.1, forward strand.
ATACTTTCTAATTATGTCTCATGCACAGGGAGGAATTCATATCCTCTTAAGACTTTTCCTAAAGATTCTTAGGGGAAAAAAATCAACATACAATAATAAGCATACTGAAAAATCCAGACAATCTTGTTAGCCTTACCTTGTCAATTTTATCATTAAATGTTGTTGTTTTTAACTTCTTCCAACAGTTCATGTGGAATTCTATTTTACAGTACTGGCAACAGCTGATTCGTATAAAACCCTAGGGTTTAAAACAATTTTTAACTCACTTTTGAAAGATGTCTACACACACTCTCTCTCTCTCTCTCACTCACAACACATATTAAGATAGAGAGCTGTCTGCACTTACCTGGCAGACATAACTAGATGTCACATTTCCTCCTGGGGGAGTATAAGACTTCCGTACCCCAGACTGCCTAGTGCTGTAAACACTGAGCTTAACTGACATATTCATTTCCACAATTTACAGCTGCGTTATCCTTTACAATACCAAATATTTTATAAACTTTATTTCATCTGATCTACTAACCAGCGACAGCGAGCAGCTTCTATCTTCTTGAATAAGCTAAAGCCCAGGGTCTTACTCACACAATTCATTGCCAGACTTGGTCTCAGACTTAGGTCTCTAAGAGTTAATTCAGTGATCAGAATGGCCTTCAGATTCTTGGACTCAAATTTTACAAGAAATTGGAATTGCAACAAATCAGGGGTACTAACCTCCCTTTGTTCCCTGGGCTCCTAAAAATAGGCTAGAAAGGGGAAATGGAACCAGCTAACCTGCCTTCTCAGGTCACCATCCCTGCCCTCGGTGTTTATTTCAGTGGCTCTGGGCCCCCATGTGAGATGATGTAGACTTAAGTCCAGGGGATGGGGAGGACAAGAGGACATAAAACTGCTGACAAGTCACAGCACTCAAGTGTCTCCAATTACAGAATTTGTTCTGAATCCATTTTAAGGCACAATTCAGCAAGTTAATGACCTAGTACACACTCATTAGTACCTTAAAGTCTGGATCAGTTATGTATATCTGGATTTTGGAATATCCACGGCACTTCTGATAGCAACAAATGGCATCCGGCACTGGAGGGAACCTGCATTCTTCAATAAATTTCTCTAACAGCATCTAAAACAAAAATAAACAAAAATGATACTACTACAACACTAATTCAACAATAAAATGTTTGTGATTTCAATAACCTCTTGCCATCAAAATATTTTCAGCACAGAAAGGACCAAATGCCTTTTAGCCAAGAACTACGTACAACTTTTAAAGTTTTTCCTTCTAGAGAGAGGCTGATACAGAGACATGCCAAGAGACAAAGATGGGAAAAAAAGGGCTAAGCAACCAATTTTCAAAATTTCAGACTCTGAATCAAAATCTTATCCTGTTTTATAATCATCAGACCTCATTTTACACGACATACCTTTTAGAAATCTCCTTCAAGCATTCACAGGGAGTCAAGTGAGGTAGAATAACCCTTAGGGCTCTACTGTTCTCCTCCTTCCCAATGTCATTTCACCTAGGACCCCACCACTACCATCCATCTACCTCCCTGAACCCCTGCCACCTGTGCCTGTTCATCACCTGGAGAATTACACCACTGCCACTGAAGCCCCCAAGACTCATGCCACGCTTCCAGTGCTGGCTGTCCGTTATCAGTAGTTCCTGTGCCTCCACTCCAATCCAGTATAAAGAGAGGAAAATCCAACAATCCCTACGTTTAGTTTTATTTTTTATACCAGCTTTGTTGAGATATAATTCATATACCACACAATTTACACATTTAAAGTGTATAGTTCAGTGGTTTTTTTTAGTATATTCAGAGTTGTATAACCATCACGATAACCTAAAATTAGAACATTTCACCACGCAACAAGAAACCCCATACCCATTAGCAATCCCTCCCCAACCATCCTCAATCCCCTAGCCCACTAAACTACTATCTGTCTTCACATATAGATTTTCCTATTCTGGAGATTTCAGATAAACAGAATCATACAGTATGTGGCCTTTTGTGTCTGGTTTCTGTCACTGATATTCAATTATATGGATATACCACATTTTATTTAACCATTCATCAGTTGACGGACACTTTGAGCTGTTTCCACTTTTTGACTATTGTGAATAATGCTGCTATGAACATTCATGTACAAGTTTTTGCGAGAACATGTTTTCCTGTCTCTGTACATACCTAGGAGTGAAACTGCTAGGTCATATGGTAACTCTATCTTTAACCTATGAGGAACTGCCGGACTGTTTTCCAAAGCAGCTTCATCATTTTACACTTTACAGCAATGTATGGACGTTCTGATTTCTCCAGATCCTTGCTAACACTTGTTATTGTCTGCCTTCTTGATTACAGCCACCCTAGTGAGTATGAAGTAGTATCTCATTTTAATTTGCATTTCTCTGATGGCTAACTGTTGAACACATTTTACATGCTTATTGTCTCTTTATACAACTTGCTAGCAGAAACACCTATCCAGATCTTTTGGCTACTTCTAATTAGAGTGTCTTTTTATTACTGAGTTGTAAGAGTTGATTCCTGTGCTTTTAAAAGCTTCAGCCAAAAGCAAGTTCTGAGTAAATACCAGGGTTCATCACAAGTAAAAGGCCTATCCTAGTCAATTCACACACTTCAGTCTTTCTAGAACTGGCAAAGAATCCTACACTTCTGGATATGAGACTAAATTTATATTTTCAGAGTCCTCAAGTACCATTAATGACCATGATGAAAAAACAATGCTACACCTTTCTCTAAGTGCAACCAGTACGCCATGCTGCTTAACAGTGCACAGGCTGGTCAGGATGCCTGCATTCAAGTCCCAGCTCCACCATTTCCTAGCTGCTTAACCTTGAGCTCAACACTTAACCTCTCTAAATGTAATCTTCCTCATCTGTAAAATGGGAATAATCATAGTGCTCATCACATAGGGTTGCTGTAAGGGTTAAAGGTAATGATAAATGGAAGGTGTATGACTGGCACACAGGAAACATTCAATAAACGTTGGTGATTCTCACCAGTCTTTCAAGGGGAAACGCACATGGAGGAGCGGAGGACAGAGTACTCCTACCTGTCTTCTGCTACCTGAGTCAGAGCGCAGAAGCACAGATGAGCTTTTATGGTTAGTAAGATGCTCTCTAGAGAAACAAACGGTTACCTTTATTTTCCCTGGCTGAGTCTCTTCAATAACCACATTACTTGTGGGCCAAGTTAACACTCCAGGAAGACGACAGATCAAGGTTCTTGCTTTCTCGAAATGATTAAGAGCTTCTAGAAATCTAAAGTCATAATTATGAAGAAGGTATTAAAGATGTGACATGAATTTTCATTCCCCACAAGGCACAGAGATTTCAAGCTTACTAGGTAAGAGTACATTTGACAAATCACTACACAGAAATATTCAATGTAACCCATATGTTCTTTAAAAAACCAAGACATTATCACTGTTTGCTACAAAGATAATATAAATTAAACACTAATCTACCTGGACACTGGCTTTATTATGGTAGGTGTACACTAGTCCTTTTAAAGTTGTAATTTTTTTTAAAGTTTTCAACAAGTAAAACAGAAAACTGAATAAACTATGGTTGTTCCATTTTCATTTACTAATCTAATTAAAGTAGATTCTTGTAGAGCAACAGCAAAGCTCCACTTCAACTAATTAATCATAAATAGGGAAATTTTTTTCACTTGACTCATTTAGAACATCTATAGTAAAACCGATTTGCTGAAAAATTTTTAAAGAAATCGTATATTCTGGACATCTTCAACTATAAAGCAGTGAATTATTTTAACAGAACAAATGTGTATGTAAACTATTTTAACTATAAATATGAAATCTTTCAGTTCCAATTTATGGTTTAAATATTAATCTCAATAGAGTCCCACAGTCCGTTCAACAAAAGAATACTAGAATACTGGATCATAAGGTTATCCCAGTCTTTATTCTTCTCTTCAGACTAGAAAATAGAGGGTTCTCTGCTTTCTCCAATCTTGAAATGATTTCCCAATTGAAGAAGTCATTTTTGCCTTTGGGTACAGAAAACTTCACCTGCAGAAAAGCTAGACCAGCATCCACCATAAGACAGTTATAAACAGCAGGACTTTCAACCAGACACTGCACATTGCAACAGCAAAAAACCAGCTTACTGGACACTGAACCACAAACCATATTATCGTGAAATTAAAAGTTAAATGGGTTTCCACAACATTGTAAATCAACTATACTTGAATAAAATAAATTTTAAAAAAATTTAAATGCCTTTCAAAATGGCAAACACGTCTTCATTTACTACAACCTCCACGATGCTACACATTTATGTTACGTTCCCAGATCTTGTGAATATCCACATGCGGCCACTGCATTAAACAGGTATGTCCCAAACAACTTATGCTAGGTTGGAATTCATTTCATTTATTACCATAGAGGTGACTGCTAAATCCTCACTACCCCTGATTCTTAAGAGTTGAACTGGTCAGACAGTAGCTTCAGGAAGTAAAAGAACTTTCTTTAATCTTTAAAAATCTTTAAAGAAGGTTCTAGGCACCCCTTAAGATTGGGCTCCCAAGAATACCAGTGGTCTGATAAAACTTCCTCTAAACAGTTAGATGAAAATTTAAGGATAATTAAAAGTTATGAATGATATTCAATCAGTCAACAATTATTTCTTTATAAAAGTAATCTAACATACCTACCACTATATTGGCTGTACTTCAACTATAGGTTCAGAGGAGAGATTTTTGTTTCTAACTCATAATGTCCTTGAACATATATATATTTTGTATTAGCGACTTCCCTGGTGGCGCAGTAGTTAAGAACCCGCCTGCCAATGCAGGGGACACAGGTTTGAGCCCTGGTCCTGGAGGATCCCACATGCCGCGGAGCAACTAAGCCCACGCACCACAACTACTGAGCCTGCGCTCTGAAAAGGCCGCACAGCACAATGAAGAGTAGCACCTGCTCCCCACAACTAGAGAAAGCCCACACGCAGCAATGAAGACCCAACACAGCTAATAAATAACAATTAAAAAAAAAATCCTCATACAAGTTTTTTGGGGGAAATGGGTATTTAACCAAAATATTATATAATCACACTTGTAAAGCATTAATTTATACCAATTCAGTCGCCACTTATAAATGACATATACTAAAAGATAAAACATAAAATCCTTTGTGTCAAATTACTCTTTACTTTTTTAATTTATTTTTTATTTATTTATTTTTGGCTGCTTGGGTCAACGTTGCTGCACATGGGCTTTCTCTAGTTGCGGCGAGCGGGGGCTACTCTTCGTTGCCGCGCATGGGCTTCTCATTGCGGTGGCTTCTCTTGTTGCAGAGCATGGGCTCTAGGTGCACAGGCTTCAGTAGTTGTTGCACACGGGCTTAGTTGCTCCGTGGCATGTGGGATCTTCCTGGACCAGGGATCTCCTGCATTGGCAGGCCGATTCTTAACCACTGTGCCACCAGGTAAGTCCAAGTTACTCTATTATTGATTTTCCTATTACAGTCAAAATTAGAAAGCACTGGGAACTGAAGTGATTGATCTTACTTTAATAATTAATATCCAAATGCCAGTCCTTAAAGTAAACACAATTGTCATAGTGTGCCACAGAGAAGATACCAAAATAACTCCAGAAAAAGGATCATCATCACATTAGATTTGAAATGAGTAACGAGCCTAGAGCATAAAGTAGTGTGGCTTCTACTAACCTGTTTTTTTTCAAATACACTTTTCCAATTCCACAGTAAGCCAAGCAATCAAGTCCCTCATTGGGGTAGTGTTCAATCATCCTCTTAAACTGGTTTTCAGCTTCAGATAATTCCTTCAATAGCAATGAGAACAGTGATCACTTACACAAAAAGAGAAATACTGGAACCGATTTTACCTGAAAGTTGATTCCTTTTGTGTAACATTAAAAACAACCGTATATCCTAAAAGTTCTATGGAAAAATTATACATTCTGTACTTCATTTTCTTAACAATTACATAAATTTTGACCATATGGATACTCAAGAGACACAACCAAAATGATCCAGCTCCAGAATGAAAAGTTGGTACTGAAATCAGACAACCAATCAGATGAGCATCTACTGACACACAGAGGTCACAGCATGTGCTGGCTAACCCTAAAAGGTGTGAATTCAGGGTAAAAGACACTGATTTGGATGCAAACACGCCATAACATATATCCTAGTAAGTGCTGCCCCCTTGGGATCACAGGAATTCCAATGATGTTGCCACAATGTTTTGCGACATAAGACAAATGCTCTGCCTTAAAAACAGCTCTTCAGTAAACTTTACAGAGCTTAGATTCTTTTGAATATTCTCAACAGTGGAAGCCTCTGGGCTTTGAATGAATATTGTTTTGGAAAAAATCCAAAAGACACTTAGCTCAAAGCAATACTGGCCACTCCACTGTGGGTGAAAAAGGAAATGTCACTACAAAATGGAGTTAATAAGAAGCTTTGAGGCCAGCTCCGAAGGAGGCATGCCAAAAATGTTTCAGCAAGGGCTGTTCTGGAGTGAATATAACTTCCTTCTGGGGACACTCTGAATGATGAAATTCTCTTAAATGTCCAAGTTCTATCGTACCTATTTATTTATTTTTTAATCAAAAGTAAATCAAAGTAAATTAAAAATGTAATAAACTATTTCGTCAGTTCTGGTAAGGCAAAACATGGTAAGAAGCTTATTGTTACTCTGCCAAGAAGAATGGAGATCATACAGTCCTGTCTCCAACAATCTACTAGAAAATAGAGTTAGAGATTCCCTAATGAAAGACATTCATCTGTCACATCAAGAACAAGAAAGGGGGGCTTCCCCGGTGGCGCAGTGGTTGAGAGTCCGCCTGTCGATGCAGGGGACACGGGTTCGTGCCCCGGTCCGGGAAGATCCCACATGCCGCGGAGCGGCTGGGCCCATGAGCCATGGCCGCTGAGCCTGCACGTCCGGAGCCTGTGCTCCGCAACAGGAGAGGCCGCAACAGTGAGAGGCCCGCGTACCGCAAAAAAAAAAATTAAAAAAAAAAAGAACAAGAAAGGGGCTTCCCTGGTGGTCAGCGGTTAAGAATCCACCTGCCAATGCAGGGGACACGGGTTCAAACCCTGGTCCGGGAAGATCCCACATGCCACAGAGCAACTAAGCCCGTACACCACAACTACTGAGCCTGTGCTCTAGAGACAGCGAGCCACAACTACTGAGCCCACGTGCCACAACTACTGAAGCCCGTGCACCTAGAGCCCGTGCTCCGCAACGAGAAGCCACGACAATGAGAATCCCGTGCACCGCAACGAAGAGTAGCCCCTGCTCGCCACAACTAGAGAAAGCCCGCGCACGGCAACGAAGACCCAATACAGCCAAAAATAAAAACAAATAAATTTTTAAAAAAGACCAACAGCATGTCACAAGGAAAATGAACCTCAGGCTCTGTGGACCACTCAGTGAGCGGAACATAAAACAACCTGATCCTTATTAGGGAGCAATTAGGGTTAAGCCTCATCTAGCCTAGGAAGCTTGGGGCCCAAGTTGGTAGAAAGGATGTATTATTCCTGAGGTAATTCTAGAGCCATTTCAACCTTTATCAAAAACTCGAAGCCATGGAAAGCAAAGTATAATGCTGAGCAGTGCGGGTAAGTAAGCTTTCCAGGACAGCACTGAAGGACCATGAGTAATGGAAACCATGTGTGCTGACACCCATACACTGATTGCATGTGGTTATGGGAAGCCTGAACTCTAGAAGATAAAACACCCAGGTACTTACTATCCAGAACTAAGAGCTATTGACATTAGCATTCTTTTTATGATTTAAAAAATAAAAAGGCATGACACAAAGTTGAACTCTCCTTTTTTAACCTTCCAAGTCCCATTCCTTTCTTCTATCACTAAATGCAACCATTATATTAAATTTGATGTAGGGCTAGTCCATGTTTTTTTTTTACTTTTGCAAGATTCACAGATAGCCATAAACAATATATACTATTGTCCTGTAAGTTTTCCAATTTGCACATAAGTGGTATCACGATGTTACTATATTCTCCAACTTGCCTTTTTACCTCAACATGTTTCCGAAATTTATCATGATATACCAGGTCCTTTACTTTTTATACAAATAAAAGGTAGATTCCCACTGGTGGTCTGGCATAACTTTTTTCTAACGGAAACACAAACTAAATTTTCTTTTCAAAAAAAATAACAAATTAAATTTAGTTACTTCAGAAAAAATTATCAAGAAAGTACACAGGCAGTGCTCATTAAACTACTGTGATAATCATTTAATGATATACATAAGTCAAATCATTATGCTGTACACCTTAAACTTATACTGTCCATTGTATCTCAATAAAACTGGAAAAGCAAAAAAAAAGTACCCAGAAGGAAATAAGCCAAAGTGGAAAAACTATTTTAACATACCTTCTAAAATTAATGACATATTTTAATTGTTTATTATCTCTGTTACAAATCTTACCTCAGGTTGTCCTATTCCAAGGAGTGAAATGGCAAGTCCATAAACTACTAAGACGTAGTTAATCATGGCCAGGTTCAGTTGCTGTCAATAAAAATGCTCCAGTTAAACATCTGAACATAATTCTGCCCAATTTGCATCATACTAACTTGTTAGCCGCAACAGTAAGAGTATAAAAATATCTTACTAATAATCACTGTGGGACAGAGACCAAACAGAATTAGAAAATACATTTTGCAAAGATATGCAGTTATCTTGCTATCAAGTATCTAAAACACAGAATCACTGTCTCAGAGTTCCTTGAAGGCATGGTTCATAACAGATAGAATAACTGATGTCATGTTCTTTTGCATATTAATGGGATGAGTAACAGACTAAGGTATTTGCTCTCTTAACAACCTTGCATATTTACCCAGCTAATACTTTCTTTGTGGATGAAAAGATGTGACTAAAGTGAGTCCAAATTCTTGACTTAGTGCTCTAATAAGATAAAAAGCCAAGAGTTCTAATGAACACCAGCTATAGTGCAAGGAGAGAGTCTAAACCTGGCTTCTATACCGACTGCAACCATAAAGGCTGAATCAGAGTATTATCTGCTTCTCACAACCTGGAGTAAATTCAGCTGATCTCAGCAAGACGATACATTAGTACAATGAAGTCAAAGTGTTGGTTCCCTTCTACATTCATCTGAAACGCATTAGCATTGGTAAACAAGTTACCAGGAGGCAATCTCACCTTTATTTTTTGAGGATCTAAACCATTGAGCAGCTCTGTGAAGGCCTGGGCAGCACTGCGGCAGCGCTGCTCCAACAAAGCCGTGTAACCATCCTGGATTAAGCTTCTCAGCATTTTCATTATATTAGCAAAATCCTGAAAAAAGAAATTCTTTTTCAGTAAACCAGAGCTACACATGCTTAGTCTAAAACTTAAGATGCCAACATTCATCATTGGGCAGTTATACTTTATAACTGATCATAAAATATGTAAATACCCAAAGCTACCCTGTATGCATTATACTCCTTTCTCAGCACAGCACCATTAAAGTGGAAATTAAAAGGTACTGCTTCCCCATCTTAATCCCAACACTTCTAGTGCTGCCCATGACAAAGAAGGGGGGTTCACTTTACACTACATGGTGCTAAGCTGTACTCACTTTTCCAGGCTAACCAGACAGTATTTGGACGTTTTAACAGCTCAAATGGAGAACATCAGCCATCATTTAAATAAGTAAATTGTTTGGCTGAGACTTGAACAATTAGACAAATAAGAACAAGCAATCAATTTCCTGGTCACTACCAGATTTTAACAACTGCCCTCATGCCCTGGAACAAACCTAAATTCTCAGCAAGAAATGGTTATTTCAATCTGTAGCTCTACTCCTGCCTAACATGTACTTGAATATAACTAGATAATATTATCAGGAGAGATATTACTAGGTTAAATGCAAAGAGAAGAGAATAAGGAAAACAACTGCTATAATGTACCCTGAAATAAAGCGAGAAAAAAACTTTATAATTGGAATATACATGAGCACATACATTATAATTTGCATTCAGATTTTAGTTACATGGCAATAGCTATAGGCCACAAAAGTTCCATAAAGACTGGCGAGGCAAGCCTGGAGGCTAAGCTAGATCTCCCCACACCTTGCCATACATGTGTACACCGTTCAAGGGAGCAGAAAATGCAAATATTTGCATGACATTCCTCACTGTTCCTAATGATAAGGATCCAAAAGGAGACCCCACTGCACAAAACACAGAGGGAAAAGCAGTCTGGTCACACATAAACAAAAGCTGCCTAGTGCTTTTTGTCCAATGAATCAAAGTTTAGGAGAATTTTCCCCCAGAAAACACATGGAAAAGAGCAGCTCTCAAGTAAACTTGGTATTTGCTATACAGTATTTAAAAAGTTCAACGATCGCCATATTAATGTTAAGATAAGAATTTTAACAGTTATAGAAGACGATGTGCTATCCCCACACACACTAGTTTATTATTTATTATTCAGCCTTGGATGTACTGATTCCATTCTAATCTCTTTCATTCTAGAAAACAAATCCATTTGCCTCATGTTTCCATTGGAAATTATTTCTCTCAAAACAGTACAAATAAATGGTCTGTACTGAAAGCTGCATGAGAGCGGGCTGAATGGCAATGCCAGTCTTCAGCGTATGCAGGGGCCTAAAGAAAAGTGTGTTAAATGAACAAATCAAGGCTCAAAAATAACCATCATTTTTATTTAAATGCTCTTTTGTCTTTACAGGCTGTCGTTACAATTTAAGTCCATCACAGTTTTTAGAATCAGTAAAATCAATATAAAATGACAATTTTAAAATCACCAACTGTTAGAAATACTAAAAATGCTTTTATGCAACTAATTAGAAAGCTGTTGAAACCTATTAGGAAACTGACTAAAAATGCTTAACATGCTTCATTCCAATAGTCCTTAATAAGCTATCTGTCATATATACCTAACATAGTTAACAGAAGTTTAAAATGACCCAGATATTAAAATGAGTGTTGTGTTTCATGTTAATATACATTTGGGGAGGGGGGTAAAATTTAAATCCAACATTTTATTTTAGAAGAAACAGAACTGTATTTACATAAAGCATTGAAGTGTCAAAGCAGACTCACATGAATCACATTTAACCAAAAGAAACAATCTTTCACTGATAATACATAGTCTACAGGTATTCGATGACTGGAAGAGTGATTAGCCATGGTTCTATAAATTCTGGATTCTGTACAGGTTTCTATTTCTTCTTGAGTTAGTTTTTATAAGCTGGATTGTTCTAGGAATTTGTTCATTTCATCTACATACATTTTCAAATTTCCTGGTATAATGTTGGTCATAACAGTATTTTGATATAGTATTTGTAATGCTGAAGGGTCTGTAGTAATGTATCCTTTTTCATTCTTTTTTTAAAAATATTTATTTATTTATTTATTTGGCGGCGCTGGGTCTTAGTTGCGGCATGTGGGATCTAGTTCCCTGACCAGGGACTGAACCCGGGCCTCCCTGCATTGGGAGCCCAGAGCCTTAGCGACTGGCCCACCAGGGAAGTCTCCTTTTTCATTCTTGAAATTGTTTTATTGTGTCTTCTTTTCTTCCTTTCTTAATCAGTTTCCATACTGATATGTAAATTTTATTTATATTGTTAAAGAATCAACTTTTAGCTTTGTGGATTCTTCTTTACAAGCTGTTCCATTTTCATTATTTTCTCTTTTTTTTTGGAATTTTGTATTTTTTTATATAGCAGGTTCTAATTAGTTATCCATTTTATACATGTTAGCGTATATATGTCAATCCCAATCTCCCAATTCATCACACCACCCCCCTCCCAGACACTTTCCCCACTTGGTGTCCATACGTTGGTTCTCTACATCTGTGTCTCAATTTCTGCCCTGCAAACTGGTTCATCTGTATCATTTTTCTAGGTTCCACAAATATGCATTAATATACGATATTTGTTTTTCTCTTTCTGACTTACTTCACTCTGTATGACAATCTCTAGATCCATCCACGTCTTTACAAATGACCCAATTTCCTTCCTTTTCATGGCTGAGTAATATTGCATTGTATATATGTACGACATCTTCTTTATCCACCTAACTGACGACGGGCATTTAGGTTGCTTCCATGACCTGGCTATTGTAAATAGTGCTGCAATGAACATTGGGGTGCATGTGTCTTTCTGAATTATGGTTTTCTCAGGGTATATATATGCCCAGTAGTAGGATTGCTGGGTCATATGGTAGTTCTACTTTTAGTTTTTTAAGGAACCTCCATACTGTTCTCCATAGTGGCTGTACCAATTTACATTCCCACCAACGGTGCAACAGGGTACCCTTTTCTCCACACCCTCTCCAGCATTTGCTGTTTGTAGATTTTCTGATGATGCCCATTCTAAGTGGTCTGAGGTGATACCTCATTGTAGTTTTGACTTGCATTTCTCTAAAAATTAGTGATGTTGAGCAGCTTTTCATGTGCTTCTTGGCCATCTATATACGTCTTCTCTGGGGAAATGTCGATTCAGGTCTTCTGCTCATTTTTGGATTGGGTTGTTTGTTTTTTTAAAATGGAGCTGCATGAGCCATTTATATATTTTCGAAATTACTCCTTTGTCTGCTGATTCGTTTGTAAATGTTTTCTCCCATTCTGAGGGTTGTCTTTTCGTCTTGTTTGTACTTTGCTTTGCTGTGCAAAAATTTTTAAGTTTCATTAAGTCCCATTTGTTTATTTTTGTTTTTCTTTCCAATACTCTAGGAGGTGGATCAAAAAAGATCTTGCTGTGATTTATGTCATAGAGTGTTCTTCCTATGTCTTCCTCTAAGAGTTTTATAGTATCCGGTCTCACATGTAGGTCTCTAATCCATTTTGAGTTTATTTTTGTGTATGGTGTAAGGGAGTGTTCTTATTTCATTCTTTTACAGGTAGCTGGCCAGTTCTCCCAGCACCACTTATTGAAGAGACTGTCTTTTCTGCACTGTATATCCTTGCCTCCTTTGTCATACATTAGTTAACCACAGGTGCATGGGTTTATCTCTGGGCTTTCTATCTTGTTCCATTGATCTACATTTCTGTTTTTGTGCCAGTATGATATTGTCTTGATTACTGTAGCTTTGTAGTTTGGTCTAAAGTCAGGGAGACTGGTTCCTCGAGCTCCGATTTTTTCGCTCAAGACTGCTTTGGCTATTCGGGGCCTTTCGTGTCTCCATACAAATTTTAAGACTTTTTGTTCTAGTTCTGTAAAAAATGCCATTGGTAATTTGATAGGGATTGCATTGAATCTGCAGATTGCTTTGGGTAGTGTAGTCATTTTCACAATACTGATTCTTCCAGCCCAAGAACATGGTATATCTCTCCATCTGTTTGTATCATATTTATTTCATCAGCGTCTTATAGTTTTCTGCATACAGGTCTTCCGTCTCCCCAGGTAGGTTTATTCCTAGGTATTTTATTCTTTTTGTTGCACTGGTAAATGGGAGTCTTTCCTTAATTTCTCTTTCAGATTGTTCATCATTAGTGTATAGGATTGCAAGAGATTTCTGTGCATTAATTTTGTATCCTGCAACTTTACCAAATTCATTGATTAGCTCTAGTAGTTTTCTGGTGGCATGTTTAGGATTCTCTATTTATAGTATCATGCCATCTGCAAACAGTGAGCTTTACTTCTTCTTTTCCAATTTGTATTCCTTTTATTATTTTTCTTCTCTGATTGCCGTGGCTAGGACTTCCAAAACTATGTTGAATAACAGTGGCGCGAGTGGACATCCTTGTCTTGTTCCTATCTTAGAAGAAATGCTTTCAGTTTTTCACCCTTGAGAACGGTGTTTGCTGTGGGTTTGTCATATATGGCCTTTATTATGTTGAGGTATGTTCTCTCCATGCCCATCATATGGTTTTTCTTCTTCAGTTTGTTAATATGGTGTATCACATTGATTGATTTGCATATATTGAAAAATCCTTGCATCCCTGGGATAAATCCTACTTGATCATGGTGTATGATCCTTTTAATGTGTTGTTGGATTCTGTTTGCTAGTATTTTGTTGAGGATTTTTGCATCTATATTCATCAGTGATATTGGTCTGTAATTTTCTTTTTTTGTAGTATCTTTGTCTGGTTTTCATATCAGGGAGATGGTGGCCTCATAGAATGAGTATGGGAGTGTTCCTTCCTCTGCAATTTTTTGGAAGAGTTTGAGAAGGGTGGGTGTTAGCTGTTCTCTAAATGTTTGATAGAATTCACCTGTGAAGCCATCTGGTCCTGGACTTTTGTTTGTTGAAAGATTTTTAATCACAGTTTCAATTTCATTACTTGTGATTGGTCTGTCCATATTTTCTATTTCTTCCTGGTTCAGTGTTGGAAGGTGATGCCTTTCTAAATATTGGTCGATTTCTTCCAGGTTGTCCGTTTTATTGGCCTGAAGTTGCCTGCAGTAGTCTCTTAGAATGCTTTGCATTTCTGCAGTGTCTGTTGTAACTTCTCCTTTTTCATTTCTAATTTTAATGATTTGAGTCCTCTCCCTCTTTTTCTTGATGAGTCTGGCTAACGGTTTATCAATTTTGTTTATCTTCTCAAAGAACCATCTTTTAGTTTTATTGATCTTTGCTACTGTTTTGTTTCCATTTGATTTATTTCTGCTCTGATCTTTTTTTTAACATCTTTATTGGAGTATAATTGCTTTACAATGGTGTGTTAGTTTCTGCTTTCTAACAAACTGAATCAGTTATACATATACATATGTTCCCATAGCTCTTCCCTCTTGCATCTCCCTCCCTCCCACCCTCCCTATCCCACCCCTCTAGGTGGTCACAAAGCACCGAGCTGATCTCCCTGTGCTATGCAACTGCTTCCCACTAGCTATCTATTTTACGTTTGGTAGTGTATATATGTTCATGCCACTCTCTCACTTTGTCATAGCTTACCTTTCCCCCTCCCCGTATCCTCAAGTCCATTCTCTAGTAGGTCTGTGTCTTTATTCCCGACTTACCCCTAGGTTCTTCATGACCTTTTTTTTTTTCTTAGATTCCATATATATGTGTTAGCATATGGTATTTGTTTTTCTCTTTCTGACTTACTTCACTCTGTATGACAGACTCTAGGTCCATCCACCTCACTAAAAGTAACTCAACTTCCTTTCTTTTTATGGCTGAGTAAGATCCGATTGTATATATGTGCCACATCTTCTTTATCCATTCATCAGTTAATGGACACTTTGGCTGCTTCCATGTCCTGGCTATTGTAAATAGAGGTGCAATGAACATTGGGGTGCATATGTCTTTTTGAGTTATGGTTTTCTCAGGGTATATGACCAGTAGTGGGATTGCTGGGTCATATGGTAATTCTATTTTTAGTTTTTTAAGGAACCTCCATACTGTTCTCCATAGTGGCTGTATCAATTTGCATTCCCACCAACAGTGCAAGAGTGTTCTCTTTTCTCCACACCCTTTCCAGCATTTATTGTTTCTAGAATTTTTGATGATGGCCATTCTGACCGGTATGAGATGATACCTCATTGCAGTTTTGATTTGCATTTCTCTAATGATTAATGATGTTGAGCATTCTTTCATGTGTTTGCTGGCAATCTGTATATCTTCTTTGGAGAAATGTCTATTTAGCTCTTCTGCCCATTTTTGGATTGGGTTGTTTGTTTTTTGTTATTGAGCTGCATGAGTTGGTGGTAAATTTTGGAAATTAATCCTTTGTCAGTTACTTCATTTGCAAATATTTTCTCCCATTATGAGGCTTGTCTTTTGGTCTTGTTTATGGTTTCCTTTGCTGTGCAAAAGCTTTTAACTTTCATTAGGTCCCATTTGTTTTTGTTTTTATTTCCATGTCTCTTGGAGGTGTGTCAGAAAGGATCTTGCTGTGACTTATGTCATAGAGTGCTCTGCCTATGTTTTCCTCTAAGAGTTTGATAGTGTCTGGCCTTAAATTTAGGTCTTTAATCCATTTTGAGTTTATTTTTGTGTATGGTGTTAGGGAGTGTTCTAATTCCATACTTTTAAATGTACCTGTCCAGTTTTCCCAGCACCACTTATTGAAGATGCTGTCTTTTCTATATTCTTGCCTCCTTTATCAAAGATAAGGTGACCATATACGTGTGGGTTTATCTCTGGGCTTTCTATCCTGTTCCATTGATCTATATGTCTGGTTTTGTGCCAGTACCATATTGTCTTGATGACTGTAGCTTTGTAGTATAGTCTGAAGTCAGGGAGCCTGATTCCTCCAGCTCCATTATTCATTCTCAAGATTCCTTTGGCTATTCAGGGTCTTTTGTGTTTCCATACAAATTGTGAAATTTTTTGTTCTAGTTCTGTGAAAAATGCCAGTGGTAGTTTGATAGGGATTGCATTGAATCTGTAGATTGCTTTGGGTAGTAGAGTCACTTTCACAATGTTGATTCTTCCAATCCAAGAACATGGTGTATCTCTCCATCTATTTGTATCATCTTTAACTTCTTTCATCAGTGTCTTATAATTTTCTGCATACAGGTCTTTTGTCTCCTTAGGTAGGTTTATTCCTAGATATTTTATTCTTTTTGTTGCAATGGTAAATGAGAGTGTTTTCTTAATTTCACTTTCAGATTTTTCATTATCAGTGTATAGGAATGCCAGAGTTTTCTGTGCATTAATTTTGTATCCTGCTACTTTACCAAATTCATTGATTAGCTCTAGTAGTTTTCTGGTACCATCTTTAGGATTCTGTATGTACAGTATCATGTCATCTGCAAACAGTGACAGATTTACTTCTTCTTTTCCAATTTAGATTCCTTTTATTTCTTTTTCTTCTCTGATTGCTGTGGCTAAAACTTCCAAAACTATGTTGAATAATAGTGGTGAGAGTGGGCAACCTTGTCTTGTTCCTGATCTTAGTGGAAATGGTTTCAGTTTTTCACCACTGAGGACTATGTTGGCTGTGGGTTTGTCATATGTGGCCTTTATTATGTTGAGGAAAGTTCCCTCTATGACTACTTTCTGTAGCGTTTTTATCATAAATGGGTGTTGAATTTTGTCAAAAGCCTTTCTGCATCTCTTGAGATGATCATATGGTTTTTCTCCTTCCATTTGTTAATATGGTGTATCACCTTCATTGATTTGCATATATTGAAGAATCCTTGCATTCCTGGAATAAACGCAACTTGATCACGGTGTATGATCCTTTTAATGTGCTGTTGGATTCTGTTTACTAGTATTTTGTTGAGGATTTTTGCATCTATGTTCATCAGTGATATTGCCCTGTAGTTTTCTTTCTTTGTAACATCTTTGTCTGGTTTTGGTATCAGGGTGATGGTGGCCTTGTAGAATGAGTTTGCGAGTGTTCCTCCTTCTGCTATATTTTAGAAGAGTCTGAGAAGGATAGGTGTTGGCTCTTCTCTAAATGTTTGATAGAATTCGCCTGTGAAGCCATCTGGTCCTGGGCTTTTGTTTGTTGGAAGATTTTTAATCACAGTCTCAATTTCAGTGCTTGTGATTGGTCTGTTCATATTTTCTATTTCTTCCTGGTTCAGTCTCGGCAAGTTGTGCATTTCTAAGAATCTGTCCATTTCTTCCAGGTTGTCCATTTTATTGGCATAGAGTTGCTTGTAGTAATCTCTCATGATCCTTTGTATTTCTGCAGTGTCAGTTGTTACTTCTCCTTTTTCATTTCTAATTCTATTGATTTGAGTCTTCTCCCTTTTTTTCTTGATGAGTCTGGCTAATGGTTTATCAATTTTGTTTATCTTCTCAAAGAACCAGCTTTTAGTTTTTCTGATCATTGCTATTGTTTCCTTCATTTATTTTTCATTTATTTCTGATCTGATCTTTATGATTTCAATCCTTCTGCTAACTTTGGGGTTTTTTTGTTCTTCTTTTTCTAATTGCTTTAGGTGCAAGGTTAGGTTGTTTATTTGAGATGTTTCCTGTTTCTTAAGGTATGATTGTATTGCTATAAACTTGCCTCTTAGAACTGCTTCTGCTGCATCCCATAGGTTTTGGATCATCGTGTTTTCATTGTCATTTATCTCTAAGTATTTTTTGATTTCCTCTTTGACTTCTTCAGTGATCTCTTGGTTATTTAGTAACGTAGTGTTTAGCCTCCATGTGTTTGTGTTTTTTACATTTATTTTCCCTGTAACTGATTTCTAATCTCATAGTGTTGCGGTCAGAAAAGGTGCTTGATATGATTTCAGGTTTCTTAAATTTACTGTGACCCAGGATCTATCCTGGAGAATGTTCCATGCGCACTTGAGAAGAAAGTGTAATCTGTTGTTTTTGGATGGAATATGCTATAAATATAAATTAAGTCTCTCTGGTCTACTGTGTCATTTAAAGCTTGTGTTTCCTTATTAATCTTCTGTTTGGATGATCTGTCCATTGGTGTAAGTGAGGTGTTAAAGTCTCCTACTCTTATTGTGTTACTGTCGATTTCCTCTTTTATAGCTGTTGGCAGTTGCCTCATGTATTGAGGTGTACCTATGTTGGGTGCATATATATTTATAATTGTTATATCTTCTTCTTGGATTGATCCTTTGATCATTATGTAGGGTCCTTCCTTGTCTCTTGTAACATTCTTTATTTTGAAGTCTATTTTATCTGATATGAGTATTGCTACTCCAGCTTTCTTTTGATTTCCATATGCATGGAATATCTTTTTCCATCCCCTCACTTTCAGTCTGTATGTGTCCCTAGGTCTTAAGGGGGTCTCCTGTAGACAGCATATATATGGGTCTTCTTTTTGTATCCATTCAGCAAGTCTGTGTCTTTTGGTTGGAGCATTTAATCCATTCACGTTTAAGGTAATTCTCAATATGTATGTTCCTATTACCATTTTCTTAATTGTTTTGGGTTTGTTTTTGTAGGTCCTTTTCTTCTCTTGTGTTTCCCGCTTAGAGAAGTTCCTTTAGCATTTGTTGTAGAGTTGGCGTGGTGGTGCTGAATTCTCTCAGCTTTTGCTTGTCTGGAAAGCTTTTGATTTCTCCATCGAATCAGAATGAGATCCTTGCCGGGTAGAGTAATCTTGGTTGTAGGTTCTTCCCTTTCATCACTTTAAATGTGTCATGCCACTCCCTTGTGGCTTGTAGAATTTCTGCTGAGAAATCAGCTGTTAACCTTATGGGAGTTCCCTTGTATGATATTTGTCATTTTCCTCTTGCTGCTTTCAATAATTTTTTTTTGTCTTTAATTTTTGCCAGTTTGATTACTATGTGTCTCAGTGTGTTTCTCCTTGGCTTTAACCTGTATGGGACTCTCTGCACTTCCTGGACTTGGGTGGCTATTTCCTTTCCCATGTTAGGGAAGTTTTCAAGTATAATCTCTTCAAATATTTTCTTGGGTCCTCTCTCTCTCTCTTCTTCTTCTGGAACCCCTATAATGCGAATGTTGTTGCGCTTAATGTTGTCCCAGAGGTCTCTTAGGATGTCTTCATTTCTTCTCATTCTTTTTTCTTTATTCTGTTCCACAGCAGTGAATTACACCATTCTGTCTTCCGGGTCACTTATCTGTTCTTCTGCCTCAGTTATTCTGCTATTGATTCCTTCTAGTGTAGTTTTCATTTCAGTTATCGTATTGTTCACCTCTGTTTGTTTGTTCTTTAATTCTTCTGCTAAGTCTTTGTTAAACATTCCCTGCATCTTCTCCATCTTTGCCTCCATTCTTTTTCCGAGATCCTGGATCATCTTCACTATCATTATTCTGAATTCTTTTTCTGGAAGTTGCCTGTCTCCACTTCATTTAGTTATTTTTCTGGGGTTTTATCTTGTTCCTTCATCTGGTATGTAGCCCTCTGCCTTTTCATCTTGTCTTTCTGTGAATGTGGTTTTTCTTCCACAGGCTGCAGGATTGTAGTTCTTGCATCTGCTGTCTGCCCTCTCTTGGATGAGGCTATCTAAGAGGCTTGTGCAAGTTTCCTGATGGGAGGGACTGGTGGGGGGTAGAGCTGAGTGTTGCTCTGGTGGGCAGAGCTCAGTAAAACTTTAATCCCCTTGTCTGCTGATGGGTGGGGCTGGGTTTCCTCCCTGTTGGTTGTTTGGCCTGAGGTGACACAACACTGGAGCCTACCCGGGCTCTTTGGTGGGGCTAATGGAGGACTCTGGGAGGGCTCACACCAAGGAGTACTTCCCAGAACTTCTGCTGCCAGTGTCCTTGTCCCCACGGTGAGCCACAGCCACCCCCCGCCTCTGCAGGAGACCCTCCAACACCAGCAGGTAGGTCTGGTTCAGTCTCCTATGGGGTCACTGCTCCTTCCCCTGGGTCCCGATGCACACACTACTTTGTGTGTGCCCTCCAAGAGTGGATCTCTGTTTCCCCCAGTCCTGTCTAAGTCCTGTAATCAAATCCCACTAGCCTTCAAAGTCTGATTCTCTAGGAATTCCTCCTTCCGTCGCCGGACCCCCAGGCTGGGAAGCTTGATGTGGGGCTCCAGGTGGTGGACTTCTGTGGTATTAGTGTTCTGCAGTCTGTGAGTCACCCACCCAGCAGTTATGGGATTTGATTTTATTGTGATGGCACCCTTCCTACCATCTCACTGTCGCTTCTCCTTTGTCTTTGGATGTGGGATAACTTTTTTGGTGAGTTCCAGTGTCTTCCCATCAATGATTGTTCAGCAGTTAGTTGTGATTCCGGTGTTCTCGCAAGAGGGAGTGAGAGCACGTCCTTCTACTCCGCTACCTTGAACCAATCTCCTTCACTATTTTCTACTTTGTAATTTCCTTCTACTTTCTTTGGGTTTTTTTCCCTGCTCTTGGAATGAATGCATCACTAATCTAAAAGTCTTTATTCCTTTAATACATACATTTAGCTTGATAAATTTCCTTCAAAGTAATATCAAAGTTGTACCCCTTGCATTTTTTATTGAGAGGGAAGTACAGAGATTTCCATACACCCTTTTGCCCCTTACATGAATAGCTTCCCCCATCATCAAAATCACTCCTCAGAATGGTATATTGGGTTGGCAAAAAAGTTCCTTCGGGGAGCTTCCCTGGTGGCGCAGTGGTTGAGAGTCCGCCTGCCGAGGCAGGGGACACGGGTTTGTGCCCCGGTCTGGGAAGATCCCGCATGCTGCGGAGCGGCTGGGCCCGTGAGCCATGGCCGCTGAGCCTGAGCATCCAGAGCCTGTGCTCCGCAGCGGTAGACACCACAACAGTGAGAGGCCCGCGTACCGCAAAAAAAAAAAAAAAAAAGTTCCTTCGGTTTTTAAGTAAAAATAAAAGACATTTTTCATTTTCACCACAAATTTTATTGAACACCACATTCACCGTTTTGTTCCACTACCTTCTGCCATTTTTCAGGCAACTTCATAATTCCATCTTCCCAAAACTTTTTATTTTTTTGAGCAAAGAACTGTTCCAGGTGCCTTTTACAGTCTTCCAGGGATTTGAAATTTTTTCCATTAAGAGGATTTTGTAAAGACCAAAGTAAATGGAAAACCAAAAGTGCAATATCTGGTGTATATGGCAGATGAATCAAAACTTCCCAGCCAAGCTAACAGTTTTTGCCTGGTCATCAAAGAAACATGCGGTCTTGCATTATCTTGATGGAAGATTATGCATTTCCTGTTGACTAATTCTGGACACTTTTCATCGAGTGCTGCTTTCAGTTGGTCTAACTGGGAGCAGTACTTGTTGGAATTAATCGTTTGGTTTTCCAGAAGGAGCTCATAATAGAGGACTACCTTCCAATTCCACCATATGCACATCACCACCTTCTTGGGAGGAAGACCAGCCTTTGGTGTGGTTGGTGGTGGTTCATTTAGCTTGCCCCACGATCTCTTCCATTCCACATTACTGTATAGCATCCACTTTTCATTGCCAATCACAATTTGTTTTAAAAACAGAATGTTTTCATTACGTTTTAGTAGAAAATCATATGCGGAAATATGGTCAAGAAGGTGTTTTTTGCTTAACGTATGTGGAACCCAAACATCAAAGAGATGAAAATAACCAAGCCGGTGCAAATGATTTTCAGCACTTGATCTGGATATTTTCAGTACGTTGACTATCTCCCATGTGGTATAACGTTGACTGTTCTCAATTAATGTCTCAATTTGATGGCTATCAACTTCAACTGGTCTACCCGACCATGGAGCATCGTCCAACGAGAAACCTCCAGCATGAAACTTCGCAAACCACTTTTGACATGTTCAATCAGTCACAGCACCTTCGTCATACACTACACAAATCTTTTTTGCATTTCAGTTGCGTTTTTACCTTTCTTGAAATAATAAAGCGTAATATGCTGAAAATATTGTTTTCTTCCATCTTCAATATTAAAATGATTACACAAAAACTCACCAATTTTGAAAAGTTTTTTTTTAAATGCACACTGATATGACAGCTGTCACATACAATCAAAACTGTTTCGAATGGAGTTAAAGACAACTAAGTGCTACTAGAGCCATCTTACATAAAAAACCAAATGAGGGACTTCCCTGGTGGTGCAGTGGTTAAGAAGCCGCCTGCCAATGCAGGGGACCTGGGTTCGAGCCCTGGTCCAGGAAGATCCCACATGCCGCGAAACTAAGTCAATGCGCCACAGCTACTGAGCCTGTGCTCTAGAGCCCATGAGCCACAACTACTGAGCTCATGAGCCTCAACTACTGAAGCCTGCAAGCCTACAGCCCATGCTCCCCAGCAACAGAAGCCACTGCAATGAGAAGCCTGAGCACCACAACGAAGAGCAGCCCCCGCTGGCCGCAACTAGAGAAAGCCCACACGCAGCAAAGAAGACGCAATGCAGCCAAAAAAATAAATAAATTTAAAAAAAACGAACCTTTTGGCCAACCCAATATACATACATGGGGTGGGTTGCTTTTTTTTTTATTTAACCAAGGATTAACCTACACTGACACATCATAATCACCCAAAGTCCATAGTTTACCTATGAATCCTATGGTTCACTCTTTGTGTTGTACATTCCATCGGTTCGGACAAATGTATAATGACTGTATCTATCATTTATACTATCATACAGAGGATTTTCACAGCCCTAAAAATCCTCTGTGCTGTGCCTATTCATCTCTTCCCCCTTAATGTACATTTTTCATTACTTACCAAATACTACAGAGTTTTATATAGAAAGTTATATGATAAATCATTCAAAGAATAAAAAGTTTGCTCTTTAATGGTTCTATAGTAGATGTAATAAAACCGCAGGTGCTTAAACCTTTTAAAATGATTTAAACCTTCTTAAAATATTTAACTTAAAAGTTAACACTTTGGGAAGACTTGCTTCTTCCTTTGCAATCTATGGGAAACAAACAATTTTGTATTCAGTATTAACCATTAGTTAAATCTCTGGTTCACACACTTACCAAGTTAAAACCTAAATTAGTGACGATTTGGTTTCTTAGCAATCATCTATTAAATTATATGTTCATAACTAAAAGTATTAAAAAAAACTTTAGAGATGTACACAATTAGACTTAACTCATGTGAAAAATGTTATGTTCAAAGAGTTTGCTTTTCCATTAGAAAAGCCTTTGCCTTTACCTGGTGTGCAGCTCTGGAGGATTTAGAAAACTGTTTCTCCAAGATGTTTTTCAAATCTACGGGTAAACTCCCTTGTGAACCAGAACTAAAAGAGAAAAGCACAGTTTTGAATTATTTTAAAATAAAACAATCCTGCTTATTATATAAATAAAAAAATGTTTACTGAAGGTCATTTTAAACTTAGTAAATAGAGAGTCACAAGTTCCTAAATAGAAATATTACCAAGATGCCAATTCTCTCCAAATTAATTTCTAAATCCAATAAAAATCCCTATAAATTTACTGGGGAAAGGGGACCAGATGAACTGATTATTCAGATGTTATAAAAGAACAGCTTTAAAAAAAACCGAAAGAAAGAAATTGGTGGATTTACACTGATTACCTAAAGTTATTACAAATCTAAAGTCATCAGTAACAACAAAGTCATGAAACAAGAAATGTGCCCCAAAACACTGCAAAGATGATCCATCTCATATGAAAATCTGTTAATAAGATATAACCTTTTCAGAAAGTCTGACCTCCAATGCTGGTGAGGGTAAGGAATATTCAGGTACTCCAGGTGGTGTTTTCTGACACCACATACCTGTCATTTTTCCACACCGATTCTCCAACACCAACTGAGTGTCCAACAATTCAATTCTGGCACCAACTCTGGAGTTAAGAACTCAGACCCCACAGGTTAAAGGCTCAGGCCCACAAGACTGCCCTCACTTCAGCCACAATGGGGTACCCAGGCTACCCATACTTCTGCCCTGCCGACTACAAATTCAGGGGTTCCCGTGACTACCCCTTGGGTTCAACTATTCCCTAGGACAACTCACAGAACTCGGGAAAGCGCTTTACTTACCATTACCAGTTTACCGTAAAGGATGTAAGTCAGGAGCAGCTCAGTGGAAAAGATGCATGGGAAGGTGTAGGGGAAGGGGGTGCCTCAGAGCTTTCACACAGTCCCAGAGTGCACCATCTCCCCAGCATCTCGATGTATCTACCAACCAGAAGCTCCCTGAGCCCCTATGTTTAGAGGTTCTTACTGACGTTTCATTACACAGGCATCAATGATTTAATTACTGGACACTGGTGACTAAACTCCATTTCTTGCTCCCTTCGTCTCCCCAAAGATCGGGGGTGGGGCTGAAAAGTTCCAACCAACCACACACTTTATCTTTCTGGTGACCAGCCTCAATCCTGAAGGTAGGGACCCAACCTTGGGTCACTTTATTAGTATAAACTCAAGTAGAGAGGAAGGGGCTCATTATAAATAACGGAAGACTCTCTCATCATTCAGGAAATTCCAAGGGTCCTAGGAGCCCTGTGCCAGGAGCTGGGGACACAGACCGAATATGTAAATATCTTTATTATACCACACCCTCTCACAGCTTAGTGGGAGTGTGAACGCTGCTCCTTTTTTGAGAGGAGAATTTGGCAGTATCTATCAAAGTTAAAATTACACATCCCCTTTGACAGCAGTTCCACTCTAGAAATGTCTCCTTCACACACATCTATACTAGGAAATATCCTGCAGACATGAAAATGAAGGATGTAGATCTCCATGGTCTGATATGGAAAGGTAGTCAAGGCATTTTGAAAGAGATAAAAGCAAGCTGTAGGCCAGAACAGTTCCAGCAACAATGAAAACTATAGTGTTAACAATAATGATAGTTCAGGGCTTCCCTGGTGGCGCAGTGGTTGAGAGTCCGCCTGCCGATGCAGGGGACACGGGTTCGTGCCCCGGTCCGGGAAGATCCCACATGCCACAGAGCGGCTGGGCCCGTGAGCCATGGCCGCTGAGCCTGCGCATCCGGAGCCTGTGCTCCGCAACGGGAGAGGCCACAACAGTGAGAGGCCCGCGTACCGCAAAAAAAAAGAAAATAATAATAATAATAATAATGATAGTTCAAGTGTATTGAGCATTTACCATGTTCTAGGGCTCTAAGTATTTTATGTGGTTGTCCCATTTAATTGTTAAATAACCTCATGAAGTAGCCATAAACAAGAAGAGCATTCAGTTTGAAAACAGAAACAAAATATCAGGAAAATAAATTTATCTTTAACACAACAGGTTAAAGTTATAACTGTGCATTCAAAGAATGAGCATGTATTGGGTTTTGGCTTCCTTTTATGATGAGGGAAGGGGGACAAGGAGGAAGACTCAGGACTTTTCTAACAAATAACAGAACAACAAAAGGCACTATGGCCTTGCTTTGTATTTAACTTTTGAGGCACCATCAAAAAAAAGTCATTTTTTTAAAATAGGGCTTTACTAATTTATCTTAGTGCTTTGATATTTAAGTCATTCTCCTTTATGCACCTATAAAGGAATCAGCCTTAAGAAATGAAGAGAAAACTGAAAACTAGTGGAACTGTGGCAAAAATGGCTTTGCAGTTTCTCCAGCACCACTTTCATTGATTTCATGAATTTCTGTATCTGTTATAAGATTTACAATTTCACTTTGCAATCAATTTATATCTTTGTAGCTAATGGGGGTTAACTCTAAAGATTGGTGGCAAGAGTTCCTACTGCTAATTTGGGGGGGATGTTTGGTAGAACGAATTTTGTAAGTGGTCGGTTCATTAGTAAATCCTTGCCTATGATAGCCACGCCAGTGTATGCAAAGTTAAGTTCCCAGATGGCCAAGAAATTGCTAACAGCAAGTTTCTAAAGCAAGGCACTAGAGAAGGGAGTCAGAGAGAGGGGAAATAAAGCAAACAGGGAAGGGGACTAAGTTTTCACTTTATACTTATCTGAATCTTTTTTCCTCTTATGAGCCTGTATTTTGGAATTTTAAGAAATTAATACTGATATATCTCGTATTATATGACTTTCAGAAATCAGTATTAACATCCAGGATTAATACTCCTTTAGTCAAAAATGACCCTCTCCTAATAAAAGACATGCCGTGCTATTTGAAAGGGATTTTTTTTTACTACTTATCATAGTACACATGCGTAAAGGCAGCTACTACTAGAAAGAGATTTAATTTTCTTTTTCCTTTTTTCTTGGGAGGAGGGCATTACAGAAACGAAACAAAACAAACAAAAAACCCTTACATTAAAAAACATACCTGAACTTCTCCAATTCATTGTTTCGGGATTTTTGTTTTCCTTTATATTTTGGAGGCTGACCTGTGAATACAAAAGTATTTGTTCCTGAAATCTGTACATAAAACTCTACAAGCTTGAAAGTAAAACATTTTTTTAAAATGTAAATTGGAATGAGAAAGCAAAGGAGGCAACACTGTATGTGAGTCTAACTATAAACAGGTAAGCCAAAAAAAAGAAGCTACTGATGACGTTCCACTATGTACGCTATAAAATCATCATAAAGATAAATTATAATGATGATTATCATTTAGTCCTATAGTAGATATAGAAGAGATACAGGTGTAGTTCCTGTTCTCAGGTAGTTTACAATCAGATGGGAAGAAAAGAC
Source organism: Monodon monoceros (assembly GCF_005190385.1). Classification (NCBI taxonomy): domain Eukaryota; kingdom Metazoa; phylum Chordata; class Mammalia; order Artiodactyla; family Monodontidae; genus Monodon; species Monodon monoceros. The sequence goes on from NW_021703767.1 coordinate 8,245,168, forward strand.
AGTCACTTCACCAATTAAATAACAATCCCCATTAAGAAAAGAAGACGCATTGTTACTGAAATATTAATTCCATAGTAACTGCTCTTGTAACTCCTAGAAGGGAAAAATCACTTAAGCTGGAGTGGCTGGGAAACACCTTAGTGGGGATGCAGCATTTGTATTTAGTTTTAAGGAACAAGTAGGATTTGCAAAGAATGGGCCAAATGAAGTTTTATTTTAAGAAACACTAAGTAAACCTGTGTGACTGGGCGAGTTAAGTAAGGATAGGTTGAAAGGGGCTGCAAGCAAGGCAGGTTGGTATGAGTGTTTACAGGCCCAGGGCTTCTGACTCCCCAGCTCTGCGAGCTCAGCCTTTATCCCACTGAAAGGAGGAGAGAGCCACTGTACACTTTGGGGCAGGGGAGTCACACGTGCAAAGTTGTGTAGAAGAGAGCACAGCAGTAGGGACTGGGTGTCTCTGATGGAAGCTTTGGGGGAGATAGCAGAGGCAAGTCAGAGCCTTATTAGGGAGGGGATGAGAGCCTGAGCTCTGATGGCCTCAGAAAACAAAAGAGGCTTCTAGAAAGAAAGAAGAGTTCTAATTTGATTTCTACTGTGTGACCTAGGGCAAAATTATTTAATCTAACCCTGGGACCTCAATTTCTTTGACTGAATATAGATGCGGAAGTATGGATGGTATTTAAATTATTTAAATGTGCTATCTGATAATAATGGTCTAAGAAATACAAATAAATTAAAAGCTGTTTTCAAAAAAACAGTTTTATTCTCAAAGATTTTTCACATGCTATAAAGTCACATCAGGTAAGACAAACACCTGTGTTTCCCCCTCTTTGTAACTGTGCTGAAGTGCTAACCGGTAGTTAAGTGGTTGGATACGCAGCACTGGAGCCTAAGAGAAGATAGAGCTGCAGGAAGTAAAAGACAGAAATGGCTGCCAGAAGTAAAAACACTGAAAAAAATAAACAAATGAACCAAAAAACAGGTGGAAGGAAAAGAGAGCAACAGGATCACTAACTAGAAGGCCAACAATCTCACCACAATAACTCTGAAAGGAGCACATGAAAGCTTGAGATAAGTAACCCGTGTGTAACAACAACTTTGAGTTGCTGAATTCTCTCAAACTCTGTTTTAAAAGGCAGAGAAGAATAACCCACTTAGAACGATTTCTCGCAAAAGCTGGGAGTATAAACGGAGACTGAGAAATAAACGAGGCACGAGTGTCCACTTCTCTGGAACCCTTCATTTCCCAAAGATGCCAAGTAGACAAGGTCTGGCTGTGTGTCTGCGTATTTTCTAGATGCATAAATAAACATATGCACTAAGCACATACAATTTAAATAAACTAGTATTAGGCTAAAGCATCCATTCTCAACAGGGGTGACATCACCCACAAGAAAGTCATAACTGGTTATTGGAAGATGAAAAAAACCTGTTTTTATATATAAAGCACACATGTACATACAGTACATAAACAGATAAACAGTACTGTGATATTAAAGTTTCACAAGGGGAGGGTAATTAGGGGAAAAAAGTGTCTAAAAAGGCTCTGGGAGCAGGGGGTAGATGATGAAATAAAAGTTGAGAAACACTGGCCTAGTGGAAATTAGGTAGCAGACCACGAAGAGCACCATTTTTCTTCTCCATTCCTTTATTTGGTTTTCCAAAATTAAATTTATTAAACAATATGAAAAGACTGAGCATTGATTTCAAATAAACATTCAATATTTTCTCGACACAGAAGCATTGTAAAGTAAAAGGAGAATAACAGCAAATATAAGGCTTGTGAGAATTTTAGGGCATGGAAGTTGAGGCAACACTACACTAATTCAGCAACAATTTACATATGGGAAAAAGACTCACTTGATGGTGGCAGAAATTCAGGATGACAGTCACAATCATCTACCTTCAAAGCTTCATCTGCCACCTACCAAGAAAATAAAATTAGTGACACTTTCAAAAAAATACAGCCATGAAAAATTCAATAGCTAAACAATAAAACTGAGTAGCAAAGAATTTATCCAAGTGCCTAAAATACTCGGCTTTACCAAATGAATAAACAAACTGATAACTACTGAACAATAAATACTGAATTAATACTATCACATCTTTCCTTATTCTCCTCTCCCTAACTGAATACAGCTTCTTTGAGACTTTCATTATTAACAACAGAAGGACTTTACAGCGGGTTGGGAAAGTTCCCTTCAACGCGTACTACATATCTAACCCGAAAACACCAATTCCCTTTTTTCCCCTCAAACCCTGGAAAGAAATATAAATGTGAACTTGGTGATACCTGCTGAGCTTTGAGTACACTACAGTTCAGGAAAACTCAGACACAGGTCATCTGGGACACTGATCACAGAGCCAGGCTATAGGCTCAGAGGTGCATATTGGTTTCCATTATCACAAAAATATTATTGTAAAAATATAAGACTACCTATACTTGAAACAATTCTAATTTTAGTTTTTAACTAAGCTTACCTTTGGATTCTGATTACCACCGTTTGCCATTTCGTGGTTAGGTTTTCTGGAATTTTTTTCAGTCTCCACAAAGTTAAGTGAAGTACTAAATGCAGGTGCTGATAAACTAGGTATGTAGGCCCTGAGTGGTAATAAAAGAAATAATCAGTTTTAAAAAATTATTTTTAAAAAAGTATCCTTCAAACAAAGAGGTTTCAGCAAGTATAGCCTTTGTACCTTGAAAGCAAGGTAATATTGTTTCAAAGAGAATCTCTACCTGTGAGATTGGGTTTCATACATAAATATTACTTTAAATTTGGTATTAAAAACTCCAAATAGATTAAGAATAGTTCAAGAAATGTATTCTGGTTTCTAATTTTAAAATAAGTTAAGGCTCCCTATTATAAATTTAACAGCTTCAATATCTTAGGCATTTAAGCATGTGGGAAAAGCTTAATCTATTTTAACAGCCAAGTGAAAAACGTAGAATCCTGGCTGCTATTTGTTTCCTTATGAGCACACTCAAGTCTATCTGCTGCCTATTTCTAACAGAAGTGTCTTAGCCTTTGAAAGGTATCAGGAGGCTGGAAGCAGATGTTTCCAGGACAGAGGTGAGGGGTAAAAGGCACAGACTGAGCCCCGCTCTCTGCTGCCAGGAACCTCGTGGCTAAACTGGTGCCATTCAAGCGCAGTAACATCCAATTAACATTTCACGCCTCTTCTCCCATAGGCTTAGGCTATGGATCTCCGATATATACATGTGCAAAGAGTTCAGCCAAACAGTAAGCAAAACCTATCAGGCAAATCACAGGTCGCCTGATCTTACAAACACTTTAAAAACCTCTTCTCGTCCTTCCATCTCCAACTTTATTGTGGTTGCTATTATCTACTAAAGCATCAAACAGCAATCCTGAAACTTACAGAGCAAAACCATTCCGAGTAACAGCTACTGATCTGATATTAACTCACCTGCTTTCATGGAAGGCTTTAATTGGATTCCTAGTTGGTGTTCGACCTACAAAAATGAATCACACACACATAGTAATCAGTGGACTGGCAACACATATTTTAAAAGATTTTCACATCTAAGCTGACAGTAAGAATAGCAAATTTAGGGAACTGAAAAATAAACCTAAACAATTTTACACTTCTAGATGTTTTTAGTTTTAGAATGATGTCAACAAAATGTTACACAAACCTTATTTGACATCTCATTATCATGTGATCATTGACTAGATGCAGCAATATATAAATCTCAATCAGAGACAGTACCTGTCTTCAAGGAGCTCACAATCTTATAATCATGTTCTGTTGGATGACAACATCTGTTAGAGAAATAGGACTGCTCAGCTCAGCTTCATAAGACACTAACTACCCAAAGAAGAAATAACAGGAAAGATCTATATGCTGAAAGCATAGAGTGAAAGCATTCAGGTACTGGGAAAGCAAAACGACTTAGGAGAGAAAACAAGGGTAAAATGAAAATCTGGAATTCCTAGCCTGCACACTAATTTATGATGTACCTATGTATATACATACATTCAGCATGCTACAGAATTAGCCACAAACTTGGTGCAAAAACATCAAACAACTCTATTGAAGGGCCTTTTCTTTAGGAAGTAAGTATAATAATGGAGAAAAAAATCTTAAACTTTGTTTCAAAAGGCTTTACTTCATTCAAAATTTCAAGAAAGTATATTTTTCTACAGAAGAATAAATAATAACTTGTTGCTGTTCCAAATAAAAAGTACAAATCATTTATTATTACCTATTGGAATACAATACTAACAAAATTCTACAGGAATAGAAATGAAAAACTTAACTGAGTTAACTGAAATAACATAAAGGAAGTACAAATCATCTGAGAACTGATTTATGGTCCTCCATTAATCCAAGAAACCCACCTTCAAAAGTTTTAAAGGGAATTCAACTGTAACCAAAAGAATCTTAGGTGAAATACCTTGCAGGTCTTCTATTTGTTTTTGTAACTTTACATGCTGCTGAATTAGATCCTTGATTCCCTCAGGGTCATTTTTACAGAGTTTTTGAGCTTTTATGTTTGCTTGCAGGGCCCAGTCATATTCCCCCAGCATAGAAAGAGCAGCACAATAACGATAATGACCCTGTTCCAAAAAGATAAATTCAAATTTTTCTCAAAAATATGCTTAAGTTCAAGAAAATAGATAAGGAAAAAATATTTTGCTTGAAAACTGATTAGTTACTTAAAATGTTACGTTAGGATCCTATCAATAAAATAAATAAAAATGTTAATACCTCTCAGGAAATAAAGTCACCTAAATGAGTTAAATGAGAAGCTACGAATAGTATTCATAATAATTTTTAACAACTGACTAGAGATCAGTGTCTCTTCTTAAGAGATTTTTGTACCCCCCCCAAAGAAAATAATTCAACCTTTACTGTACGTAAGAAAGAAATACATTATTCTTATGCCAAATTAAGTATAAAAATGATGCATTATAAATAACTTAATTTTTTTCAAAATACTTTTAGGCAGTAATAGTCTCTAAGTCATTACACTCCCTACACGTCTGAAGTCAAAAGAGTTTTAGAGCTGGGAGGAACACAGCCTGTGCAGTAGTTTTCCAGCCCTGCTGAAGAGCATGGGCACAGATAAGGGGGGCAGCTATTAACTCCACCTTTCTTAATCAGCTTTTAATTATTTTACCTCTAAGTATAGAGTCCTTGGCTTTAAGAAAAGATCCGAAAACCACTGATTTACTCTTAATTCCAATGATCAGGTTGCTTGCTTTATTGCTACAGAACCATAGTTCTGGCTGGTCCCATTTATGCATTTTGGGAAATCTTCTATATCAAGCATGAACATTTTAATCTAGAAAGCTAATATTACCAAACCTGGGGCTAACTCAGCCAACCCCTCCTGTAGCTACTCCCAAAACCAAACTCCCATTTTAGGCACAGTATCTCCATTTACGAAGAAGGCTAGAAACTGGCCTAATGCCACATTTATTTAGAGACAAACCAAAGAACTTGTATCTTAGGACTCCAGGTCCAGAGCTCTTTCCTCTTTACTACACATTTTACAAAGAACACTCTGATTGTACGAGAAAATATGAAATCAGAAATAAGTGATCCGTTTAAGAAAGATGTGACTTTCACTAAAAGAAGCCAGAAACAACCAAAGGACCTCTGTTTATGCAGGTTCAGAGCATATATAATCCTACCGTGGTGCACCAACCCAACCTGTTCCAGGGCATTTCTTAGCCAGGCTCCTTAGGCTCAGATCAAAGATCCCAATTCAGATTGCATTTGCTTAAACTCTGCTTTTCCTCCAAAGGCATAAGATAAAGAGTTCTCACAGATACGCTACAGGACCAAAATTCTATCCACTAAGCATATATCAACTTCAAAGTTTAAATAACCGCATTAAAAAAAATCACAGCATAGCAAATTAAGAGAGATTATAAACCTTACCTGCTAAATTTGTAAAAAACGCTTCATTGCTTTCTCTTTTTCACTCACCTTTCTCATCTTTTACTGGGTCCTTTTCCCTAAACTCTGTAAAACCCAGTGTAACTTCTATCAGTTGAGAAAGGAGTTTATTCAGCTCTCTCTGCTGAAGTTGTCTGAATGAAGCTTAAATTAAAGGTATCTCAGAAAGTTTCTTGAACCCAATTACATAGAAAGTTTTGCTCTTCTCTGACATTATCTCATTCTCTATCACATACACAGTTCATCTGACTAGCATCCCCTCCTCTTGTGTGCCATCATGTCCCTACTCCACACAGTAATGACCCCACTAGTGCCCCCGGCTCAACAATGGCTGACAGGGTAGAAGCATAGCTGTGACCCAGGAGACTGGTCAATCCAAATGCACCACTTCCCAGGTCACAGTAATTGATCCACAGGTGGGCACATGGCTCAACCAGGATCAGTCTGAGGCATTCCACAGTCATACTACATAAATACTAACAGAGGCTCTCTCTCCACTAGAATAAACAGTTACTAGGATATCAGTTATTAGGATATCACTTTTACGAAATGAAGCCAAGAGAGCCTATGCTCTAATTACCACTTGTGGTCAAGACGGAGTAACAGGGATTGGATATACCCTCTTGCTTAAAACAAACGAGGACAAAATACATGAAACGGAGGTTTGCAAGACACTGGACATCAGGCAACAAAAGAGAGTGATCCCTGAGAGATGAGAAACACAGAAAGCCCTATGATTGCTCCAGCTTACTTAAGGAGAGATTCTAAGCCATAGCACAGGGAGAAGGAACCCAGGGAGAGACCACAGTCTCAGTGAAGACAGAGCCAGGAGTCCAGGAAAGCCAAGGCAGCTCAAGTTCACAGGGCAGAAGACCAGAGAGGAGAGAGCTGGACAGAGAACTCCAGAGATCTTCAGAGGGTCTCCCTTGAGTCTTCAGCTGAGTATCAATCAGTACATGCATGCGGGGCTATTACCAGAGCCAGGGAAAGAACCACTTGAAAGACTAAAAGGGAACAGTAGTCAGCACCGACACAGGGCAAGGAATAATTCCTGTTCCCACTGACCAATGCGGAAAACATCGTAATTCATGGAGTATTAAGTACTCAAAAGAGTTTTGCCTCAGTTGTGCAGAAAAAATTAGCCCTAGACCAAATACCACTATGATATCACCCAACAAAGCTTAAAACAACACTCCAAAGAATCTGTTTCCAAGTAACTTTAATGCATCCCAAAACGAAACTCAAAAGTATTTACAGACATACAAAAATATTAGTACCAAACAAGGTAAAATTCACAATCTCTGGCAACCAATCAAAAACTACTAGGTATGCAAAGACAGAAAATGTGATCTATAATGAAGAGAAAAAAAATCAATCAGTTGAAAACAATCCAGAAACGACACAGATGATAGAATTAGTAGATAAGGACATTAAAACAGTTATAAATATACTTCATATGTTCCAGAAGCTAAGGGGAAAATTGAACATATTAAGAAAAGACATGAAATATATAAGAAATACTCAATCTGCAATTCTAGAGGTGACTGCTATAGCATTTAGATGAAAAAAAAAATTAGATGGAAATAAAGGCAGATTAGACATAGCAGAAGAAAAAGACCAGTCAATGTGAGGACAGAGCAATAGAATCTAGGTAAAATGAAACAGACAGAGCAAAAAGAGAAAAAAGATTAAAAACGATGCTAACAGGGAAGCACCACTGAGAAACAGAAAGAAAAATGTGTACAGATCTGGATCTGACCATGCCTGAAGCTGACCCCCTAGACTTTTCAATTACATGAACCAATAAATTCCCTCTTCTACTTATGAGTTAGGTTTTGTCACTCCCAAACAAAAGAATTCTAATATACTCCTCAATATTAAAAAGTTCTTGAGGACATTTGTGAGGCTACTGGTTTGTATCCTGTATAACATCAAAAGATAATGCACCTGGAAATGTCAACAAATATCTGTTGACTATACTGTAAAAATTCTCACTCTTTGGGATACAATGACTCACCCTCTCTTAAGCCTAAAAGTACGTGTAGAACTTATATAATATTGTAAATCAGTATACCTCAATAAAAAAAATAATGAAAATAAAAAATAAATCATTAAAAAAATTAAAGTATGTCTATGACAGCTGACATTGTACCAGTCTTCTCTACCTGGAAAGAAGGAAGAAAAAGTGGTCTACCCTCACACAGAAATCTACAGAGTATCTCCCTATACAGGCTTATATCCTAGAGGAATGACTCAATAGACTCAGATTCATGAAAGAACTCATAAAAGAATGAGGACTTCCCTGGTGGTCCAGTGGTTAAGACTCTGCACTCCCAATGCAGGGGGCCCAGGTTAGATCCCTGGTCAGGGAACTAGATCCCACAAGCCAGAACTAAAGATCCCATGTGCCACAACTAAGACCCAATGCAGGCAAATTAATTAATTTATTTATTTATTTTAAAATGTCTATTTAAAAATTAAAAAATAAATAAAAGTAAAGAATGCATCTTGCACAGTCTACTTTTGTTTTTGAAGTTTAAAATATCCTTCAATGAGCATTCCTTTCTGGTAAAATAAAATGATAAATAAGCTCAATATATAGTTACCAAATTTTCTGAATACTTACTAAGAGTTGTGTTTTTCATCTACAGAAATACTTTTGCAACCATCAAAAAAATCTCAATTTAAAAAAATGAGTGAACCTGCATAAATATAGTCAACTGATCTTTGACAAAGGACAAAGGCCATACAATGGAGCAAAGACAGTCTTTTCAACAAATGATACTGGAACTGGACATCTACATGCAAAAAAATGAATCCAGGGACTTCCTTGGTGGTCCAGTGGTAAGGAATCCGCCTTCCAATGCAGCGGACACGGATTTGATCCCTGGTTGAGGAACTAAGACCCCACATGCTGCAGGGCAACTAAGCCTGCATGCCGCAACTGCTGAGCTTGTGCGCCTCAACTAGAGAGAGAAAACCCACACGCCACAACTAGAGAGAAGCCCACACGCCGCAACGAAGAGCCCACATGCCACAGCGAAGACCCAACGCAGCCGAAAATAAAAATTAATTAACTAATTTAAAAAATGAATCCAGACCTAAAGCCCTCGACAAAAATTAACTCAAAATAGATCACAGACCTAAAACTCCTAGAGGATAGCATAGAGGAAAACCTAGATGATCTTGAGTATGGTGATGACTTTTTAAATACACCAAAGGCATGATTCATGAAAGAAATCATTGATAAGCTGTACTTAATTAAAATTAAAACTTATGCTCTGTGAAAGAAATGTCAAGAAAATGAGAAGGCAAGCTCCAGTCCAGGAGAAAATATTTGCAAAAAATACACCTGATAAAGGACTGTTATCCAAAATATACAAAGAACTCTTAAAACTCAACACTAAGAAAACAACCAATTAAAAAATGAACCAAAGACCTTAACAGACACCTCATCAAAGAAGATACACAGAACTTCCCTGGTGGCGCAGTGGATAAGAATCCACCTGCCAATGCAGGGTACACGGGTTTGATCCCTGGTCCAGGAAGATCCCACATGCCTCGCGTGCCACAACTACTGAGCCTGCGTGCCAGACTCCGCAACAAGAGAAGCCACCGCAAGGAGAAGCCCATGCACCACAATGAAGTGCAGCCCCCACTTGTCACAACTAGAGAAAGCCCACACGCAGCAATGAAGACCCAATGCGGCCAAAAAAATTTTTTTTAATTTAAAAAGAAAGGAAAAAAAAGATACACAGTGGCAAATAAGCACGTGAAAAGATGCTCCACATCATATGTCATCTGGGAAATGCAAATTAAAACAATAAGATACCACTACACATCTATTAGAACAGCCAAGGGCTTCCCTGGTGGCGCAGTGGTTAAGAATCCGCCTGCCAATGCAGGGGACACGGGTTCGAGCCCTGGTCCTGAAGATCCCACATGCCGCGGAGCAACTAAGCCCGTGCACCACAACTACTGAGCCTGTGCTCTAGAGCCCGTGAGCCACAACTACTGAGCCCGCGTGCCACAACTACTGAAGCCCATGCGCCTAGGGCCTGTGCTCTGCAATGAGAAGCCACCGCAATGAGAAGCCCATACACTGCAACGAAGAGTAGCCCCTGCTCGCCGCAACTAGAGAAAAGCCCTGGCGCAGCAATGAAGATCCAACGCAGCCAAAAATAAATAAATAAATAAAAATTTTAAAAAAGAACAGCCAAAATTCAGGACACTGACCATGCCAAATGTTGGCAGGATGTGGAGCAACATGAACTCTCATTCATTGCTGGTGGAAGTGCAAATGGTGTAGCCACTTTGGAAGGTTTGGCGGTTTCCTAAAAAACTAAACATATTCTTATCGTATGATCCAGCAACCGCACTCCTTGGTATTTACCCAAAGGAGTTGAAAATGTATGTCCACACGAAAACCTGCACATAGCTGTTTAGAGCAGCTTTATTCGTAATTGCCAAACCCTGGAAACAATCAAGATGTCCTTCAGTAGGTGAATGTATAAATAAACTGTAGTATATCCAGACAAATGTAATATTTTTCAGTGCTAAAAAGAAATAGCTATCAAGCCATGAAAAGACATGCAGGAACCTTAACTGCATATTACGAAGTGAAAGAAGCCAATCTGAGAAGGCTATACATTGTATGATTCCAACTATAGGACATTCTGGAAAAGGTAAAACTATGGAGACAGTAAAAAGATCAACGGTTGCCAGGAGTTTGGGGGGAAGGATGGATCAGAGGATGTCAGGGCAGTGAAAATACTCTGTAGGAACCATAATGGTGGAATACATGTCATCACACATTTATCCAAACCCATAAAACGGGGCACACTTAGGGAGTGAACCCTAAGACAAACTACGGACTTTGGGTGATTATGATGCATCCACGTAGCTTCATCAGTTTTCACAAACGTATAGCCCTGTTGGGGGATGCTGATAATGGGGGAGACTATGCAAGCATGGGGGCAGGGGACTTACAGGAAATCTCTGGACCTTCCTCTTAATTTTGCTGTGAACCTAAAACTGCTCTAAAGAAAATAAAGTCTTAAAAAAAAAAAAGAGTGAATATTTTGTGTGATAAGCTAAGCCAGGAATAAACATTTCACATAAAGTCCTCAATGTAATTAAGAAAGTTTTGAATTTAAGATATATGAAAGATAGCATATGTACTGTGTATATCTAATGGACGTTTCGAAAGAATAAACTGGGAAGGAGGCAATATTCAAATGATTAAGGGTGAAAATTTTCCAGAAATGCTGAAAGACATGAGTCCTCGGATTTTAGAAGCCAAGCTATCCCAATTACGATGAATTTAAAGAAAATTCCTCAGACACATTGTGATGAAATTGCCAAACGTTAAAGACAGCGAGATCTTTAAAACACCCAGGAAAAGAAAAGATTACTTACAAAGGAAAAATAGCAGACTTGTCAACAGTGGCAAAAAAAAGTCAAAAGAACGTAGACTCAAACATCTGCAAAGAATATTATACCCTGCTGAATTATTATTTAATAACTGGGGTAAAATAAAGCCATTTAAAAAAACAAAAAAAGAAAGTTTTAGTATACTTTTTCTAAGTTGATAATAGATTGAAATAGCAAAAGTTATCCCTGGAAAACCAGTATCATGGTCTAGGTTTCAGTATTATGAACTCTGTCATCCATTCGTTCCATAAATTAACTTATACGGCACCTGCCAAATGATCAGCAGAGATTATGTTTCAAGTACAACAGCAACTTACAATGAAAATGGCAACAAGCTCACCACCTTCAAACAGAAGCATATCCAGTGCTGGATTCTCAATTCTATTTTGTCTTTCACTTGCAATGACACCTTGTAAAAGTCACTTTACCCTTCTGGGACTCAATTTCTTCATCTATAACTAAGGCATTTAAAAGTGAATCCAATATTTGGAGGCAGAAGTCCACCCGGAGAATTTTATAATCCCCCGACTCTAATACACTCCTAGGCCATCTGAATCACAATTTGGGGGCTCTGAAATCCTATGATTCTATTCACTCTGGCTTATAAACAAATATGTAAACACTTTTTAAAATCTATAAATATTGGTAAGCCAGTTAACTCATTTCAACCCATTCATTCAACTCATTTATTAAATCAACAAATACGGACTATGAGTGCTTGCTATGTGCCAGGCAGCCCGTCAGGCAGTCCAGATTCAGAAGTGAACCAACCAACCAAAAAACCTGTCCTCAGGGAGCTCACAATGTACTGGAGCACATACAAAAAGCAACACAACTTAAATAACATATATCATATGTTCAATAATGATAAATGCTAAGAGGAAAAAAAAGTAAAGCAAAGAAAAATAGCAAATGTCTAGGAAGGGGCGGGTTTTGCATTTTAGTAATGTGGTCAGGGAAGGTTTCACGGAGAAGAGAACTTTCAGCGAACAATGAAAGGAAATAAGAGAGCTAGCTCAGGCTCTGGGGAAAGGCACTCTAATTCTAGGCAGAGGGAAGAGCAAGTACAGACTGGGAGTGGACCTGGCATGTGTAAGAACAGTGAGGAGGCCAACGGGCCAACAGAGTGGACAAGGGAGAGAGCAGCAGGAGTGAGGTGGGAGAAATAACGGGTGTTAAAGACAGGAGGCTGGTCAGATAGATCCTAGTAATAACTTTGATCAAGCGAAAGAACCATACTCATCCACTGCTTTATTAATGTATACTTAGGTTATCTGCAGTTCTGTGCCATTAAAACAATACCACAGTGCCCAATCTGGTACATCTCACCAGGTACACATATGCAAGAATGCTTGTGGGGTACACACCCTTGGAATCAATCACGGCATACGCACATCGTAGTGCTCTCCAAGTGGGCTGTGACAAATTCACACCCCACTGGTTTATTGAGAGTTCCTGGTAATAAACACACTACTGATACTCAGGACTATCGATCTCTAACTTTTGCTCATCTGAAGGACTCAACATCACATTGTTTTTCACTTGTGGGTGTACATGTGGGTCTGCTTGGAGGCTATTAGGCTCTCTCTATTAGGTTTCTATCTCTTTACAGTTTTAATTACTAGGAAACAGAATATACCTTTTTCTATCGCCCATTCAGGTTTCCTCATCTCTGAAATGCTTGTTTATTTCATTGGCCTGTTTTCTACTGGGTTTCTTATTTATCTTTGTTCTTTGCATATTCTGAATATAAATCCTATCAGTTATATATGTTCTATATATGACAAACTATCTCCTCCCAAATTATTTCCTTCATGGTGTCCTGACATACAAAAATTTTAAAGTTTGAGATAGTCGAATTCATCAGTTTTTTCCTTCACTGACCTCTGCATGTACGTTATTTAAGAAATCCTTTCCCAGCTCAAGGCTATAAAGCTAGTCTCCTACAGCTCCTTCTGGGTTTTAAGTCTCATTTTCCACAGCCAGGTCCTTAATCCATCCAGAACTTGTGGATGCTGTTACCTCAACCCTAAGGGATGCTCACGGCCCCTAGGGACTGCTGTCTTCCTCAGACACATGTGGCCCTTACTGCTGGGCTGCATCTCCTCTCTGATCATGGAAATGAAGATTCCCCTGCCACATTCCTGAGCTCTGCCTAATTTTATCCAGCATTTTTACATACAGATTTACATTCTGTAAACAGATTTTTCACAAAGTTGTACGGCACTATTTGTCCAATGTAAATAAGAAAGAAACCTACCTTTGTCCAATTGTTCTTCAGAATAATAGCTCTCTTTCCATCACCAAGTGCATTTCTAAAAAAAAAAAAAAAAAAAAAAGAATATTCAAACTAAAGGCATTATATATTGTATATCTATTTAGACTATAATTTTCCATATATAATCTAGTTTTTAATTTTTTTAATCCACATAATATATGTCCATTATAGGAAATTTGGAAAATACAGAAAAGTAAAACAAAGGGAAAATGTCACCCAGAGTCACAATCACAATTACCCAGAAACAGCTACTTTTAATATTCCAGAGTACTTCCTGCACACAACTATTTACATCTTACCTATGCCTAACTTCTTGTTATTCTTTGTACGGTTTTTTTTGGTACTATTTTTGCAAGTCAGCAAGACTTCTGATCTCGGAAAATAAAACTTCCAGATCTTTCACACAACACATCGGCTAAGCTATAGTGGACAGAGCATGAAAGTTGGGATATGAGATGGGGATTAAGTCCAACTCCATCACTAATTCTCACTGGGGCTGTTAAGAAGTTATTAACCTCTCTGGGGCCACTTTCTTTTCTGTAAAATGAGGCTAATAACTGTGTTCTTCCTGTTTTCAGATACTATGCTAAAGCACAGTGCTTTGTAAACTGTCAAGTACTAAGGTCTAACACCTAGTCTCAGTTTCCTGGCTTCCTTACATTCAATGACCTCCTCCTCTACCCCAGCTCAGCCACCCACCACTGCCCTCCCAGGGAACTTTATCACCACTCAAAACTGTTCAAAGCCCAAAATCACTAATTCAGGCATCCCACTCTTTCCCCCATAACCTAGCTCCTTCTATCTTACTTGTCCAACTATTCCTACTATCTCCTCAGGGTGCCCAACGCATTGACTTACCCACTTCCTCTTTTTTTTTTTTTAACTTCCTTATTTATCTAGCTTAAGATTCGTTGGTTCATCATTGCATATTCCCATGCATACAACTTCTTTATACTTCTTTGTCCCTATGTTTACATCTTGCTCTATGGCAAAACCCAACACTGGATCAACCCTGCTTCCTGCTTTCTCCATGACTACATCTAGGGAGCCAAGTACTGCGGGAGAAAATTACACAGCAGAGCACACAGGTAGCACTACTACGCAGGATTCCAACAACCCAAAGGGGCCTTCAACACTGTTAACCAATTATTTCAGACCAAATCATTCTCTAACTTTGTAAAATGGTCCTTTCAAACCTTATGTCCTTTCCTCAAACTTCCAACTCCCCTTTCTCTCAGCAGATGAGCTCTGCTTCTATTTCAATGAGTAAACTGGAGACATCAAAGAGAACTCTCTCAACTTTCTACAACCAAACTTAAAGACAAACCCACATCTGGCCCTGCCTTTTCTCTTTCACAATAAGTGTCTTCTTCTGGGCTTCCTTGGTGGTGCAGTGGTTGAGAGTCCGCCTGCCGATGCAGGGGACACGGGTTTGTGCCCCGGTCCAGGAAGATCCCACATGCCACAGAGCGGCTGGGCCCGTGAGCCATGGCCGCTGAGCCTGCGCGTCCGGAGCCTGTGCTCCACAACAGGAGAGGCCACGGCAGTGAGAGGCCCGCGTACCACAAAAAAAAAAAAAAGTCTTCTTCCTTATACGGGCAATTTCTCCACTTGTGCCATATAACTATCCATCCTTACAATATCAATTATCCCTTCTCTCACCTGTAAAATTACCCATTCCTTCTCAAGAATCTACCCCATCAATTTTTTTTATTGTGGTGAAATGTACATAACATACAATTTACCATTTGAACCATTTCAAGTGTAAAGTTCAGTGGCATTAAGTACATTCACACTGTTGTGCAACTTCCTATCAACTTTTAATATGCTCAGATCTCTCTCATCTTTAAAAAGCAAATAAAAAAAATAAATCTTAAACCCTAAGCAAACACTGTTGGTAATCTACCCAGCAGCTATCCCCTTCCTCTACCTGATTACTAGACTTCCTTCGTGAGGCTCTACCTCACTACTACAAGATTTAGAGATAATTCCTTATTAGTTTAAACCAATCATGGCAATCCTACTCTCCTTTCCATTGACAGGTTTAGGGGTAGTCATGTGACCCAGACCTGAAGTGACTTATCACTCTTAAAAAGAGATTACAAAAAAATAAATAAAAGATTACAAAGAAGAACAAAACTAGGTAACTTACCTATCAGATAGCAATACCTACTAAAAGGCCAAATATACTTTTCTTTTAATAAAAAATAAAAAGCTATCTAAAGATAGATGATCTAACAAACAGAATAGGATATAGAAATCAGAAACAGATCCTTACACAGTCACCTGATCTATATGACAAAGATGACACTGCAGTGCATGGAGAAAACATACTCTTAAAAAATGGGGCTGGGTCGGCTGAAGGGGGTCTCTTCGGTACCCCTACAACTAGTGCAGAGCCTGCTATGTAGAAATGCTCACTGGTTATACATTCAAAGAATGAGTGAATGGATGAATGAATAAATGTGTCCTCCACATCTACATGCCTGAGGCAGAGCAGAGGCAGCAGCACAAAGAGGGTGGGGGGCTGCGAGCAAGTGGAGAAGCTAAAAAGGCTTCCTCCTCCCCCTCCCCCTCCCCCTCCTCCATCCATCCACCCATTTCTTGTGCATCTACTACATGCCAGGCACTGTGTTATGGACACAATGTGGACAAGCTGGACACGGCCCTGCCCTCTTGGGACTGACATTCTAATGGGGAGACAAGACAATATGGGAACAAATAACTAAGTGATTTCTAAGCCACATGAAGACTACTGAGGTGGAGAGAGTGAATTTTCAGGAAGAAGGGTCAGGGCAGGCTTCTAGAAGGAGGTGATATTTGTGCTGAAACTCAAATAAAGGGAGGGAGGGAGCCCTGTGATACCAGGGAAGAGCGTCCCAGGTAGAAGGGACAGACAGTGCACAGGGTCTGGGGCCCAAAGCGGGGCAAGCAAGCAGAGGGGAGGGGGTGACAGCAGAGGCCACAGAGGTAAAGAGAGGAGGGCGTAGGGATGGGAAGGGTTCCTGGGTTGGGGGCCTGAGGACCTGAGAGGGCTGGAGGCGAGGGCAGAGGCCTGTCGGTCTCCAAGGGCAATGCTGACGGATTCGGGGCAGCAAAGAGAAATAAGGCTGTCTCATCAGAGCTGGCTTTGGAAGCCTCAGGGCCAGAGGCAGTACTGGGGGAGAGGACCAGACCCAGGGGAGGGGGCTCCAGAAAAGCAGCCCAAGAAGCAACGGATGGGCAGGTTTAAGGAGGTGGGTTCACTGTGGTGGGAGCTCAGAGTAGGGGATCCTGGGAAGCAGAATTAGCTGCAGGCAACGCCAGGATTGCAGAGAGGTGAGAAGCGGACTGATCCCCACTCACAGGCTCTCCGAGGAGCCTGGTGTGGGAGTCGGGGTGTGGGGAGGGCCCTATTCTGGCCTGGTCCCTCAGAGGCAGGGCTGCAGTGGGAGCCCTGCTCGCTTGCCCTGGGATAGCAGCCCCACCAAGGCTGGCCCTGGCGTGGGGGACGGTCTTGGGCCCAAGAAAAAAGAAAAAAAGAAAAAGAAGGAAAAAAAAATGGGGCTGGGTCAACTGGACATTCATATGAACCTTGAACCCTACCTCATACAAAATACAAAAACCAACTCCAAATGAACAATAGATTTAAATACCAAAGTTAAAAAATCAAGCTTTTAGAAGAACAAAGAACATTTTGTAGAGTAGGCAAAGATTATAATCAGAACACAGAAAGTGCTTACCACAAAGGAAAAAATTGATAAATTGTACTATATTAAAATTACTACTTCCACTTGCGAAAAGAAAACATAAAGAGCAAAAAGGCAAGCCACAGAGTGTCAGAAGGTATTTGTAATACGTATATTTGACCAATGACTCATATCCAGAATTTTTTTTAAAAAACCTCCTACTAATGAATAAGACATTCAACCCAAAAGAAAAAAAAAATAGCAAAAGACTGAAGATTCAAACAGGCACTTCACAAAAGAGAATATCTGAACGGTCAATAAGCATGTGAAAAATGTTCAACTTAAATCTCCTATATCAACTTAAGGAAATGCAAATTAAAATCACAGCACTGTATAACTACACATCCAGCAGAATGTCAAAATGAAATGACACAAAATAAGAAGTGTTAGTGAGGATGTGGAACTAAAACTCTCATATGCTGCTGGCAGGAGTGTAAAACGATACAACCATGGGTGTGCTTATGTTCAGTGTGCTACAGCTGAACATAAGCACACCCTCCTGTCCCAGCAGTGCCACTCCTTCATTATATACTTAACAGAAATGAAGACATGTGTTCACAATGACACTTATCTAAGTCAAGTGCTAGAAACTACCCAAATGCCCATCGACACGAGAATGGATAAAATGTGGTATATTCATGCAATAGATGAACACTTTACAACTACATGCAACAATATGGATCTCAAACACAACGCTGAAAACCAGACATAAAAGAGCACATACCACATGATTCTGTTTATATTGCACAAAAGCAGGCAAAACTAACCTATGGTGTCAGAAGTCAGGACAGGAGTTATCCTGGGGGGAGGATGTGGGTAGTGACAGAAGGAGGAACAGGGGTGACTTCTGGGTTACTGGGGTTGTGATCTGGGTGCTAGTTACGGTCGTTTGGTTTCTGAAAATTCAACCTATACACTTATGAACTATACATTTCTCAGTGTATGTACTAAGGTTTTAGTTTTGAAGATTACAACAGTCATCCTTCTGCTGGAGGCTGTAACGTCCAGTGTGGTATCTGAATTACAGTAGCCATCCCGCCATCCTGAGGGGGCAGCTTGAGGTCCAAGTCATACAGTGGGGCTGGAAAAAAAAAAAAACCTAGGTCTTTGATGACATAAACACACAACCTTAGAATCACCTTCTTCTGGAACTCCTGAATAAGGTAAGTTTTCTTCACCATTTAAACCAGCTGAATAAGAGACTTCTGCTATTTGCAGCCAAAAAACATCTTAATGCAATGGCAAACCTCTTCTGTTCCTCACTGCCTCTCTCCCAGAACACCTTTAACGGCTGCCTATGCTAGCTGGCTCCATTTCCTCACTCTCATTTCTCAACCCACTCCAGCCCAGCGTCTGTTCCAAGCTTCCCACTGACTGCTCTCCCTATGGTAAAAGAGATCCATAGAACTAAATCCAAATTCCAAATGGCTTCTCAGCAACAGGCAGTGCTGGCTACTCTTTCACTTGCTTCCATGATCCCACACTTACTTTCCTCCTACCTCTCTGGCCACCTCGTAAACGTCTCCTGTGCAGGTTCATCCTTCTCTAACTGGCCACTGTTAGTGTGCCTCAAAGCTCGGTCCTACTTCCTCTTCTAATCTCGACCCTGCCCTCTCTAGACTAGCGGGTCTCAAACCTGGCTGCACATTTGTACTACCTGGGGGGCTTCTAAAAGCCCAGTGCCCAATTAATTCAATCAGAACTTGGACTGTAGCCTACAAAACCCTCCTTGGTCTAGCCCCTGACAACCTCTCCCCCTCCTTCTCTGTATTCAGACACACTAGTAATTCCATGAACACAACATGCTGTGCTCGCTTCGGCAGAACATAAACCAAAATTGGACTGCAACGTGCTCCTTCCCACACTGCTGGTCCACTGTCTAGAACACAGGGACTATGTCTGTTTTTGCTCATTTCTAACATACCAGTGTTTAATGTTATTTATTATAATAAACAATACTATAATACCTATAATATATAATATTATATTGCTATTATAATTATAATCACATTTTAAGTATATTTATTAATATATAAATGTATATTAACATTTTCGTATTTACTAGCATTTGACCACATTCGTCTATGAAAGCAGAGTGGGCGGAGTAAATTACGTCATGTTACTGCTCATCCAAGTCACTGTAGCCCAGGGTCCAAACACTCTGGAGGGCAGGCCTGACTTTAGCAGCAGCAATACCCTGCACAATACATCTATGAAAACAGGAAAACCCCAGAGATGCAACCGAGTAGTAAGTGTACTGGACAGAGGGTAAGAAACAGACCTCTAGCACAGATGCTCCAATTTATTACATGTTACATGGGAAAGTGTATTTCAGATTAATCACTAGTGAGCTCTCTCCTCTCCTAAACCTAACTTTTCCCCGAGGGAATAATAACTTATCTAATGGTGGGGGAGAGGCATCAATCATATGGGGCTTAGCCTCTTCTTTTTCTTTCTTTGGGACCTTATCTTAAACAGCAACATAACACCAGATTCCCTTCTCCTCCAAGCTTAAAGTTCACGAGGGCCCCTGTTACCTGGTTCTGTCTGTGACATGGGTAAACTAATAATAAGTCACTTGGCTATCAGACTTAAGGCCCGGTTCTCCAACAACTGTATTAGTAATGGAGGCGAGACTGCATCACCAATTGTCTTCTGCTTCCATCTCTTAGGTAATTCTGGACTTGGGAGGGGAAGGAGGTGCCATTAACTGACTCTCTCAAACCACAACATATAAGTATGTAAGAACTTTGAATACCACAAAAGAATTACTTCTCCCCCTACTGTAAATCATCACTTTCAGGGCCTGACCAGACCACAAAGAAGTAACAATATTACTCCCCAAGGTTCTCCATCTTACAATGAAACAACAAAAGCAGGATACAGATATAATGTCAGTTACTGTCAAATATGCAGTGACTATTAACCATTGACTGAATAAACACATACATTTTAAATCAAAAGTTAGTGTCTGGAATTAAAATTACATATGCTCTTTCATCCAAGTAAAATATACTTTTATCAGGAATTTATCCTACATATATATATATACTTGCATCTGAGTGTAGAATGTAAGTAAAAGGATATTCCTGTATATAATTTTTAAAACTGGAAATAAGCTATATTCTAATACAAACTATTTCACTGAGTAAAATACTATGCAGCCATGAATAAAAACTAGGGTAGATCTCTATATTCACCGATATGCAACAACTCCAAGATTTAAACATTAAAAGCATCAAGACGTACAACAGGGTGTATAATATGCTCTTACCCATGTTAAAAAAAAAAAAAAAGGACATATACCTTAGACTGAACAAACAAAATGCCTTATTCTGATTTATAAAAGCAACTTCATTTGGTTCAATGTAATAAGTGCTAGTATAGTCATGAAATATCAGTATCATGGAAATACACAAGGATCTAAAAGAAAGGAATTAGGGCAGGGGTCTCAGCTGGGCAAGAGTTTTCAGCTTATCCTTTAGTACTCAACTTTTTATGATGTGCATTTGTTACTGCTTTTTAAAAAGGGGATGCACCCCAAAGAAGACTGAAAAAATAACTCTTTCCTTCAAAAGGAAATTCAGCGGGCTTCCCTGGTGGCGCAGTGGTTGAGAGTCCGCCTGCCGATGCAGGGGACGCGGGTTCGTGCCCTGGTCTGGGAAGATCCCACATGCCGCGGAGCGGCTGGGCCCATGAGCCATGGCCACTGAGCCTGCGCGTCCGGAGCCTGTGCTCCGCAACGGGAGAGGCCACAACAGTGAGAGGCCCGCGTACCACAAAAAAAAAAAGAAAGCAAATTCAGCAGCTTTTAAGCAAAATAAAGAGACAGCACAAGTAAGAGAAAAGAGTGAGGAAAAATTCACCAACCAACACGTACACTAAAGCTCCCCACATACACTAAGATTTTTGAAATTCTCACAGAAACATACAATTGACTTGATTTACACCTCGGGCCTCAGAGAAATTCAGAAACACACACACACACACACACACACACACACACACACACATCATTTAAAGTCTATCCACCTGCTATTAATCACAAGTTGAGAGCTAATAGGGAATATCATATAGATATAGACTTTATATAGAAATATATATTTAACTATCTATATAAGTATAGATAGTTAAATATCAAGTTTTAAAATTCCATCGTTTGGGGCTTCCCTGGAGGCACAGTGGTTGAGAGTCTGCCTGCTGACTCAGGGAACACAGGTTCCAGCCCTGGTCTGGGAGGATCCCTCATGCCGCGGAGCAACTAAGCCCGTGCACCATAGCTCCTGAGCCTGAGTGCCACAACTGCTGGGGCCTGCGTGCCTGGAGGCCGTGCTCCGCGGCAGGAGAGGCCACCGCAATGGGAGGCCTGCGCACCGCAATGAGGAGTAGCCCCCGCTCGTCGCAACAAGGGAGGGCCCGCGTGCAGCAATGAAGACCCAACGCAGCCAAAAATAAATAAATAAATAATAAAATTCCATCATTTTCCAAAGTAAATTTTTTAAAAAATCCAAGGCTTGCCCCTTTTCCAATTACATTTCCCATTACACAATTTATCCCATCCCACCAAAGAATTCAAATTTTCACGTATGAGTCCCAAAAGAATGAATTAAACAGTAAGCCTAATCATATAGCTTGCAAAATCATTGTAACTATAGACGCTATAGATGCCTGATCGCTTTTTCTAGATTCCCCTCTAATCTGAAAATTTCTAATTACTTCAATTAAAACCATCACTCTACAATGCCCTCTAACTCTCAAATTGTACTTAAAAAGTGAACTTACAGAAGATCAGAATAAAAAGGACATGTCACCCCAGCCAGGCATTCTGGGATACACTGCACACATTCCTCAGCTTGAAGGATTCAGTAGGGAGAAGCAGTGGCAGGAGGGAGCATATTTCTACCACCACCCCCAAGCCCAACCCCATTCCATGTGCTTCCCCAGGGCAACATCTGCTGACCTGGAGGTGCACACCTCTGGAGAGTGGTAAGGGTTCTTTCTGACTCCAGGCCTCCCCTATACCCATCCAAGGGTGGCCAGACTTACAAGTATAGGCTATTACAAGTGGGGCTATTCGGCATTAAAACCTCCACCACTCTCTGACCATTTCTAAGTGAAGCATTTTCCCCACACATACTTCACCTCAGGTTCCCAACCATTGGTCTTAAAATACTTCTATTTCTCTCCTTTCAAGATTACTTTCCACTTATTTTATCCTTAATGTTTGGTGTTTTTTCCTTTTTTCATCTTATGTGCATTTTAAATTACACTTTGTGTTATTTAATCAAATATACATAAAAGTACAGAGAATAACATTAAGATAATCAACACCCATGTACCAGCTTAGCAAGACCTTAACATTTTGCCATATTTACTTCAGATCTTTTTGCAGAGGTCTGTTACAGCTGACACCCACTGTGAACCATTTTTCCCAGCTGCAATCCTCTTCCCTCCCTCCCTCCCTCCCTCCCCAGAGATAGCCACTCCCCTGGTGTTTAACATGCCCATGCACTTTAAAAACATTGTTAATACATACTATGTATTAATTATGGATATGCATATCATTTTCCACATTTTAAAACATCATATAAATGGCATCATACCGTACAAATCATTCTGCAACTTGCTTTTTCACTCAACATTGCATTCATTTTAACTGCTGCACAGAATTCCATTGTATGAATATACCATAATTCATTTTATCCATTCCCCTACTGATGGACTTTTAGGTTGTTTCCATTTCTTTACTCTTAAAAACAACGCTCTAATGAAGGCTCGTACACATCTTCTTGGGTAGCCCAGAAGCGGGCGGCAGAGTACGCACATCTTCACCTTGCCAAAAGGCTCTCCACAGTGATTGCACCAATTTACACTTTTCTCCAGCCGAGTATGAAAGTTTCCTTTGTTCCACATCCTCTCAAACACTTGGTGTTATGAGGTTTTTAAATTTTTGCCAATCTGATGGGTACGAAAGAGAGACTCACAGTTTTTAATCTGCACATCCTGTAAGGACAATCATGTTTATTGACCATTTAGACCATTATTTTAATTTTTTTCAACTTTCACATTGCCGTTTGATTCTATCATCACCTTATGGTGATTAATAGTAGAGACTCTGCATCCAGGCTGCCTGGGTTCAAATTCTGGCTCCATCACACCCACCTAGTGTCTGAGGACACTGCTTGACCTCCCCAGGTCTCAGGTTCCTCATCTATAACGATAGAGCAGCACCTACCTCACGGGGTTGTGAGGGTTTTATGAGTTAATACACGCAGAATGCTCAGAACAGTGCCAGGGAGGTCGGATGCTTTACCCTCAGCTGTTCCTGCAGCTGCTCAGCCTGATTCCCATAACGGACCTACCAACCCTCAGATGTGAGAGCTTCAAAACATCTCAATCCTGGTAACCCAGCTAAATGGCATGGGTCCTCCTGAGTCAATGGCACGTCTGAATCACTGGCAACATGTTCTTTTCTGAAGTCATATCAACTACTCATTTGGTCAGGAGTTATGTGTATTGCAGGTTCAGAAAACATTATCCCTACATTACTGAGCAAGTCATATAAACAATGAATGAGGTGGGAACAACAGTAAAACCAATGTGGCATAATGCTTCTGACATTAAATAAGCATCCAGCACATATTGGTGATTGCCTAATAAGGAAATGCTGCTGACCTGCCTCTAAAGAAAACTTCATTGGTGTTGAATCACAAACCTAGACTGGCAGGGAAGAGGTACAAGGATGGATGCACAACCCTGCTCTTGACCTTGACCTCACCAGGCTACCTGGCTTCTATACTTCTACTTTGATGCACCTCCTTCACAGCAGAGTTTTAGCAGGATCCTGCTTGAGTGTCTAGGATTCAACACTCACGAAAGAGGGCAGAAACCCCTGGTTTGCCTCTCAGCTCCCAGCGATCCCCTATGCAGAGGGGATGACCTTCCACCCAATCAAGGTTTCAGATAGGCGCCTCGATTTTCACAAGAGGCTAGCCAAGTTGCCCAACCTATTCATCCTGAAAGCATACAGATTGACCTTCAAACCGCGCAGAATATCTGCAATTCTGGACCTAGCCAGAGGCAATAATCTAAAGACATTTGCAGCTCATTTCTTGTTAGAACCAGTTGAGGACAGTGGTATAGACGGAAGACTGTGTCAAGCCCATCCATTCCTCTAGACTAGATAGCCTCGGTTTATCCACGGCTTAAGCCATCTAAAAGCTGCATAACGTTAATACAGCGGTATTCTCCGAGGTGGTGATTTTATTTTCTTCTTTTTAAACTCTTGTATTTTCCAAATTTTCTACCATGAGAAAGTGTTCTGTTTATAATAAAAGAAAAACATACAGGTTATTTTTAAAAGCTTCATACTTGGAATATACTATAGTCCCCACTCCCACCTCCCAACGTAAGTGCTTTCCCTGAGCAACAACTGATATCATATTCTCCGCTTTCATGAGAAAACTTAATGAAAAAAATTATTTATGAATCCCCAAACTGCACTCTCAGGGAGTTTTTTCCTTTGAACAGGAATGTTGCTGAGGTTCTTCTCTACTCCACCACTCAGTTCATATTAGCCATATAAGAAACTTCTTCCAGAACTAAACACCAGAAAAACAGTTTCACCTGAGCAACTGGTGTCCTTTTTCTTCATGGTCAGTGAGAATTATGTAACTTGTCGGGTATTCTCTTTTTATTTTGGGCAACAGAAAGGTCAGATGCAAATATGAATTATAACCAATCACTAAGCAGGACCTTATGCCTATGCAGCTTTATTCTAAGGATCCCAGGCTCTAACTTGGTTTTTTAGTTTGTTTTGTTTGTTTTTAATATTTTTCTACTGAGTGGATGTATTCTTGAAGCAACCCGAAACCCTTCTTACAATAAGGTAGGACACAGTTAAATGGAACTGTCATCTACACTGCTCAACATTAATGCTTAATATTTAAGTCCTAAAAATTTTAAACTGAGACAATAAAATCATGGTACAGTATCAACAATCTTTCTCAACTAATAAATAAAAGCTTAGTTGAACATGAGGAACTAAGAATTAATTATGATTTCACTCCCAGAGTTAAACCATTAAATTTCTTTTCCTTCACTTATGAAGGATATTTACTTAATTTTTTCATAACAAGACAGAGGAAACAAATACAGCAAAAATTCTTCCAGAACTATACAGATTAGTTAATAGAGCAAAAGAAGGTAATATATTATAGGTGTTATAAACACAGACTTTGAAATCATCAGATAAGATCTGTGTTCAAATCTTGGCATCACTGCATCATAGCTTGAAAAAAAATGGGGCAGGGTAGAACCAAATTCACAATTACTAATTACTAATGGTATGAGTTTGCCCAAATGTAAAATGTGGAGAATAATTATCTATTAAATGTGTTGTGAGAATTAAATAACCTATACGAAGTGCTTAAAATAATGCATAGCATGTTATCCACTCAATCAGAATAGCTGTTTCTGTCATTGTTGTTTTTATATATAAAGCCTAAAGAGCTCTCTTCTAAGCACTTAACTATTTCTGCCGAAGAACTACTGAAGAATTTTCTTGCGAAACTGCAAAACAGAAATACTTCTCAAAGATCGGTATTTAGCCTAACAATTCAGTGATTAGGCACTCTAACCAACTTACCTAAATTGTCCAGTGCGAAGAAAACAAAGAGCTCGGTTACCATAAAGAAGGTGATTTTCAGGTCTTTAAAAGAAAGAATGTTTCATCAGTAAAGAACGTTACATGCAAAACAAACATAACACAGAAATCATAAGGCATGAAATAATTTTCAAAAACTTTACATCTGTGTGGCAGAGCACAAAGAATATAGTTGTTGTTCCTTCACTTCCAGAGTAACTTGTTCAAACCAACTTAAACTTCCCTGTATTCAAAATGAAGATTAAAAAGTTCTACTTTTTCTGCCTAGCTCATAGGGCTGCTGCAAGGATCAAATGAGACATATTAAAAAACTAGCAAACTACAAGTATGCTGTAACTGTACAGAACAGAATACTTATGTAAGTCAGAACTGTACCACCTTCACAAAGAACTCAAATAAAGGAAGCCTGTAAATTACAACAGTAATTTAAATAGCTTCATTTCAAGTTTTGTCCTTTTTGGTTTTATCTTACTGTTCCTCTACCTCTTCCTAGAAGAACAGAGCAGCAGGCTTTCAGATGTGGTGTGCTACCTGGATTCACTCATTCCCTGTGGAGATGGGTAAGACAGGAAAGAGAGTAGCTGTCTACAGCGCACCCTCCTAAGGCTGCTACAGTATTAGGTGGGCCAGCTAAGATGTCAGTAAGAGCCAGGTGAGGCACACTTGCAGGAATGCTACAAAATTCTAGCAGCTGAGCAAACAGAAGATGAGGTAGAGAGAACACATGCATTCTCTCAACAATTCCAACTATTACCCTTTAAAACTTCCCTCATAGAAAGCACAAATCCCTGAATGGGTGACATCTTAAGTACTAGTAACTAACCCTTTGTTACCAGTTAATAATTTGGAAGGAATTAGTGGAAGGGAAAACAAGAGCAAGAAAGAACAGATGACTCTGTACTGGAAAGCTTGGGAACAAAGTGGGGCAGGGTAGAAGCAAATTCCCAATTTTGTCTGATTCACTTGAGTTATACAACTTGATTAGTAAGTTCATCTACTCAGGTCATCTCATGCTTCTAATACCTATGGGTGAGAAAATATATTCTGCATAGCAAACTGATGATATTCTCCAATTCCTCATCTTGTGTTTCTTTCTAATGACTAGCATTCTAACTTGATCTGCCACATAAAAAGGGTCTCATTGTTCTATTTTGCTCTTACCTACATTCAATGGCTCTGGTGTAATAGATAATAGCTATATCAAATCTTTCTTTGGAAAACTCTTCATTTCCTTTCATTTTCATTAGTTCTCCTTGCTGAGAAATCAAGGTAAAAGAAGACCCATCAATTAAATGCAAAGAGAATCAGTAACCCCAATATTTAAGAAAAATGGTTCTGGGTTTCTATCTCAGGTATCAGAAATAACCTGGGGGATTACTTAGGTAGAAAATGAGAATTCAATACCCAACATTTTAGAATATACATTTAAAGAAACATGTCTGTCTCTAATGACTCAACGCTAACTTTGATAAAGGGATATTAAAAAGTAAACAAAGCCATCACATTATGAATAACACTAACAATTTACCCCTTGTGTACCGTGTTTGGCAGGCCCACTTTTAAACAGACCTTGACATGCCTGCATATGCAGAAAAGAAATAAGATCCAAGTAGAATTTTAATGTTAGGTTAGAAAATGTGATGTTATTCAACAAACCTGAGTGCTTAAAAAATAATATATAAATCAATAACATATAGGCACTGTTGATTAGACTAACTGCCCCCCCCAAAAAATGATGTGAACTACAGCAAGGATGAAATAAAAACAAAAAAAAACAACCAACAACAAAAAATGAAATCAAAGATGCTACAGATATAACTAAAACTTTTCAACTCAAGCCTTCAAATTTTCAAAATAAACAAATTATTATTTACTGGATTATATCAATGGCTTTAGCTAGAGAATTAAGTAGAATATTAAATATTTTCCTAAATCCCTTTTTAAAAATTTAGTTAAAATCATATTTCCTATGAGTGAATTGTATGGCATGTGAATTACATGCAAATAAAGCTGGTGGCAAAGAAAAATCATATTCCCTCAACTAATTAAAAGCCTTTTAATTTAAAAAAAATCAAATTTCGATTTTCAATTAACTCTTAAAATCTATAACATTAGAAAATTCTGATCAAGATGGCTTCCTCTTCCAAAAAAAATATTCCAATCAAAATTTATTAAAAATTTCCCTCAAACGTGTTATCAAATTTTATAGTAGTTCCTTGTGTACTGACAGCAGTTTTACTGAACTTTCCTCTAAGTGTTAATAAAAGTTCTAACAAGCAAATCTTAAAATATACTTACAAGTAAATATTTATTCTCACCTCTAGACACTCCGCACAACTTTGAGTTTTAAATTCTTCAAGCAAATTGCAGTTTTCTGTTACAACTTTAGTAATGTGATACTTGTCTAAATTTTATTTTTAGGAGAGAGTGAGAGAACATTTGTTTAAAAAAAACAAATTGCTATTGTTAATGTTCTAATTCTTAGGCTACGTAGGTTGAGTCTGTAAAGTTCAAGATATACTTTCTAAATAATGTTTCTTATAATCTTTTACATGTATCAACAATATATTTTTAATAAACAGCTGATAAAATGTTTCAGAAAACATTAGATTCACTGTGTGCTAAGAATCTAATATGTTTTATTTCTAGCATTTAAAAATCTTGTTTATTACTACTCTAGTTCTAATTGTAGTTAACAGTGCTCTGTCATAACACATTCCAAATAGGCCTCATAATTACTCAAGTCAATTCAACAAACATTATTGAGCTATGGTGTACCTGGCACGAAGTTTAACTAAAATTTCTGAAAACAAAAATCTGAGAAACTACTTTCTAAAATGTGTTTAATATAAAAAAAATGAAGAATTTAAAATGTCTTAATTCAACATTTTGACTCTCATGAATGTTAAAATTTGACATTTTTTGAAACATTATTCTCATAAAAATGTAATAAACTAATTAAAATGCAGTAGGTAATAACCAAAATTTGTTAAAAATTTATCAGACATCATTTTCTGCATTTTAAGCTGTTCTATAAAAAAGATTTTAAGTGGTAAATAATAATTTTATTGCAACAAAACTATAGTTACGCTTCTAGCCAAACATATTCACTTCCAAGGCAAAAGCAGTACCTAAAATTTAAGACTGAAGAAAGAATTTTGGAAGGTGACCAAATAAAGTAAACTAATACTAAAGGGACAGATTAAGATTATAGAACAAAAACCCGAACTTTGAGATCAGAGAGACCTGACTTCTCATCTAGGTTCTACTACTTAATAGACTAAAGAAATATCACTTAACCTTTCAAAGTTTGCTCATTTCTAAAATAGGATCACAGCATCTACCAGGCAGAACTATTATAAAAAGAGACAAAGAGTTAGAAACGAGCCCAAATGGGTGTCCAGTACATGATACTGGTCCTTTACTTCCACCATAAAATCTAGGCTATAATTAAAGGCTTCCAAAACAACGAAGAGAACAACCTCTGTCAACGTAATACAGCCCACCGTCCAATAAACATCAGGAAAACCTGTCTTGGGGCTTTCCTGGTGGCACAGGGCTTAAGAATCCACCTGCCAATGCACGGGACACAGGTTCGAGCCCTGGTCCAAGAAGATCCCACATGCTACGGAGCAACTAAGCCCATGCGCCACAACTACTGAGCCCATGTGCCACAACTACGGAAGCCCGCACGCCGAGAGCCCATGCTCTGCAACAAGAGAAGCCACCATAATGAGAAGCCTGCACACCACAACAAAGAGTAGCCCCTCTCCCCACAACTAACCAACGCAGCCAAAAATAAGTAAATAAATTTATTTAAAAAAAAAAAAGAAAAACCTGTCTTCATATTTAAGATTAATTTCTCTCTAACACTCAGGTCAAGAGTATAAAATGTGCCCTCTACTCAAAATGGCAAATGGAAACGGCAAATTATCAGTCATTATCAACTAAAGAGTCAAATACCTCCTGTTTCAAGATCCCTATAAAAACACTACTAACACTCAAATATTTTAGAGAAAAATATTTCACAAGGTAAAAAATATATAACGCAGCTTCATCATATATAAGAATAACAAATTCATCAGAGAAATGAAAATTATAATCTTAGCTCAGTTACTTCTCTTATGAATGAGAATACATAAGCCCCAATGTGGTCCCTTTGGGTATTATATATTAATAATATATGGCATACATTTGCTAGGATGTTTAAAAGGTATTAACATCACAGATATCACCAAGACAGGAAATACAGAATAAAATTAACTACAGGGTTAAAGTTCTCTTATTCAGGCTTTTACTCATAAGAGAAAAACGTTTTTTAAAATCCTAAGATAAACAAGAAATCACAGCTACACATTCTATTTTCCAAAATAATACCTTTATAAAACTGAGTCAAGTAACAACTTAAAGCATTTATACTTACATTCAGTAAAGAAAATACTTAACATAGGCCAACAATTGTCAACTGCTCCTAACCTAGGTAAAATTGTTACATCGCCTGTGTATTTCACCCAATTCAAAGCTTCTTCCATTGCCAAGATTTTCTGTTTCAAAAAGAGGGATGAAAAATGTGATTTGTGTATTAATTATAAGTTTACATGTGGCATTATAAATTTATCTTATATAGTATTTCAGACTCTTATTACAAAACTTGTACAACCTCATGTTTTCATTACTCTAGCATGCAACCTAGAATAGCTAGACCCCAACACACAAGTTAACAGAGACCACAGACTCACATATGTTACATCTTCAGGTAACCTCAGGCCACCCTCAGAGCCCAGGATGCTGCTGCAATGATTAAAGACCTGGAAGTTGAGGTCTACAACCTGGCCAGAGGCTGCCCTAGGTAGCAGGAGAGTACAGTAACACAAGGTGAATAGGGGTCTCAGATTTCATCTAAACTGGGACTTCATCCTGACCTTAAGATTAACGGTATCTATTAAGGTTCACAAAAGGGACTATGTACTTAAATGGTCTGTGGCAAAGAGAAGAATAAGCATATAGGCAACAAGAGGAGGGCATGGTTGGTCAAACGAGCACTCAGTGCAATGACCTTCATGAAGGGTCGAGAGTTCACAGAAGTATAATTCATACTTCTTGTGTCGGAAAAGATTTCAGAAATTAAATAATGAAGTCATCAACGCTGGTGTCGGGTTTAAGGGAAACATGTACATGTTTATGTCACCAGTAGCATTAAAAATTGGTTTATTGGGAATTTCCTGGCAGTCCAGTGGTTAGGACTCTGTGCTCTTACTGCTGAGGGCCCGGGTTCAATCCCTGGTCGGGGAGCTAAGATCCTACAATGTATCTGGAGATCACCTAGTAATTGTGTATCAAAAAATGTTCATACCAGGGGCCTAATAACTTCATTTGGGAGAGAACATATACCAGGTAAATAATCTAAAAGAGAAAAAACAATCAACTTGTAAAAGAGGCTCAAAATTACACTACATATATGGGGGAAAAAATGATAATAATGCAAACCCCCCAAACAAGGAGATTGCTTAGGCAAAATATAGAAATCAGTACTACTAAATGCTACCTATAAAATGTTGACTCGGTGGGCCTAGTATTGATACAGGGGGCAATGAGAAGTGAGAAAACTGCCACGTACTCAAAGTGGTTGTATCGTATTCCCATGTTAACACTTACATTTTCTATTTTATAACCAATTCTCAATAAGCCTCCAATAAAGAATGAATCATTCTGCAAAACAGAAAAGACAAAACTTTTTTTCCTTATTCGGCCAATCATACTTTAATTTTCTAATGGAAAAAAAAATTCTACATTTTAGGAATACTACTCTATGTACATAGTAGTCCACTTTCTACAGCACTTTCATGCCCAATTTACCTCTTAAGGACCCTAAAACAAGTCAGAAATAGTCTTACACAGGGTTCTAATAATAAAATGATTTAGTTTAACTTTTAGATGTACAGATTTTAAACTTTCAGATGTATGGTTCATTACACCTAAATTTTTTTATAAAATTACATTGGCTGAGCTTCCCTGGTGGCGCAGTGGTTGGGAGGCCACCTGCCAATGCGGGGGACACAGGTTCAAACCCTGGTCAGGGAGGATCCCACATGCCGCGGAGCTGCTGAGCCTGTGCACCACAAATGCTGAGTCTGCGCTCTGGAGCCCGCGAGCCATAACTGCTGAAGCCCGTGCGCCACAACCACTGAGCCCGTGCTCCGCAACAAGAGAAGCCACTGCAATGAGAAGCCCCGCGCACCCCAACGAAGAGTAGCCCCCGCTCTCCACAACCAGAGAAAGCCCGCGCACAGCAACGAAGACCCAACGCAGCCAAAAATAAATAAATAAAATAAATAAAATTTTTAAAAAATTACACTGGCTGATATAAGTTGCTGCAAAGGATTAATCTGCAGGAAATAAATATCAGAATGCCCTTTCTAAATTTACGTTTGCAATCAGAATTACCAAGAAAAACACTTGGCTCCATAACCAAGTGAAATGAGAAAAATTATTAAACGGCTTTCAAGGGAAAAAAAACCCTCAGTGTAGTACAGGGATACCTCCTCAAACCTGACATGATAAAGTTTACCCCAAAGAAAAAATATTTGCTGTGGTGGTGCTAACAGTGGCATGATTTTACGTTACAAGATAGGACCCATAACTTTCCGAATCTGCGGCAAAGGCTTCTGTGAACCAGGTGCACACTTCCATTTGTGACAAATTCTAATGTCTATTTGTTAACGGCAAGGAGCAGGCCTGGTTCTCATCATGTCATGTCAGAACCACGAAAACAGCCATCTACCTGATCTCTCAAATACACAGCACAAACTCATGGACAGCAGAATAAGCTCAGGTTAACCATTACCCATCAGTCACTATAAATTAGTAACATGGGCCTAATACCATATAAATATCTATATTCTTGAAATGCGGGAGGGGAACACATTCTATCACTTACCGCAGCTTTCTTTGCCAAATCCACAATATCTTCCATCAACTCAAGATGTTGTAATTTCTTCAAACTTATCTCAGAAGCATGAGAATTGCTTAAAGACAAATTTATTTTTTAAAAGATTAGGGTCTCATATATAAAATTCATTGAATCTTACACTTAACTATATGTTATACCTCAATTTAAACTATTTGAATAAAATTAAGTTCTCTTACTTCACTCTAGGTAATAATAAGTTGTTTATTAGGTAGACAAAATACTACACTTTTTTCTTTCTTCTGTATTATAATACTGGTATTTATAAACAAGCGTATTAATTTTTCCTTATTCAGCTTCAAATCTACCATCTAACGCTCTTCAGAGTTTCATTCATTATAATGTTACCATGATTATTCATTTATATCCAAATCCCAAGTATTAACTTTTCCACTCTATTAAACAAAAGTAGAGTTGAACAGTATACAAGAATGAGACATAAGCCTTCCATTGCACTTGGCATTCCTCAGTACTGGGCAACACACTCACCACTGTTCACACAAAATGGGTTAACAAGCAGTAACTTACTTCGCCTCCACACAGGGATGCAACCGTGATATTACAGAACTGTGTTGACGTTGAAACAGAAGTGGCCAGAAGACGTGTATTTTAATGGCATCACAGTAATCTTGCAGGATAGAAATAGGTTTACTACACCACATAGTGCAGATATCAAACTCTTAATTAAAAAGAAAAAGTTTTAAATTAATATTTTGTGCCTCATTTTGGAATGAATCAACACTGTCAAGGGAAAAGGCAAAAATGGATATGGAAAGATAAGAAATGAATGGATGAAATATTTTAACCTGTCAGATGTTAAGAATATCTAAGTGTTAGCTAAAACTCCATTTTAACAAGGAAAGGTTTTTTAATTTCTAGCTAAAAAGGATAATAAAGAACAAACTTTGTAAAGATGTATAAGTCTGTTATGTTGATGTGAATGCATGAACCTCCCTTGATAGCTGTTTCAACAAATTAAAATTAAAATACCAAAGTACTCACCTAAGTTTCCCTCACTTTGGGTATAATCTTTATACTGTCTACCCTGAAAAAGAAAAAAATTCTTTTGACTTGTATCTGGTAAATGCAAAAGTAACAGTTCTTGATTTTTAATGTAAGGGTTATCAATACTAAACTAAAAACTTAAAGTACGTTTACTTTTCCACTTTGAATACAACATCTTCAACCAATGAGTCTTTTGGCCTTTTTCAGTGTTTCCCCAAGTCTGTTTCTATGGCTCTCCCTGACAGCCTTTAGTCTCATCTCCAGTCAGAAAACAAGCTTTCACCAGCACTGCACATTCTCCTTGTTGAGGCACTGCTTACTTCTCCGTCTGAAATGACCTCTTCAAAAGCCATACATATCTCCCTATCAAATCTTGTGTAGCACAAAAATATCTTTACTCAGACAGCTCTATACCACAAAACCTTCAAAAAGTAAATCGTAAAGGTTCTCATAAGAAGGAAAAAAAAATGTATAACTATGTATGGTGATGGACGTTAACTAAACTTACTGTGCTGATCTCATGATATATACATATATTGAATCCTTATGTTGTACATCTGAAACTAATGTCATATGTCGATTATACCTCAATTTTTAAAAAAAATAAACCTTTAAGAATACATAATGTTAAAAACAAAAAGTTAAGGGGACTTCCCTGGCGGTCCAGTAGTTAAGACTGCACTTCCACTGCAGAGGGCACGGGTGTGATCCCCTGGTCAGAAAACTAAGATCCCGCATGCCACGCGGTGTTTAAAAAAAAAAAAAAAAAAGTTAAGAAATCTACTTACCACCCCGTCACAGTAAAGTTGAGTCACACGAACATAGTCATTGGACATAAATTCGGAGGCAAAGACACAATCATCCACATAAGGGCACTCTTCTAACAAGGCATAATCTGCTACGGTGAAATTTCCCAGGGCAAAATCGTCCATGGTGCACCCTCCTAAGGACACAACAAAACCCAAATCCATAATCAAATCATTTGAGATGATATGAGAAGCAGTTTTCCTAGCTTCTATAGCATATCTGAAAAATACCTGGAACTTACGCCCCAAGGAAATAACTCCAATGAGAACACTGAGCTCTGGAAGATTCTCAACCTCATTTGCTAGTCTTTCCCCTTGACTCTCCTCGAGTATCAGTTTAATCTATTTCTTCCTTTTGTCAGGTTCAAAGAATCACCATCTCTACCCTGAATTTAACTGTTTACATGTCTCCTTTAGAT
Source organism: Monodon monoceros (assembly GCF_005190385.1). Taxonomy (NCBI): domain Eukaryota; kingdom Metazoa; phylum Chordata; class Mammalia; order Artiodactyla; family Monodontidae; genus Monodon; species Monodon monoceros. The sequence goes on from NW_021703767.1 coordinate 8,280,400, forward strand.
GGAAGATAAGTAAGGGCATCTTATTCATCTTTGTATGTGCCTAGATGAATGAACAAAAGACATCCTTCCACTGCTGCCCTTTTACCCCAACTGCTTTTACTGCCTCTGTGAAATATGCTGTTTCATCATACAGAAACTCTGCCACATTCTCAACCTCCTGGCTGGAACTAAACCCTGACTGCACTGATAAAACGGTTTCCTCTCAGCTGTTCATATTCTCCTATCCATGCCTCAGTGTGTGTGTCTGTCTCGGGCAAAGGGGCAGAGCTGAAGTGGTACAGGGAGAGTACGTAGCCTCCTAACCCCTCACAGCCGCATCCAGACCTGCCATCCTCCCAGCAATCGCTGCTCCTAACGCTCTCACAACAGCTACAGCAGCACGGCAACGCCCCTTACATTATCAGTGACCATGCTCTTAAAACAAGTACTTCAGTGGGGGGACGGGGAATTAGGGCTAGAGTTTCAGACTAAAGTGTAGTCCCCTGAAGAAAGTTCAATAACAAAAATGTATAGCTATCAGTGAATAGCTACAAAACCTAAATATCACTGGAAAATGCAGCATTTTATTACTTGTAACTCTTGCCCAAGTAGTGGCTTTCTTTTCCTATCATCACCAGCACCACCATTAACACCATTTTTTATACCTGTTCACTTCATCACTATTATCCCACTACCGTTATGACAAACCAAGTTTCTTCTTTCCCAAGCAAGACCACCATGAGTCCTTGGAAAACACATCTGTTTCTTTAAGTAATCCTTCCTCTTATGCCCAATTTGCTGTACAACAACCTCACAATATCAGAAGTGAAGACCAATGACCACCTTCCTAGCAAACTGCCGGTACCATTTGTCCTATGTTGTACCAGGCGTTTTACACGTACCATCTCACTGATCCTCACAGCAATTCTTTGCAGGCCCAATTATTATCACAGTCACTGTACAGATGGAAAACATGCGTAGCAAAACTAAGTAATCTGCTCAAGGTCACCAAGCTAGGCAGGATTCAAACCTAGGTCTTCTGATTCCACAGTTTCCTCTCAAACACTGTATTTCACTAGATCTACGTTTCGTTGTCACTGCCGTCTAGCTGCCTCCTGGCTGTTGTCATGTTTAAGAACAAAGGCACCTAGTTCACAGTGTTCGCCTCTTTCCTCCAATCATCATTCCAGCCACACCAACGTCCATGTGGACAACCCTTCAGGACTCTAGCCTTGCAGTGCAACCGCCTTCTCAACTAAAATGAAGTCTGCGGCCCACCTCACCTAGGCTCTTCCTTCACAAGGCCACACCTTGGGCCACTGCCCAGGTCTAAACCAGTTTTTAAATCTTTAACTCTGATTAGCTCCTCTCCAACCACACCCAGGAATCATTACGACTTACGTCTCCCCTATCTCCTACCACATTCTTCAACCTCATCAAGAATTCTTCCTTTTCTGCCATTCAAATCCTCCATTCTCGTTTATTTTCACTTTCCTAATATTGGGTTTCCACTTCCACCATTTAAGGGAAGCTGCTTCAATAAAGCCGTTGGCAACCTTTTCCAGTAGACTGGATATCTACAATGTCTGGAACCTGACCTGTCCTGGATGAACAATACTTCCAGAGTTTAGAGAATTTAACTACAAAAGTAAACAATGACTGGAAAAAACATGAAGACATTTTAGCACCCAAAGTATGGCACATAATATGGGACATATGCTATTCTGGGAAATACATACACTTTTAAACTCATTTGTCTTGCAAATGTTTTTTGTATATAAATACAGAAAGAGCCAAGAACGGTCTGTCACAGCCCACACATCACCATCGTGGCATCAGTTACAAAACAATTAACATGCTCATACCTGGCAGACTGAGCCACTGTGACACCATGCTGGTCAGTCACAGCCTGGCATATCTCACTGATACCACGCCCTACACCAACTGCACCGTAATTACGACATTGGTGTAATTTTTATTTTCTGTTTTGTTTTAACCAGAGAGGCGATGAGGCATAGTGGTTAAGAGCATAGACTCTGGAACCAGACTGCCTGGGCTTGAATCCTGGCTCTATTTCCTGAGTGTGTGATCTTGGACAAGTTACTTAACCTCTGTAGGCTTCAGTTTCCTCACTTAATCAAATGAGGACAGCAATCCTACCTATCTGATTAAACCATTAACACATTTAAAGTGCTTTTAATAGCACACAGTGTATAGGAAACGCTACAAATATCAGCTATCATTAACATATTAGATGAATGTTTTTTTAATCCGCTATTTGGATGCCTCTAACTAAATGGTCTCCCTTAATTGCTAATTCCCAAGAGCACTTTTCAGCTTACGACTTACTTGACGCTGTTGACCACTTCCTCCTCCTCAGAACTCTTCATTTGGACTCCAAAGACCATCTTCTCCTGGTTCTCCTCCTATTCTTCTGGCTGCTCTTCCTCAGTCTCCATGGCTCTTCTTCTCCATTCCCCGCCACCCAAATGTCAACTCTCTTTTCTTCTCACGCTTACTCTCTCCTTGGGTGACCTCATCCACCATACCCATGCCTTAAAACAGCACTTTCTGAACTTCCATCATTTGCATAGCTTCACCACAATTTTTGCCATTTCCACAGATCCCATGTATTTTATTTACTTAATATTCTCTTCTTTTGGGGCTCACTTGGTCTAAGTGATAATATCCATGATATTACAGGTTTGAAATACAGCTTACGTTTTTCAGACACATTAAATTCCTATTTTTTTTATCTGTGTACTACTTTAAATTACCTCATACTCACTGTAGCAAACCACAGCTGACATGTCCAAATGCTGAAGACTCTCAAATCTCTCCAGGCTGGGTTGCATCTCATAACTTCTAGACCCTCCCTATCGACTGCTACTGGGTCTTAACCAAGATGTCCCGCAAGCCTCTCAGATTCAGTAAGTTAAAAAACAAACTTATCTTTTTCCTCAAGAACAAATGAAACCAAGTTCTTTCCTCTTTCTGTATGTTACCAGTTAATTGCTCTACATGCCACCTGGTTACCCAAACCAGAAATCTGGAGGTCAGTCTACACTCCCCCAGTCTCCTTCAACATTCCTAACCAACCTGACCATGAAGTCCTGTCCTTTCGACTCCTCTAAGGAATCCAAAATTAGCACACATACACCTCTTCATGCCCACTGCCAATGCCTTGGTTGCAGCTCCACCTTTTCTCCTCTGAACTACTTAAACAAGCAGTCTCCTAACTGGTGACTTGCCTTCAATCTTGGCATCCCCGAAAACCCTGATCATAACACTTCACTGCTTAAAATAATTCAGAAGCTTCTCATCGTCTTCAGGAAAAAGTCCAAACTCCTTACTATAGCACAGAAGGCCTTTTGCGATCCTGTTCCTGCATTTCTCTAGTCACTCCATGACATGCAACGTAGAAGCCAGTCATACTCAGCTGCCTGGCACTTCTAAACAAACCTTATTCTGCAACCACAATGCCTACCAATCCTTAATACTCGATTCCAGGAAGCATTTCCTGAACTTCTCACTACCACCAAGTTTATTTTTGCACCGCTTCTCTGTAAGCCCCGAGCACCCTGCTCATATCTTTTTGACAGCAATTTTTATACTGTTTGGTCATTACAGGTTTCTCTCTGTAGGTTCACTATGTCCAGAGGGCACACTGTGCCCTACTCATCTTGATTCCGTATCTCAGTGCTTCCCAAATTTTTAATTTGCATACCCCAAAGTAGAAAACTTTGCCAAACCCACTTGTCAACTATTTGTACTGTTACCTATTTAATATTTTCACCTATTTAATATTTTTATTTAGACTAACTCAAGTTTTAACTTAGATGTAAACTTGTTTTAATGGAAAGTTTGTTACCACCAAGAAATCTTAAGTTTGGTAGGACAGAATTTTTTTTCCTAACACATACTAAAATGAATATACTACAAAAATTAAATAATAATGTAAAGGACTTCTGAGCCCATCAATTATGATGAACTAATGGGGCACTCCATGACTGCAAAACAAAGTGGATGCTAGATTTTTTAAATTTTTCTGAGCTCATAGAAATAGCCAACATTTAAAACCACCCTTTCCCCCCAAAGCAACAAACCTCTAGCTAGAAACTAAACCTGACAGTCAACAATGATAAATCATAATGCCAAGAGCAATAGTGGGATCATGGGCCAGAAGCAAAGTGAGAAAACTGAAAGGCTGGTCCCACGTAAAGCTCCCAGCCAAAGCTAATACAAATCCTATCAGAAGGAAAGTACCCCCAAATCAGACTCTCAAAATTCCCACAAAGATCAATCAATCAAGAGTTCATCACTGAAAATCTCTAAGCACAGGAGGTGACAATCCACCATAAGAAAGGCAACAGAAAAAACAAGCAATAAATTTGGACCCCTGAGGACATCAAACATTGGGACTGCCAGTCTACAGAATATAGATTCAAAAAAATGAGCAAGCAACATGAGACTATAAAAAATGACTGGGTATAGCTAAAAAAGAACCGAGTGATACTTTAAGAAACTAAAAATGTAATTGTTAAAAGTAATGGAAAATATAACACATGGGTCAAACAGATGATCAGGCACAGGTGAAGAGAAAACTGACGAACAAGAACATATGCCTGATGAAATTACCCAGCAATTTAAGTTCTGGCAAAGATACAAGGAAATGAAAAATGTGAAAGATGAAAAGTGATCTGGAAACAGTCTCATACATATATATCCAGTTAAATTTCCAGAAGGAGAAAATAGGTAAAATCAGAGAGAAAGTATTTAAAGGACACAAGGCTCAGAATCTGCTAGACCTCATGAAGACAAAATTCTGAATCAGGAAACACATGTATCCTAAATAGGATAAATAAAAAGTAATAATCATCTAGACTTGGAAGTGAAGATGTAAACCAAAGACAGAAAATCCAATGCAGCCAGAAGAAAAATAATATTTTCTTCAAATTACCATAAATAAAACTGGCAGCAGACAACTTTGCATGTAGAATAATATATTTACCATATAAGCAGAAAATAAAGCATCAACCTAGAACTGTATACCCATCAAAATTATCCTCAAGAACAAGGGTAAAATAAAAATAATTTTAGATAAAAAAATGAGTTGACCACCAAGAGACCTGAACTAACTTCTAAAAGTACCAATTAAAAATCATAAATTACCTGACTGGATTAGAAGAAAAATCTAGCAATATATTCTTCATAAGAGATACCTAAAATCTAAGGACATAAGAAAAGTGACATGAAAATGAAGAAAAAGGTTATTCCAGGTAAATCACCACCAAATGAAAGGTGGGATAGACCAAACAGACCCTAAGACAAAAATCAAAATTAAGCATGGAGAGAACCACAACATAACAGAAAAGGTTCAACCCACTAGGAAAACAATGTTTAGCTTGCATGTATCTAATCAAATAGTCTCAAAATACATAAAAAGAAAAACTGTTAGAACTACAGGAAGTCTGTTAGAAGGTAACAGTGGAAGACTACATCTCTCTCATGATAGGTCAAACAACTGAAAATTAATATAGACAGTCTGAACAACACAATTTACAAGCCTGATCTAACACATACATAACAACTAGAGAATACATACTCTTCACAAGTACACACAGAATAGTTATCACAATTCCCTATGTACAAGGCCATAAAGCAAGGGCAAACAAATGTTTTTAGAAAGATAAAATATACAATACATTCTCTGACAACACAATTAAGAAATGAACGAAAAGGAAAAATGTTAATGAAGAAACATTTGGAAATTTTAAAGCACATTTTAAAGAAAACTTTAAAACACATAAGTCAGAAAAGAAATCAAAATAGGAATTTTAATAATACTTAAATTTAAAAATTAATGAAAATACCATAAATTAAACCATGTTACATAAAGCAAAAATGAACTGTGAGGAAGCGTATAGCTTTACATGCTTGTAGTAGGAAACAGGAATGACTGAAAATTAGTAAGTTAATCATGCAATTTAAGTTAGAAAAATAATAAACAATAAACTCAAAGAAGGAAAAGGAAGGAAATCATAAAGGAGACAAAAATCAATGAACTAAAAAACAAAAATATAATAGAACAAAGGAGGCCAAAGATTCATCCTCTGGCAAGATTAATAAAATAGACAAACTTCTGGCAAAATTTAAAGAAAAAAAGTCGCACACAAATAATATTCAAAATGAGAAAAGGGAACATAACTACAAGTAAAAGAGATTAAAGAGAATTAAGACAATACCATGAACCTGATGCCAATAAATTTTTTAAAATAAATAAATAGGGCTTCCCTGGTGGCACAGTGGTTGAGAGTCTGCCTGCCGATGCAGGGGACGCGGGTTCGTGCCCCAGTCTGGGAAGATCCCACATGCCATGGAGCGGCTGGGCCCGTGAGCCATGGCCGCTGAGCCTGCGCGTCCGGAGCCTGTGCTCCGCAACGGGAGAGGCCACAGCAGTGAGAGGCCCGCGTACTGCAAAAAAATAAATAAATAAAATTTACCAAAACTGACTAAAAGAAATGGAAAACCTGAAGTCCTATTACTATTCAGTTGCTAATTATCAACAATTTACAGTCCTCTACACACAAAAAATTAGATCCAAATGGTCTCACAGATAAATGCTACCAAACTTTTTGTTGTTGTTGTTCAGCAGATCACTAGTGAACAGAGGGCCAATTCAATACACGGAGTGAGGCCAATTGTAGCCACATGGGGGCAAAAAATGAATGTGGATCATTACCTCACACCATATACAAAAATCAGTACCAGATGGATTATGAACTTAAATGTGAAAGGCGTCATTTAAAAACTTCTAAAGAGAAACACAAGAGAATGACTTTATAATCCCAGGGCAGGGAAAGTTTCCAATTGATTACATTAAAATTAAGAACTTCTGTTCAGCAACATACACCATGAAGTGCAAAAAGACAGACCATGAACTAGAAGAAATTTACAACATGTATACTCAATAAAGGATCGATGTTACCAGTTTGTTTTAAAAGACACCCCAACAGAAAAATGGGTAAAAGATATGACGAGGTATTTTTTTTGTGAACAAAAAGGACAGATGGTTCACAGACAAATGAAAAGATGCTCAAACTCATTAACAATCAAGAAATACAAATTAAAACCACAATGCACACCATTTCATACCCATCTGATTGATAAATATTAAGGAGTCTAAAAGTAATAAGTGTTGCAGAGAATATAGATCAACTATAACTCTTACACACTGCTAATCAAAGTATATAAATTGACAAAACTGCTTGCCAAAGTATAAGCTGGTACAACCACTTCAGAAAACAATTTGGTATCATTTTGTAAAGTTGAACATTCATACCCCAAAACCCAGCAATTCCACTTCTAGCAAATAGCTTACCACAGTGGTATTCCGATTTTTTTTTACTCACAAACCACAATGCTTTAAAAATTACATATTCTTCACACTTTAAAATGACATCTAAAAAATTTCAGCCCCAAGTTTAAATAATTGCAAAGGATGAATTTCTAGAGTATCACAGTGACATTTTAAAACTGACATATCATTGGTTTAAAATGTCATAATTATTACAGCATAAAGTTGATCAAAAAATAACTAGTATATATATAATGATAATTACACATAAAAGTTACATTTTATTGGAAATGCAGCTCTTGAGGAGATGGGAAGTGTCTGGATTAAAAGAGGTGTTTCCTAACACTATAGCTGCATGAATTTTAGATTAGCCTTTTGTTTTCCATGGAGAGTTTTTCAACTGGGACACTACCCTGGTAAGATTCCATATGGGTGAGCGCTATGCATTCCTAATTTAAGGCAGAAGTGCTACTGTGAGAGGGAAGGTGGGAAAGTAGAACCAGGAGGAAGTTTCTGTCACAGGCTTCGGCATTACCAGTTTTACGAAAGGGTACACATGGAATTTAATGATCACAAATTGATTCATTAATATTACCTGTGCCCAAGGACTCCTCAGAAAATCTTTATTACTTCCCCAGAGGTCATATACCCCAGTGTGAAAAGTAGAGAAATTCTTGCAACTATGTACCAGAAGATATGTACAAGAATCTTCAAAATAGCAAAACCTAGAAACAACCAAACTGTTCATCAACAGAAGAACACATACACTGTGTTATATTCACCCACAGAATATTACACAGCTGTGAAAATTAATGACATATCTATACTGAATATCAGTGACTCTTAGAAACATAACATTGAGTGAAATAAGCAAGACCCAGAAAGCTGTATCCAGTATTCCTTTTTTAAAATTCAAAAACAATAGAAACCACACAATACATTGTTGAGGGATGTACACATATCTGATAAAATTATTTTTAAAAAAACAAGGAATGACACACACAATTTAGGATAGTCACTCTGGAGGTGAGCACATTCAATATTGGTCATTTTGATTCCTGGATTGATCATTTTGATTCTTGGATTGAGTGGTGGGTTGATAGGTGTTCATTTTATTGTTTTGCTTCACAACTTGCATATATGTTACATATTTTGAAGGTATCAAATATTACATTAGAGGAAAGAAGATTTTTAAAAAACCGTTCATCATATGCAAAAAAGTATTTAATTAAATCACCTCACCTGCTATTAGAGAGGTACATCTGACATACCATGGAATTATCTTACATCAACCATTGGAACTGATACATTAGGTACAAAATAAATGTTTACTGGAATTAATCTTATGAGAACCAAATGAGATAAAGACTGAGCCAGTTAACTGTGAGAGATGAACCCATAGGCTGACACAGGGCTAGAGCAGAAGCCAAGGTGGGTGCAAGCAAATTTAGCTGCAAGCTAAAGTTATAAGGAAGCTGGTCAGTAAAGAGAAGGCAAAAATGTAAAAGTCTGGTAACATACAGTGTTAGCAAGGGTGTGACAAATGGGTGTCCTCACTCAATACCAGTGAGAGTGAAAATTAGTGCAACCACTTTGAGAGCTTCTGTGATATTTAGTTACGTTGAAGATGCACATTTCCTAGTATAGAGCAAATCCACTACTAGGTGTATTTTCTCGAGAAACTTCCAAACGTGTGCACAAAGCAGACAAGTACAAAGATGTTTATTGCAGGATTGTTTTTTTAGAGTCAAAAACCAGAAACAAAGCCCATCAACAGGAAAACGGATAAGTAAATTATGGTATATTCATACAATGGAATTCTATACCAGCAATTAAAATGAATGAACCAAACACAATTATCCAATTTATTCATATGTAAGTCTGAAAATGTGATGCTGATCGAAAAAAGCAAGTTGCAAAAAGACACATTGTTTAATACCATTAAAGTTTAAAACACACAACACTATATATTGTTTATGGATCCACCGTGATCAAAGTATAAAATATGCAAGGGAATGATATACACAAACCTAAACACGGTGACAACCTCTACGGAAGGAGGGGCAGGAACTGAGAGCACCTCCATATTTTGCAATTTTAGTTCTTTTAAATTAAAAAGAGGATCTGAAGTAAATTCGGCAAAATAATTACATCTGTAAATCTTAATCATGGATTGGTTAGATACCCCTCTGTATTTTATGTGTGAAATCTTCCAGAAATTAAAAAAAAGAAAAAACCGGAAAATTAGGCAAGAGTAAGAAAATTGAGCAAATGAACAACGAGAAACAGACACCGAAACGCAGCCCTTGAGCGCAGAGCACGAACCTTTGAGCAAGAGGAGTAGCTGGGTCTCTAATGGGTAATGGGTCTCTAATAGGATAAAAGGCAAATTTCCTACAATACAGAATGTCCTAGCTAGAGCTGTAATTATGAGGAAACTGCTCCCAAGGCGGGAGTAAAACCTGTAAGATGTCTACCTTGTTTCCCTCGCCATGACGCCAGGCAGAATCAAGAGAGTTAATTTACGTGAACGCCATAAACCACTATATGAACCGTTAAGTATTATCAAGAACGCCCAGGATAAGCTAAAAGGTATTTGCCCAGGTGTCGTGTACATATTATTTTGGAAGGAGTCTGCAATCGAAGGTCTTTGGGCGTGTAGAGCGCCTCTGAAAATAGTACGCCACACTGGTATCAACCAACATTCACCTTGCCTTGACTCCATTTTTGGCCCTTGGCCCCCTTATTCCGTCCCCAAAACAGGCTGGCTCGACCGGCCACACCTGACATCGTAAATATTACGGCGCAGCTGGCCAGACCCGCTGCTGTCCCCCCTTCCCATTAGCGCTGGGGGAGGAAGGATGCTCCGAAGAGGCGCAGGGGACGGGGTAGCACTGAACTGATTTCTCCCTCCCCGTCCCCTCCCCGCGCTCGGCAGCCATTCTCACGAAAACAGGTGGCGCAGGTGTAGGGAACACAAGACAGAGGAGGGGCGTGCAAGAACGTTCACGAACACTCGCGAACGACGACCTGATCACGCACTCGACAGGACCCAGGCGCAACGCACGCGCGGGGACACGCGAGGACGCACCGCCGGGCGGACGATGCTGCAGGCGGGAGTCTCGACTACAGGAGGCGCGGCCACGCGCGCGGAGAACGCGCACCCCCGGAGAGAGGCAGTGACACAAACGGGGGCTCCCACACCGCCGGGGTGCCCACGCCGTCGCCGGGAAGAACCAGCGCGGACACAAAGGAGCCGGGAGGGGACACACGGGGCCGTGCCCACCCGCGCTCAGGCCGGCGGACCCTCCGCCTAGCGAAGGTGTCACCCGCGCACCGACTGGGGCGAGGGTGCGCGTGCGGCCGGGGGATGCGCACACAAAGGGGCTTCTCCCACCTTCGCACAGAAGCCCGGAGGGGGCCACACTTAAAGAAGGAGGACACCAGACAAAGGAAACACACCCACTGAGGCCGACAAAAGCGACCACACACTCCCGCTCTGCACCGGCACCCAACCCGCGCACACACACCGCGGGCGCCACGGCCAACGACGCGGGGCGACGCGCACACACCCACACTCACCACACACCCACGGAGGGGGTGTGGAGGGCCCCTCTCCCCGGGCATCTCGGCTGCAGCGCGACAAGGTGACACATCCGGAAGCCCTGCCGCGCGCCAGGTGTGCACTCACCGGGGCCCGCAGCCCGCGAGCCTTGGACGCGGGCCGCCGCCGCCGCCGCCGCCGCCGCCGCCGCCTCAGGCCCTCCACGTCAGCCAGCGGGCGGGCAGGAGCGGCCGGCGGCGCAGCAGACGCGTCACGTGAGCCGCAATGCACTTGCGCCGTCGTGCCGCCCCGCCCCCAGCGGCGGAGAGCTGACCGATCCCTCCCGCCCCCGCGCTCGCGCGTTCCTGTCGGACGAGGGTCGCAGTGCGCCTGCGCCCGGGCAGGGGTTGCCTTGGCGACTCGGCCTTTCTCGGTTTTCCTTCTCTCGCCCCACTGCGGCTCCCTGGTCCGCGCCTGCGCAGAGGACTCGGCACGGAGGTGGCCGAACTGTGGGGAGCGGCCGGAGTGGGCGTATGGAAGACCCAAGGTCGAGGGCCAACCCCAGTCCCCGGGCTCGAATGAGAAACAGACCCCACGAGAGGGCAGGTCCGGGTCCCGGGCGCCGAGGCCCAGGCCTGAGGAGGCCGCACGGGCCTTCTGTCCCTGCTTGCCCTTCCCTTTTCGCACGGAGGCGAAACCTGCAGAGCTGGAGTGGCGTCAGTCCCTCCCCTGCTCCCTCCTTGCCTCTCCCCACCTTACACTGCGGGAGGTGCGCGCTGTGGCGCGTGTGCTTGTGTGCGTGTGCATGTGAGGTTTGGGGGCTGGTTGCGCCTACAGGCGAGGTATGGGTGCTTGTGTGCACGTGTGCAAGCAGGTGTGTGTTAGAGGTCTGCGTGCAGGTTGCCCGTTGGCAGTGGTTTAGGCTGGGAAAAGAAGTGCGGAGAGGCTGTGCCCATAGCAAAGCGGTGAGGTTATAATAGGCCAATGGTGTGAATCACTGACAGATGATTGTGTTTCTTTCCCACAGATTATCTAAAGACACAGGGAAAATGGTGGAAAATTCACCGTCGCCATTGCCAGAAAGAGCGATTTATGGTTTTGTCCTTTTCTTAAGCTCCCAATTTGGCTTCAGTAAGTACTTTCCTGATGGATGGCCAGGGCCTTTCTCTGGTGTTCAAGGACAGGAAATTATTGCATTTGTTTGTAGAATGTGTACACAGTAACTGTGATTCTTTCTACCTTTGTCTCTTTTCGAGAAAACCTGGAGGGAACTCTTGTCTGTTAAGAGTGTTCTACATGCCAGACATAAGCCTGAAAGATTTAATCTCAACAGATCTTTAAAATGCAGCACCAGTCAAGATTGCAAAGTGAATGCAACTTGGTCCCTGCTTTTAAGGAGGTCATGGTTTTGTGGACAAGACAGAGGAGTAAATCTACAATTCTCTATCAGTGTGATAAGGGCCATGGGCAGCCAGTGTCGAGACAAGAAATCACATTGGAAGGTCAGGGAATTCCCTGGGGGTCCAGTGGTTCGGACTCTGTGCTCTCACTGCCAGAGCTCCATTCCTGGTCAGGAACCGAGACCCTGTGAGCCACGCAGCAGCGTGGCCAAAAAAAACAAAAAACCCTGAGAGTCAGAGTGAGCTTTCTCCCAGGAACTTTGTCTTCACCAATAAGAAGGAAGAAGTGGGAAGGCATTGTGGGGTTTGGAAATGAGTAATCTGGTGTGGCCCCGGTGCAGCCTGTGGGAGGGACAGCAATCAGGTTATAGAAGTCAGCTGCACTTTACATCCTGGGTCTCAATCAGTCCCCATAAGGTCCCATTTTACAGATCAGGAAACTGATGTTTACTGAGACACGATATTCCCAGAGTCACACAGTGGGCCCCATGTCTCTCCCCAAAAGGATTTGAGAATTAGGGAGAAAAGTGGGTGCCCACAGCTTTTTAGAATTTTGTGGAAACCAGAAAGATGGAGTGGTAATGCTTCTGAACCCTAACTGCATCAGTATAGCCAACCAAGCTGTTGGCCAGGGGAGTCTATGGAGCGAAGAAGTTATGACTTGAGTTCAAATCCTGACTCCTCCACAGATTAGCTTTGTGGAGGACCGTTTAGTTAACTTCTTTGGTTCTTCAGATTCTTCATCTGTGAAAGGGTGGTGATGTTTATCAAATGCTTATGAAGCATAAGACAGTCCTGTGAGATAGATATTGTCATTACTGTCCTCATTTTGCAGATGAGAATATGGAGGCACACGGGGCTTAAGTAATGTGCTCAAGGTCACACAGCCAGTAAATGATAAAGCTAGAATTTGAACCCAGGCACGCTGGGTTGACTTCACTATGCTACCTCTTATGTCTGTTGTGAAGATTACTTGCCGTAATGTATGCAGAGCACTTAAAAGAATGCATAGGAACAATAAGTACAGGTTTCTCCCACAATCCAAAAGTAGAGACCATTCCTATGAAACCTTTCATAAGCAGAAATGGCGTAAAGCAAAGAAACGATTACCTTAGGGCACATCTTGCTAAGCAATGCACAAGATAAATTGAGATAATGCACTCAATTTGATAAAGATACTCGGTTGAGATCAAGATGTTCACCGACACAGTTCAGAGCTATGGCAGTTTGATGCCGAGATGCTGAGTGTAGCTCTGGGGAAGGAGCCCAGACATGCCACACTCTCCCTGCTCTAGGTGGGCACTGCCTGTATCATGGCTCCCTGCAAAACAAACACTGAATGCTTTTTAAGTAAAAGCAAAAATCCTCTTCAGATTTCCTTTGGTTACCGAAGACAGTTAACTAACGTAGGTCTTTCATAAAAGCGAAATGGCTTAAAGCGAGCTTTCGGAAAGTGGGGATACCTGTATTTATTCAGTGTTAGCCGTTATCATCAACATCATCATTTTTGTAAATCCCTGTTCTATAGAGTTATTTGAAGGGTTAGAAACTATGTATATAAATAAAAGCAATGACTTTAAGACTTAAATCCTATAGTACCCACAACCAGAAATTAATTCTGCAAATTGTTCTTGCATACTTACCATGTGCCAGCCACTATTATAGGCAAGGGAAGAGCAAAACAGCCCCCAACTTCCTGCTTTCACAGCTTTCATTCTGCTAGGGGGGGATTGCCAATGGACAAATTAAATAATTAAACATGCAGAATGTCAGATGATAATGTGTGCCATGGGGAGAAATTAAGCCAGAAAGGAGGATAAGAAGTGGGAGGAGGTTGCCATCGTTAAATACAGTGGTCAGGTGGTGCCTCACTGAGGGACGAGTTGTAAGCACAGACACGAAAAGTGAGAGTTAGCCATGTGGCAATCCAGGGAAAGAGCCTCCCAGAGAAGAGCCAGTGCAAAAGCCCGAGGAGGCCAGTGGTTTCAAGGAACAGATGGAGGTCAGGAAGGTTGAAACCTGAGACAGTGAGGCAGAAAGTAATAGGATAGAGGAGGTCAGAGGCCAGTACCCAACAGTCATAATGAAACTAGGTGGTGGGTACTCAGGGGTTACATGAGTCTCTCTGTACATTGAAATATTTACTGATTTAAAAAGCTAATTGTCTTAATCTGTTCAGGCTGCTATAACAAAGTACTGTAGACTGGGTAGCTTAACCAATCGATATTTATTTCTCACAGCTCTGGAGACGGGGAAGTGCAAGATCAGGATGCCAGCATGGCTGGGTTCTTGGTGAGGGCCCTCCTACCGTTTGCAGACAACCACCTCCTTACCGTATCCTCGTATCCTCACGTAGTAGAGAAAGAAAGGACACTAATCGCATGATGGAGACCCCTCCCTCATGACCTCATCTATACCTAACTGCCTTCCAAAGGCCCCACCTCCAAATCCATCACATTGCGGATTAGGGTTTCAACATATTAATTTGGTGGGGGGGGGGGACACAAATATTCCGTCCATCACAGTAGTTATAGATTGTGGTAATAGCTTTGAGGGAAATAAAGGGAAATGACAGGGAGTAATGAAGGTGTGGTAGGTGGGACACAGCTGGGAGAGCAAGTGATTGGGGAAAGCCTCTCTTAAGGTGACAGTTTGAGCTAAGACATAAAGCAGGCTAAGGAACCATCTGCATTGGAAGAGCCAAAGGAAGATCGTTCCAGGCAGACAGCACTCGCTGTAACTGCAGTGACCCTGCGTCCGCAAGGTTGTTTGAAGCACAGAAATGAGACACTGTCCAGAGCCGGAGCATAGTGCCTGAGGGCTGGACATTGGAGAGGCGGGCCGAGCCAGGTCGTTCAAGTTCTTGCGAGCCCTAGGAAGGATTTTCGATTTTATTCTAAGGGCATCGAAGGATTTGAACTGGCAAGTGATAGGGTCAGATTTGTCTTTTTGGAAAATCTCTCGACGCTGTGTGGAGAATGACTGCTCCAGTATCTCTTTCTTCAGGGTTGGAATGACTAGATCCCACTCTGAAAGCCTGGGAGTCGTCTTCACTTGTACTTTTCCTTCTCCCCCAACTCATTTCATCGGCTGCTACCACTGAGCCTGCCGGGGTCTCACTTCCTCCACAGATTCCTCCTACATGCGGCCGTCACAGTGACGCGCTTGAGATCCAGACGCGGACTTCCCTGATTAAAACCTCTCGTTGGAGCCTGGATGGTTATTTCTCTTGGTAGTCTGCTGTAACTGTAAAGTCACCAACAAAATATCCAGTTGTTCCCCTTGCCCAGAGCATAAAGTCCATGTTCCTCACCCAGGGTCTTCCATGATCTGGGACCTGTTCACTTTTCCGGCTGGTTTCTCCCTGCTCAGAGCCTCGTACTTGATGCCCGAGCCACTCCACGCTGCCTGGGGTTCCCCCAAATGTGTCGCCTCCGCTTCATGTCGTTTCCAGTGCTCTGGCCGCTGCCTGTAAGCCCAGTGCGAAGACATTGCTCAGGTTCTCATTCCCGCTCAGTAACGTTTAGCTGTGAGACCTTGGGCAAGTTATTTACATTCCCTGAGCCTCAGTTTTTTTCACCTGTGAGTAAGGATTACTAGCACACACCTCAGGGGTCTGGGGAGGGTCCAGTAAGATAGTGCCTGGGAAGTTCCTGCCCCTACATTTGACTCGTTTCTCTCTCCCACATGACTGTGAGAATAGAGACCATGTCTCATTCATCTTTATAGCCTCGACCTTCTCATAGTGCCTGGCATATGGCAGATGCACAGTAAATATTCATTCACTTAATTAAACTAAGCAAGTCATTTCCATTTAAGAATTTGCATTTGTTTCCCCACTGTTTGTATTTCTTTTTTTTTTAAATAAATGTATTTATTTATTTTTGGCTGCATTGGGTCTTTGTTGCTGCACGTGGGCTTTCTCTAGTTGCGGCGAGCGGGGGCTACTCTTTGGTGTGCGGGCTTCTCACTGCGGTGGCTTCTCTCGTTGCAGAGCATGGGCTCTAGGCACGTGGGCTCCAGTAGTTGTGACACGCAGGCTCAGTAGTTGTGGCTCCCAGGCTCTAGAGCGCAGGCTTGTGGCGCAGGGGCTTAGTTGCTCTGCAGCATGTGAGATCTTCCTGGACCAGGGCTCGAACCCATGTCCCCTGCATTGGCAGGCGGATTCTTAACCACTGCACCGCCAGGGAAGTGCTGTTTGTATTTCATTAATCTTGAAAACTCAAGCTCCACGCCAGTTCCTTGCCAGCTTTTCCCTCTGCCATCTACCACACCAGCTCTCTCTTCAGATCCCCAGCGCTCTCTCTGTGGTGGTTGCTGGGAACACTGTCTTCTCATATTTCCTTCCTTCCTATCGTCTGCAAGCCCAGCATTTTCATCTGGCTAACCCCCTATTCATCCTTTAGGCCCCAATTTAATGACTTCTCCAGGAAATCTTTCCTAACCATTCACATCACCGCCACTGTGGGCTGAGGGCCTTCTTATGTGTTCCGATATCCTCTTTTGTTACTTGCTCGTTAGCACTTATCAGAGTGTATTGAAAACACCAATATATTCTTCTCTATTCCTTGCTCAATTTTAAGCTTGGAGAGGGCAGAGGCCATCTCTTTTGGGTTCACCATTGTATCGCACACTCCTGACATAGAGAATTCCGTAATACATATTTGTTGAGAAAAATGTTAATCCTTCATCATCACTGAGACGGGCTTGAAATTTCTCTCTGCCATTTACCTTGGACAGAGGATGTAACATGTCTGAGACTCCAGTTCCTCCTCTGTAAAAATGGCTTAATACCTACTAGGATTGTTTTGAGGATTAAATGAAATAATGCATGTAAAGTGCTCAGAAGTGTGCTTAGCCACAGTGAGCGCTCAGAGGTTGGCTGTTATAATAGAGGGACAACAGTAAAGGGTGCCACAGAGACCCGACTTGAGGGAAATAAGATTGTGCTCTAGGAGATAAGGCATGTTGTGGATCAGAACAAGGGTAGATAAATTCACCTTTATGCCCCTAATTGTCTGTACTTTCAACCTTGTGGGGATGAAGTGTTGAACACCGACTACGTATAAAGCAAATTGCTAGGTGCTATAAGGATTACAACAATTACTAAGGCATGATTTCTGCCCTTAAATTGCTTAAACTACAGTGTGAGTAGTGGAAGTTAAGACATGTTTTTTAAAATAAGAGGAGTTGTTTAATGGGTATAGAGTTTCAGATTCACAGGATGAAATAGTTCTAGAAACCTGTTCACAGCAATACAAATATACTTGACACCACTGAACATTACACTTAAAATGGTTAAGATGGTAAATTTTATGGTGGTTTTTTTTTTAGTTTATTTTTGGCTGCGTCGGGTCTTAGTTGTGGCACGTGGGCTCTTTCGTTGCAGCGCGCCAGCTTCTCTCTAGTTGTTTTATCTGAACCTTGATAGATTGGATGCATGCCTTACTGACATTTTGTCCTTTTTTTTTTCCCCTCTTCTGCAGTACTCTATCTTGTGTGGGCTTTTATTCCTGAATCTTGGCTAAACTCCTTAGGCTTAACCTATTGGCCTCAAAAGTAAGTTCAATGTATTTCTTAAATAAAGTAAGAGTGTATCAATGCTGTTTTGAAGGATCAGGTTTTTTCTTAAGACTTATGCAAATCTTATATTTATTCTTTTAAGATCCATAAATAGCCATATAGAAATTTAAAGCTTTTTAAAGACGATTATTGATACGCTTCTATTTAAAGATGGTGGACTACATGCACATCTTTATCTCTGCTTCCTCCCAAAATCTTGTTAAAATAAGCCCATAGAAAAAAATAATTGTTAGCTATAAACCCACAGGAGCAAATAACGGGATAGTGGAGGTGTATCAAGAAAATCTTGGGAAGTGGATTGCAGATAGGTGAGAGGTGACTAACTGAATTTCCACTTTCCCACATTGCTAAAGCAGGGAAGCCAGCCAGAGCCTCTGTGCCCACAACACAGAGAGGCCCCAGACATTGGAGGTACGGGTACCTCTTTAACATGGTATTTCTGGGTTGGGCTGAAAACAGTGTTTAAAGAGCATTCAAAAAAAAAAAAAAAAAAAGAGCATTCAACCCTCAAATCCCCCTCCTCAGCCCTTAAAGCTGGAGACCAACCCTCCCCTGCAGAAGACAGGAGTTTTATGCTCTGGAAAGGCTGAGTGAGAGCCTCTAGTCTGGGGGACACTAGGTCTAACTAGGCACATTACTGAAAACAGGGATCAGTGAAAATCTGCATTGCTGAATAGTGAGATTCCTCCCAAGCACCTTTCCTCACTAGGCTCTCAGGCTTGTGGTTGGCAGGCTTATACCACCCGCCCGCCTCCTCCCAGCAAGATAGGAGGGTCCTCCCTGAAGAAGTTGACCAGCTCAAGAGAAAGGGTCTTTAATTTCTGATAATTAGAGATCCTCCAATGGAATGGCCAGGTCTCCCATAGTGTGGGTCTCCAGTTGGCCATCCCAGCCCACATACGCACAGTGCTTCCAATTAGCTTGTTAGTAGTTCATCTTTATTTTTATTTTTATATGTCTCCCCAGCCGCCTCCCTGCCTTCCCAGTACTTCATCTTTAAATATGAATGGGCAACTTATCAGACATTAAAAGAAAGCCTCTAAAATGAAATACAAGAGAAAAAAGCAAAAAAAGAAAAGAGAAAAGAAACTTGAAGAAAATGGAGATAATGCAAAGAGCAGAAGAAAACTTTAAAATCAGAGATAAAAAAAAGATTATAACTATGAAACAACAGGATGCTATAAGATAGGGAATGTTCAGAGAATTACTGCATTTGGAAATTATAAATATGGTAGCCAAAATTAACATTTTAATTGAAGGTTTAGAAGAAACACCAAAAGTAATCTCCAGAAAGTAGGACAGAGTATAGCAAAACAGAAAATAAAGAAAAGATGAGGAAAGCATAACAGCAAAAAAGCTCTTAGAAGTTCCATAAAGAGAAAACAGTAGGGAAGAAATTATTAAATAATGCACCCAATAAAACATGTGAGGTAGAGCATTTGATGTGTTTAACTGTATTAAGAGGCATACTAGATTCTATCAGAGAATTTGAGGACTGAGTATTGATAGGTACATGGGAAACCAAGCAAACAGACAAAAAGTAGTAATTAATTTTCAGGAAAAGCAAAAAATTGTACAAGAAGACATAATAATAATACGTTACAGTGCTCAGTTTCAAACATTATTTATATATACATCTTTATCTCCATATTAGGATGTTCAGAGAAAATGTCTGAAGTTTAAAAAGTCAAGAAATGGTAATAGGAGTATGTTGTGTAGGAAGGTGGAGGTAAACACCAGAAGAAACAGCTTAGGTGCTGAAAGTGTTCCCTACTGGGAAGAAGGACACCAGGGCTCAAACGGGTACAGGATAGCAGCTTCATTGTAGGCCAGTAGAACCATTGGACTGCCTTTTAGGTACATGTATCATTTCAGTCAAAGCTAAAGTTAAGTTTAAAAGCGTATTAACTTGGTGATGAACTGTAGAGAACTGCAACTTTTTAGGAAGTCTGTTACCTACTTTAATATTCTTTTCTGCAGATACTGGGCAGTTGCACTGCCTGTGTACCTCCTCATTACTGCAGTGATTGGGTATGTGCTCTTATTCGGGATAAACATGATGAGTACCTCTCCACTCAACTCCATTCATACAATCACAGGTAAATTTATATCAAAGGAAAGTGCCGGGGGTTGGAGGAGTCGGGTATTGACATTTTTGTCAAGAAAAGCAGGGACTTCCCTGGTGGTCCCGTAGTTAAGACTCTGCGCTCCCGGGACTTCCCCGGTGGCGCAGTGGTTAAGAATCCTTCTGCCAATGCAGGGGACACGGGTTTGATCCCTGGTCCGGGCAGATCCCACATGCTGTGGAGCAACTAAGCCTGTGCACCACAGCTACTGAGCCTGCACTCTAGAGCCCAAGGGCCACAACTACTGACTCCACGTGCAGCAACTACTGAAGCCCACGTGCTCTGGGGCCCATGTGCCACAACTACTGAGCCCACATGCTGTGACTACTGAAGCCCATGCACCTAGAGCCCGTGCTCCACAACAAGAGAAGCCACCGCAATGAGAAGCCTGTGCACCGCAACAAAGAGTAGCCCCTGCTCACCACAACTAGAGAAAGCCCGCACGCAGCAATGAAGACCCAACACAGCCCAAAAAATAATAATAAAAAAAAATAAACCTAGATCATTAAAGAAAAAAAAAAAAAAAAGGCTCCGCGCTCCCAGTGCAGGAGGCCCAGGTTCAATCCCTGGTCAGGGAACTAGATCCCGCATGCCACAATTAAGAGCCTGCATGCTGCCACTAAAGGAGCCCACATGCCATAACTAAAAAGATCCCACATGCTGCAACTAAGACCCAGCACAGCGAAATAAATAAATAAATATTTTTAAAAAAGGAAAAGCAACAAAGAACAGGCTGTAGTAATTGACACACATCAGCATAGTAAAACTGGGAGAAATAAATACGATTATACCAGAGGAAATGTTCACATGGCACAAATAAGCTGTCATGAATATGCTGTTTATTATACTAGTTAACAGGTATATTTTCCCATAAAAACCACAAGTATGTAGTATGTTCCTTGGCACCTTTGCCTGAGAGAAACTTCTTTTATCCTAAACAAGCTGTGTTGATCAAGGGATGACAAAGAGGTCCATACAGACCTTGTCTGGGAGGAGGAATTTGGGGGTGTGTATCCTCAGGATCACTGTGTACACCTGACCGCAATTAAGTGGATAGAAGAGCCACGGCATGTTTTCTGTAGTTGTTGTTAAGTTCTTTTATTTCAAGTCTAAAGATTAAAGTGGATTCCTGGGAGTTCCCTGATGGCCTGATGGTTAGGATTCCCGGCTTTCACTGCTATGGCCTGGGTTCAGTCTCCTGGTTGGGGAACTGAGATCCCACAAGCCGCGTGGCATAGCCAAAATTTAAAAAAAAAAAAATTAGATTCCTGAACTTTCTTGGATTCTAGGAAGCAAAGTATTTTTTAAGTTCTGGTATGATTTTTTAACTTTTAGATATTGCTTTTCTGATAACCTACTGTGTTCCCTGCATACTTGGCTGGAATTACAGCAAGTAGACAATTTGTACAAAGAGGGGAAATTGTTAAGTTTGCATGAATGATTGTACCAAATGATTGGGGTGTTGATATAATTCTGTTCCTATGAGAAATGTACAAATGGGGCTTGAATCATCATTGTACAGTTGAATGAAATATTAATTTTTTTTAATTTATTTTTGGCTGCATTGGGTCTTTGTTGCTGCACGTGGCCTTTCTCTAGTTGTGGCGAGCGGGGGCTACTCTTTGTTGCAGTGCAGGGGCTTCTCATTGCAGTGGCTTCTCTTGTTGCGGAACACGGGTTCTAGGCTTGCGGGCTTCAGTAGTTGCAGCACACGGGCTCAGTAGTTGTGGCGCGTGGGCTTAGTTGCTCCGCGGCATGTGGGATCTTCCTGGACCAGGGATCGAACCCGTGTCCCCTGCTTTGACAGGCGCATTCTTACCACAGCGCCACCAGGGAAGTCCCTGAAATATTAATTTCTTACCCAAGTTAGAGGATGCAAAAAGTAACTTGGCTGATTTTTATTCTAATTGGGACATTTCTTCTAAAGAGAGAATTTAAGGGACCTTTTAATTATGTTAAACATGGTATTTGTCATTATCCAAACATTAGCCTAGTAAACTATGTGGTGGGTGGGTCTCCACAAACCACAGAGACTGTTGAAGAAATTGCTTGGGTAAACAGAGCCTTTTGTCCTCTTCTTACAGATAACTATGCCAAAAACCAACAGCCGAAGAAATACCAAGAAGAGGCCATCCCAGCATTAAGAGATATTCCTATTAGTGAAGTAAACCAAATGTTTTTCCTTGAAGCCAAAGAACTTTACACCAAAAACTGAATTGTACATAGACTAATACCAAACATTTATTACAAATTTTTGATGGAAGAATTTCGACCATAGTAATTTTGACTGTCTTTCTGATTAATATCCAGTATTGAAATGTTAAAAAAAAGAAAGAAAAATGTAAGTTGAACTTCTCTTAGATTAAGTTCTATTAATATTATAAATGTTATCAAATAGTAGTTACTAATAGAGTAAATAAAATACTGCATTACCATATGGCAGGTGTCCCTCCAGAGAGGCATTCATGTTGTAATTTTCAAAGGGCAATTGTGTCCTTCCCACTGTTTGTTCTTAGAAGCCCAGAATTCAAACTCTTAGGTTTAGGAGAAGGGCACATTTAATGTGTGTATCTGCCATCAGATTTGTGTCTCAGGGACGACTGCTTTAGATGGGGCAGTCGACGAAAGCTGCTGTAAGGAGGCAGTTGGGGTTGAGGTTTGATTAGCAAAAACAGGAGCTGTCACATAAAGATTAGAGGGTCAGCAGGGAGCTTCCAGTACCGAGCAGGCAGGACAGAGACCTTGGGTGGGAAGGAGGGAAGGAGCGTGGTGTGTCCTAAGGCCAGGAGGCCAGCAGGGGGCCTAGCGCTTGCTGCGGGAGGGTGTGAGGGCTGTGAGGACCAGTGTAAGAAGTCTGGGTTCATCTGTCAGTGTGATGGGTTTGAGGCCCTTCACATACTGAGCCATTAGGAGGCTTTGAGGAAAAGTGTGTCACTGCCTGATCTGTGTTTTTTAAAAGCCACTGGGGGGAGTTCCCTGGCAGTCCAGTGGTTAGGACTCTGTGCTTTCACTGCAGGTTCACTCCCTGGTTGGGGAGTTAAGATCCCACAAGCCGCTGGGTGTGGCCAAAAAAAATAAAATAAAAGCCACTGGGCGGTGGGTGGAGGGTAGGTTCAGGTGGGGGAATTGGGGACAGGGAAGAGGGTGGAAGTAGGGAGACCGGTCAGGAGACGATTGCATTAGTCCAGGCAGAAAATGCTTGCCGTGTAGAGCAGAGTGGTAGCTGTGGAGCTGCGGAGGAGCGCGTAGCTTTGCAGCATTTGTTGGAGACAGCTGACTGGGTAGATGGATCTGATTGTACAGGGTAGGCAGGCTACTGAGAGGAGTTGTGATCAAGAGTCATTCCTAGGTTTATCTGAATTACTGAACTGAGTAGATGATTGCACCTTCTACTGAATCAGACAGATTTGGGGAAGTGCAGTTGAGGGGGTTGGAGGATTTGGTAACTAACTGTGGATTAGTTGGACCAACGCTGCCGTATTAATATCTGGGTATGTCTCGTGTAAGATTAAGGAGCTTAGATAGAAATGTTTAAAAGAAACAAGCCACCCATAACTTAGCAGGAGTATACTCACAGTTGGCCAGGGGGACCAAATCTAAATTCATGTAGCACTCAGTGCCACCTATCTTTTGATAACTTAAATCTCTACCCAGGTTTGGAGCCACACATTTTAATTTATGCAAATTTAACTATATTTTCTGTATTTAAAAATAAAAAAGGAAAGAGAGAAAAGAAAAAGAAACTAATAATTTTAAATAGTTGGGAAAACTAGCACTTCCATTTCAATAACCATATCCCTGCCCAGTAAGCATGAGATGGATAATGTGAATCTGCTGTTTCTGTTCCCTAATGAGTCCCAGTTCCTGTATTAATTTAGGGTAAGGGCACGTCACCACACTGAAGAGCAGTTTGAGGGGACCAGCCAACTCTGTCAAGGGTAGAATGGTAAATAAATTGTGTCCTGTTTATACAATGGAAAACGACACAGCCATGCAAACAAGAATGAAATTACTGCTCTACCTAGCAATGTGAGTGAATTTCACGATGTTGGGCATAAAAAGCCAGATATAAAGGAATATATATATATATATACACACACACACATATATATATGTGTATATATATATACTGTATGATGCTATTTATATGAAGTTCAAAATCAGGAAAATAATTTTTAAACCTATGGTGATATATATTAGAATAGTGATATGAACTAGGAGGCAGCATGAGAGAATCTGCTGGTGATTTGGAAATGCCCTACATCTTGATTTGGGTGGTAGTTACCTGGGAATCACGTATGTTTAGAAAAATAGTTATTATCATTAAGATTTGTGCTCCTAATGTAAGTTATACATCAATAATGAGGTAAAGAACAGTACTATGCCCCATCCCCAGAAATTTTGATTCATTGGTCTGGAGCAGGGCCCGGGCCAGGGTAATTTTTAATGTCACCCAGACACTTATAACAGGCAGCCAGGGTCAGAACTTCTGCCTTCGTTGATTGGACTTAACTGACCCTGTGGTCAACCAGGGCAATGGCCATTCACTTTGGAAGAGAAAGTGGCAGTTAATAGAGCTGTCCTCTTCCCACCAAACTGGGGGCTGCAATTCCGTTGAAGGTCATGATCAATTTAGTGCACCTGCCGCTTTATACTCATGAAGAGTAAGAGACCCAAAGAGTTTCTGTGTATGTGGATTATATATAGAAATTAAAGTAGAAATTTTAAAAATATTTGTTTATAAATAATAAACCTGTTACATTTTGTTGTATTTAAGTAACATTTTATGAAAAATAACTGTATTTTCCAGAACAAATTTAGTGAGACAAGTAGAATTGTTTAACATTTTTGCAGATCTGTTTAACATCTGGCTTAAAGGAAGACAGCTGGGTTCTCATATCTGCATCTGCATTCTGTTCTGGTACCACATGCCACAAAGCCTCTGGAAAACTCCACTGCATACTCACAAGACAGTGAGTGTGAAGAAGACAAATAACATATTATTATGTAGATGGTTTTGACCTCAGAGACCCCCTGAAAAGACTACACTTTGAGAACCACTGGTTAGTGGGCCTCAACTAGAGTGTATGTGTGTGTACTAGAGTAGAATACGTTATAGCGGAGCACATTGCACTTGGTAAATATCTTGATTGAACACCTTTTGTGGTCACTTCAGATCCTCTCTGTCCCACGTCTTATTCCAGCCACTGATGCTGCTTTGACCAGATCCACACAGGTGCCACCTGCCAGTGCACCCTGGAAGCAGGGGGAGTTGACACCATGGGCAGGCGTTAAGCTCCCAAAGAACTGGTTCTGAGCTGCCTTTCCTGAGCTCCAGGCAGGTCTTAGGAGCTTGAGCTGTGGTTACCATGGCAGTGGTGAACTCAGTATTGTCTCCTTGTCTTTGTTTTGCTTCCTTGCTTCCCACTCCTCCCTAGTGTCACTTTTCAAATAAACTGCCTACACAAGCCTTTGTCACAGGCTCAGGCCTTTGTCACAGGCTCTGCTTTCAGGGGAACCCCGGCTGACAGGTTTGTATTTTGTAAAAATGTTGCTTCGGTTATAGGGCCATGATGTCTGATGCACTTCCCTGCTGCATCTCATAATTTAAGAAAAACACTTGAAAGACACTGTGTTTTGCAGTGAGCCCAACTAATAGCATAAAGTACTCCGAATAAAAAATGTCAGTGATAGGGCTTCCCTGGTGGCGCAGTGGTTGAGAGTCCACCTGCCAATGCAGGGGACGCGGGTTCGTGCCCCAGTCCGGGAAGATCCCACATGCCGCGAAGCAGCTAGGCCTGTGGGCCATGGCTGCTGAGCCTGCGTGTCCGGAGCCTGTGCTCCGCAGCAAGAGAGGCCACAACAGTGAGAGGCCCGCGTACCGCAAAAAAAATAAGTCCAAATATGAAACTATCTATGAAAAGCCAACAGAATTCAAATCCAAAATTCTGCCCGCCCTCATTTCTTGTTTTCTAGTTGTTTTTTTTTCTTTTCTGCTCACTTCTTTTTTAAATTTATTTATATTTTATTTCTGGCTGCGTTGGGTCTTCGTTGCTGCACATGGCCTTTCTCTAGTTGCGGTGAGCGGGGGCTACTCTTCCTTGCAGTGCACGGGATTCTCATTGCGGTGGCTTCTCTTGTTGCGGAGCATGGGCTCTAGGTGCACAGGCTTCAGTAGTTGTGGCTCGCGGGCTCTAGAGCGCAGGCTCAGTAGCTGTGGCGCACGGGCTTAGTTGCTCCGCGGCATGTGGGATCTTCCAGGACCAGGGCTCGAACCCATGCTCCCCTGCATTGGCAGGCAGATTCTTAACCACTGCGCCACCAGGGGAGTCTGCTCCCTCATTTCTTTTTCTTTTTTTTTTTTAACATCTTTATTGGAGTATAATTTCCTCATTTCTTGACTTGCCCTCTTTTAGCCAGAAGGTTCTCAATCAAGTGCCTGGATTTTCTCAAGAAGCTGCTCCCTAGGCGTCCATCAGAACAGGTGTCACTCCTTAAGCAAATGGATTCAATCAAAAATGTCTTGTATATCGCACTTTTTCAAAGAGTCGGTAGGACACACAGTATCGTATTATCAGCCCTGTGCCTTAGAAAACCCAACCAAATCAACTGCTACAGCAGTTATCCCAGAACCTGATATATTGAACAGTACAGGCCCCTACTAGTCAGTAACTGCAGTGCAGCTGCGTGGAACATGGGGAAAGGGCAGCGGAAAAGGAGTGGTTCTTGATTTGTCTTCCCAGCTTACAGGTCAGGCTGGGCAGTTGTCAAGATGCTCAATCACTCAGTGTAAAACCTAGTTGGGTTAATTGTGGCCCCATTAATTAATACTACCTGGGAATGGGCAGAAATTTACTTATCCCACCTCTTCTAATCAGGATAGTCTAAGTCAAAAGGCAACAAAATTTCATTTTTCAAAGAACAGAACTTTGAGATAGCCACCAAATGGGACCATGGAGAAAGGGACAGCCGGTGTCTCGGGTCACCTGTATGGACTCCTGACCAGGACTAAATGTTCTCTCCCCCGCCATGCCTCATAACCACAAAAGTCTCAGTGTGCCAGAGATGTGATGGAAACCTCAGGGACCAAAGGAGCCATGGAGTCAGAAATGATGGCATTATAGAAAATGCAGTTGTAATTCCTGAACAAGGGCATTTGTGGGCCAAGATTTATTATCTCTGTTTCCCATGAAACAGAGGAAAAACCCTTTCCAATAATTCAGTACCTGTCTCCAGCTACTTCTGCAAATCCGGAGTACCCAGGCTCTGCTTGTGTAGGTCACAGTCACAGAGGGTCACGTGGCCAGGGCTGGATGACGCCAGCCTCACGGTGACTCACACATCGCCACTCGAGTTAGTAAGCCTGTTCACGCAGCCTCGCACGTCAGAGGCAGCTGTGAGTCAGCCCGCGTCAGCTGCCGCTTGGCTTCAAGGGGCCCCTCCTACCCTCTGACATTTCGGCTTCCAGCACCGCCTGTTCTCACTGTTCTCAAGTGATGCTCCTAGGGTGGCATGCGGGAGGCACAATCATCCCTCACCACCCTTCTGTGAAGGAGAAGCGCCCGACAGGAATTAAAATACAGTATATATTCACGTGATAAACCTGAAGTTCAAAGCAGGCTTTCTTCCCGAAAACTGATGTGAGGGGGTCTGGGCCTGCCGATCTGGAGGCTCACCAGCTGCGTGCACGAGGGAGTGTGCTGGGCTGCAAACTGGGAGGTCCGGGCAGAGGGCAGACAGCTCGAGAGCAGTCACCTTTGCCCGTTTCCACCCATGGGCTAAATTGCACCTGTCCCATGAGGGTAAGGAGTAAGGGGTAGAGAGAATGGCAGAAACCTCTTCCCCAGGACTTCCCCAGGAAGGACACTCAGTGTTCTATCTCAGTGTTTCAGCCACTGAGATAGAAATGAGGAGAAAGACCATGGTTCCCCAGCACTGGCCACTTAGGTTGTCTCCTGTTTTGCCCTATTTTAAATAATCAGTACAGCAAACATCTTTGTGGAATTGTGTCCCTGGGCTAGGTTCCTTACATTGGAATTATTACAGGGTCAAAGGGCTTGAACTTTTTAAAAAAAATTTTATTGGAGTATAGTTGCTTTACAGTATTGTGTTAGTTTCTACTGTACAGCAAAGTGAATCAACTATACTTATAGCCCCTCTTTTTTGGATTTCCTTCCCATTTAGGTCAGCACAGAGCATTGAGTAGAGTTTCCTGCACCATACAGTAGGTTCTCATTAGTTATCTATTTTATACATAGTATCATTAGTGTATATATGTCAGGATTTCCCTGGTGGCGCAGTGGTTAAGACTCTGAGCTCCCACAGCAGGGGGCCCGGGGTTCAATCCCTGGTCGGGGAACTAGATCCCACATGCATGCCGCAACTAAGGAGCCCACGAGCCACAACTAAGGGGCCCACCTGCCACAACTAAGACCCAGAAAACCAAATAAATAAATAATAAATACATAAATAAAACAAGAAAAACTGGTTTAAAAAAATAGTGAGTATATGTCAATCCCAATCTCCCAATTCATCCCACCCTGCCCTTTCCCCCTTGGTATGCTTGAACATTTTTAAGACACTTCATATGATTCCAGACTGATCTCCAAAAAGATTCTATCAATGTACACATTCCCTGTAACTCACTAACATTGGGTACTACCCTTATACTGGTGTGATGGTTAATGTTTTGTGTCAACTTGACCAGGCTAAAGGATGCCCAGACAAATGGTAAAACATTATTTCTCGATGTGTCTATGAGGGTGTTCCTGGAAAAGACTAGCATTTGATCAGAAGACTGAGAAGATCTGCCCTCCCCAGTGTAAGCAGGCATCATCCAATCCATTGAGGGCCCATATAGAACAAAAGGGCAGAGGAAGGGCGAATTCTCTCTCTCTCTCCTTGAACTGGAACATCCATCTTCTCCTGCCCTTGGACGTCAGAGCTCCTGGCTCTCAAGCCTTTGGACTCAGACTAAATCATACCACCTGCTTCTCCAGTTTACGGATGGTGGATTATGGCACATCTCAGCCTCTGTAATCATTGGAGCCAATTCCCATAATAAATCGCCTCTGATGTTTCTATGTGCTGCAGGACAACTCACCTCGCCCCATCTCAACACGCCCAGGCATCACCGCTGGGGTTGGGCACCCACCCTGTGGCAGGAGTTTCTACAACCCCCAGCTCCCTTTGAAATGGTTTCCACGTGGTAACCTACAATAAAGCTCCTTCTCCCTCACAGCAAGGCAGTGCGGCCTCAGTTTTTTCTGGGCAGTGCCCTAGATGGAAGGGGAAGGAAGGTGTGTAACTTCCGAAAACTGCCTTTCAAAGGAGGAGCATTTCTTCTTCATCCCTCCTCATTCCCGCTGCCCAGCGTGTGGAATTAATGACTAGAAATTGAGGTGTCCCCTTGGACTGTGAAGTGACCCAAGGAATAGAAGCCACACAGCAGCAGAACAAAAGGGCAGAAAGAGCTCAAACCCTGACACCGTACTAGCCCTGGATGGCCTACCTCTGGACTTGGATGTGCAGAGATTTCCTTCCATCTTGTTTTAGCCACTGTTATTTTGGGTTGTCCAATCAGAGCCACACCTGAACCTGCCCATACATTTCCCTTCAGGGTCTAGACACAGAGGCGTCATCTTTACCTACTGGGGTAGTCTGGTAATTGCCAGAATGGGCGTGGATGTCTATTCTCACCTTTGAAGGAGCCAAGAAAACTTAAGGGGCTGCTAAAATGCCGGTTCCCGGCTCTAGTGAGTCTGGAAGCCCTTGGAATCTGCACGTTTAACAGGCATCCTTGGAGAGTGATGGGAATAGACCATGGACCACATGTGGAGAGATGCTAGGCCTTTGAAACGAAAAACCTGGTTAGGGGTGGTCTCCAGGCTACAAAACCTCTTCTATCTGCACAAAAACCTCCGTCTTCCCTCCACACTACCTTCCCCAGACACACACGTGCGTGCCACCCGCACCAAAGGAGACCACCTGTGATGGTCTGTTCTTCCTGGGCTAGGAAGGAAAGATACTGTATTTTTCCTTTGGTGACTCTATAGCAGCAAAAATTAGCAAGATGCCCGAACATGGCTCAGAAATCACTGCTTGTCCCACTTTTGTTAATACAGAAAATAAAGGAATAATACGTAGTTTTAATTTGTAAATTTGAATACTAATAAAGTTCAACATTATATACAAACAGAGACTAAATATACATTCAAATGGCCAACTTCTAAGAAGCAAAGTAAAAAAATATGTGCTTTGGCACCAATCAGCCCTGAGTTCAAATCCCAGCTCTACTATTTCCAGCCAGAGTGACCTTGGGTGTGTTACTTGACCTCTCTGAGCCTCAGTTTCATCGACTATAAAACAACACCAATTTTATAGGCTCTAGGGAAAGACGAAGTATATAACATACTTAAAACCATGCTTGGCACACAGTAGGCCCTTTTATAATAATAATCGTGATTCTGTCTCTTGCTTTTCCTCATGTTGATCAATGCCCTGACTTGGGCTTCATCTCCACCAATTCTTGTCATTATTGTATAGTGGCTGCCATAACAAATCACCTCAAGCTTAGTGTCATAAATCAACAGAAATGTATTCTCTCACAGTTCTGAAGGTCTGAAATCAGTTCTCTTGGGCTAAAATCAAGGTGTCAGCAGGGCTGAGCTCCCTCCTGAAGCTCTACAGGAGAATCTGAATCTTGCCTTGTCCAGTTCTGCTGGCTGCTAGCATTCCTGGACTTGTGACTCCAATCTATGAATCAACGGTCACATGGTGTTATGGAATGAATATTTGTTTCCCCCCAAATTCATGTGTTGAAATAACCCTCAATGTGACAGTATTAGGAGATGGGGCCTTGGGGAGATGATGAAGTCATGGGGGTGGAGCCCTCATGCATGGGATTAGTGCCCTTATAAAAGAGACCCCAGAGAGCTTTCTCACCCTTCTACCATGTGAGGAAAGCAGCAAGACGGCTGTCTATAAATCAGGAAGAGAAATCTCAACAGACACCAAATGTGCCATTGCTTTGATCTTGGACTTCCCAGCCTCCAGATCCATGAGAAATAAATGTTTGTTGTTTAAGCCACCCAGTCTATGGTACCCTGTTATAGCAGCCTGAACAGACTAAGACACTTGGTCTTCTCTTCTCTATCGATCACATCTCCCCCGGCCTGCCTCTTGTAAGGACACTTGTGATTGGATTTAGGGCCCACCTGGATAACCAAGGATCATCTCCCCATGTCATGATCCTTAACTTAATCACATCTTCAAAGACTCTTTTTCCTTATAGGGTGACATTTAAAGATTCTAGGGATTAGGACCTGATATCTTTGGGGGCCGCTGTTCACCCTGTTCCAATCATTACATATTAAAGTATGACTTAAATGTATCTCAAAAAACCAATAAAAAAGCAGTATTTCCTCAAGCCTGAGGATGAAAGCCAACAGGCTAAGGATGACACAGCACAAGGAAGGAAACCCTGTGTCCTCCACAGCAAGGTTGTGCCACTGAATACCCCAATCCTGGGGGCACCCAATGCCATAGTCAGACTGTGTTTGATAATAAATCCCTATTGTGAAGCAGAGAGAGACCAACATGCTCACACATAACTAATCACTCTGCTGTCTCCTGGCCTGCTCCCTCTCCCCTGGCCCTCACCTGCTCCTATGTTGCCTCTGCTTGGCTGGACTACCTCACTCATGGGGGGGCCTTTCTGACCTTGCTCCTCTCCTTGGGAACAGAGCCTGCGTGGTTAAGAATTTGAGCTTTGTTTTTTGTTTTCTTAATTTTTTTTTAATTAATTCATTTATTTATTTATTTTTGGTGCATTAAGTCCTCGATGCTACATGCGGGCTTTCTGTCTTTGTGGTGAGCCAGGGCTACCCTTCACTGCCGTGCAGGCGGCTTCTCATTGCGGTGGCTTCTCCTTGTGGAGCATGGGTTCTAGGCACGTACTTCAGTAGTTGTGGCTCGCAGGCTCTAGAGTGCAGGCTCAGTAGTTGTGGCGCATGGGCTTAGTTGCTCCGCGGCATGTGGGATCTTCACGGACCAGGGCTCAAACCCGTGTCCCCTGCATTGGCAGGCGGATTCTTAACCGCTATGCCACCAGAGAAGTCCCAGAGTTTGAGCTTTGGATCAGAGCCCATCTGGACACCAGTTCTCAAGTCCTGGCTTCACCTCCTACTTGGTGTGGGGGGCCTTGGAGAGTTCACTTCCTAAACCTCAGTTTTCTCACCTGTTAGATGAACAGAACTGCCTCAGAATAATCCTGAGGGTTGAATCATGTGGAGTGGGGGAAACCCCTGGAATTCACAGAGCCTTGTCCACATTTCTCACTGCTGCTCCCAGCCACATCCAGATCTGCTTCCATCTCTCTCTGGATGTCTGTCCCCTGTGCTAGACACACTGTTCCATACACATATTTTGTTGTGTTAATTTTTCTTCTCGGGGACTTGTCTGATTCATCTTGGGTCCCCAGTTCCCACCACAGAGGAGTATAGAGTCATTAAATGAAAAGGAAAGAGCTCAAAGGCTCCTATCTGGAATCATCAGAAGTGTTACATATTAAATTGTTTTGAAGGTGCAATGAGAGAGATGCAAACTTCTTTTCATATTTTAAGGAGTCAAGTCATTTAAGACCTAAATATTTAGAATGATCAATGTGGAGATCTTGTAACAACCTTAAATTATTAGAAAGCCATTGTTTCAAACTTTGATGAGCTTTTCAAGATTTTTTTTTCTGAAGTTACTAAAGTTTATGAACCTAGTCTGGTAGCTACTTCAGACCAAATAAATTCCCAGTTATCATTGAATGTGAAGATTAAATTTAATGTGTGTGAAAGATAGATGAAAGGATGAAAAGGCAATTAGAAATAATGGCCTCTGACCATGCAGGTACACAAATTAAAGAATTGTCAGCCCAGGACAGAGATTCTATCAGTGATGAATCTGTCGTTTCACTTGACTACTGATCTAGTACCATTATGGGAAAACTAACAGAAATGACCTGAGTGAACAGACTGGGGCCATTTGTTTCTTAAGTGAAATTTCCAGGCACCCAACTCCAGCCTTTGCTTTTCCATCACCACTGAGTGGCAGTTGGCAGAGAGCGGTGACCTTTACTTAACCTTGAGAATAACTCTACCCCTTCCTGGCCAAAATGAGGAATGTATGTCAATGCTTATTGACAATCCATTTGCAGAAGTTATTGAATGTTTGGTCTAAGTCGATGATATCTTTGCCTTTTTGAACTTTATTTTACAAAATAAATATCTTTCATAGGTCATCTTAGAAGTCAGAGAGGGCCACATACCAGGTACAGATGCGTGGCCAGTTTAAAAGGTAACTTTTATGTCTTGTTTTGCTTTGAGGGTTTTTTTTTTGCTCAAACATTCATCTCAATGAATATAGAGAAATAGCCAAGTTTCGCCTGCCACCTTCTTACTGGAAGACAATCCACTTTCATTCCTCTAGGTATTTAGAAACTGTTTATTGTTGTCAACAGTCCAGTAGTTAAGTGATTCCAAAACAAATCCTAAATCAAGCACTGCTTCCAGACTTAACTCCTTCCCTTCCCCAACATCGCCATGTAATGATTTGTTCAAAGATCTGAAGTAAACGAAATCAGATCAGATATCCAATCCCTCAAAGAAAATGGCCCCAGTGAAGTTAAATCCCCAAACTTGCCCTCATTTTCACCTCTCTGACCCGTCCTTATCAGGAGTTTCTTGTCACCAATAAGATTAGTGGTAGTTAGTGCATTGGGCTGAATCAGATTTTTCATGTTGGATTAATCATGAAAATGCTATGAGCCAAATAACTTACATGATAGAAAGGTACAGAAGAGCCCATCAACCACACATTCTATGGATCAACAGACTATGTCAGAAATACCCTTGATTAAAAGTCTTCAAGATTTTGGCTAAGGTTATTTCATGATTATAGAATTTTTAATCTATGTAAGTAATGAATATGGAGCGGCTTCTAATGACTGATGTCAAATATTTTCATTGTTGTTTTTAATAAGTATCACTTATTTTCAAAGCAATACATATGCATTGGAGAGAATTTTAAAACTACAGAAAAAAACAAAAAAAAATAAACCCCCCATAATCCATCACCCCAAAATAATTACTCTTAACAGTCTGTATAAGCCCTTCTAAGGATATGTGTATGTGTGTGTTTAACAAAAAAAAGATCATGCTGTAAATATAATTTTGCTTCATTTTTCAAATAACACTGTGAGCATTTAACAACTGCATAATATTCTGTCGTGTGAGGCACCATAATTTATTTTACAAATTCCCTATTATTGACTTTTAGGATGATTCTAAGTTTTCATTTTTATAAATATTATTATAACCAATATCTGTGTATAAACATATTTGCCCTTATCTCTGATTCTATCCTTCGGAAATATTTATAAAAAGGTAAGGGATATAAAGTTTCTTAAAAGCTCTTATTCCCCATGTATTGCCAAATAGCTGAGGAGGTAGCCTCAATTTTACACTCCCACCAGTAAAGTGTGACTGTCCGCTGGTCAACATCATGTATTGACAGCCTATTCATTTATTTAATGTGCATTTTAAGCTTTATTTAAGAAAGTGATAATGGGTCTCCCATGATCATTTTCAGAATAATGAAATAAATTCAAAGAAATTACAAAGTGTGGCTTGGATAGCTGACAGGAATTTACTTAGACTTAGTTAATAAGCAAACTTCAAATAAAAAAATAAGCAGGGCTTCCCTGGTGGCGCAGTGGTTGAGAGTCCACCTGCCGATGCAGGGGACACGGGTTCGTGCCCCGGTCCGGGAAGATCCCACATGCCGCGGAGCGGCTGGGCCCGTGAGCCATGGCCGCTGAGCCTGCGCATCCAGAGCCTGTGCTCCGCAACGGGAGAGGCCACAACAGTGAGAGGCCCGCGTACCACACACACACAAAAAAGCAAACTTCTATGAAGAGAGAACAGACCTGTGGTTGCCAAGGGGGAGGGCGGAGGGGAGGGATGGAGTGGGAATTTGGGGTTAGTGGATGCAAACTATTATATATAGAATGGATAAACAACAAGGTCCTACGGTTTCAAACCTCCTGATTCTTGCTCACCTCAGGGCCTTTGCACAGACTGTTCCCTTGCCTGGAAAGGTCCTTCCCAGCTCTGTGCCTGGATGGTTCCTCCTCACCCTTCAGGTCCCATCAAACACTACCCTCCTTAGACAAGTTTTCCCCATTATTCTCCTTCATGTTCTTCATGGCATGAATTGCAATTTATAGTTTAGAGCAATGCTTCTCCAAGTTTCTGGAATGTAGGATGAATTTTTCTAAAAAAACAAAATGGAAAAAAAGATAAACAAGGGGCCTCCTTTGGTTTTGTTTTGTTTTGTTTGTAAACTAGACTCAGCAAACATAAAATTACTCAGTCAAAGCGCTAGAGAAATTTCTAAAAACTTCTGTCAACTTCAGTGCTACCTTGTCTGAGCCTAGTAACACACAGGTTGTGGCCCGGCCTTATGTCCACAGACCCCACTGAGAGAATCACTGGTTTGTCCCCACTAAACTGTGAGCTCGAAGTGGGGAAAGGACCTCATTTGTCTTTTCACCACATGTCTCTAAGGTGTAGAAGGGCACCTGGTACATAATAGGTGTTCAATCCTTTTTTATTGAATGACTTGAGTGGTTGAACCAACGACCAGTCACTAATAATAAGGGAGGGTGTGGGACTTCCCTGGTGGTCCAGTGGTTAAGAATCTGCCTTCCAATGCAGGGGACACAGGTTTGATCCCTGGTCGGGGAACTAAGATCCCACATGCCACGGGGCAACTATTGAGCCCGCGCGCCACAATTAGAGAGAAGCCCGTGCACTGCAACAAAGAGCCCAAGCGCTGCAGCAAAAGATCCTGCATGCCACAACTAAGACCCAACACAGGCAAATAAATGAATTTTTTTTAAAAAGATGAAAACTCAAAAGATTAAATAAATAAAGGAGGGTGTGTAGCAAAGAGGTGTCCACTGGGTGGTTTGGCAGGCTGGTCACTGTTGGCCGAGGGGCTAGGTGCAGGTGGTGAAGTCTGCATGCATCATGGTGGACCAACACGGGCCCAGGGGTGACTCGGGAGTACTCTCACTGCCCAGGCCCGTGGAGGTCAAGAGAGGCCCCGGCAGCGGCCTTTGCCCATGCGGCAGCCATGGTTTATCCCAAAACAACTCGGCTTAGCCTGCCCTCACCGCTCTGCCTGGTGGCCCCTCTGATCTCTGACGAGATTCCTTTTGAGGATCCAGGGTGGAAATTCTGTTCAAGGTCCACTGACCTGGGTAGGAGTGGGGAGCTCCCCGAGGGGAGACTCAGACAGATTCTGGGGGCCCAACTTAGGTGGGGTGGGCCGGCAGTCATCAGCCCTCTGCTAGTGAGTGGTACTCCAGCGACATGCAGCCTAGACACAGGGTCCCAGTGAGAGGCCAGCAGAGACTCAGGCCTGAAACAGAGAAAGAATCTGAAGGGCTGGGGGCAGGAAGGGGCCTGGGGCAGCAGAATCCTACTTAGGTGGGCTTCCAAAGGTTGGCCTCTGCTGTTCAGGGATGTGTGACCAAGAGAGAGCAGGATCAGATATAAACCCACAATGCAGATAAGGCAACGGAACTTTTTCTGGACTTATCATCCAGGAGAAATGTTGTGGGCAAAACACACAGGACAGAGAGGAATGGGCTAAGGGGAGGGGGCCGGACCCAGGGGCCTCAGGACAGCAGGAGGAGGTGATGGCAAGGTCAGGCAGGAAGCACTCTTTCTCCTGGTGCAGCGGGAGGGGCTGAGGCAGGACCACGAGGTAGCCGCAGGATGAAAGCACAGCAGGCAGGAGAGAGAAGGGGGGGGAAGCAGAGCCGTGAGGACGCAGGCTGGGAAGGCACTGGGAATTCCCCGAGGCTGGGCCTGGCCCCGGCTACCATCTGAGCAGAGCTGTCTGGTCCAACATCCAATCAGAGTGGGTGGAAACCTTTGGAGACATCCTTAAAGCTCATTATAACAAAGGGCCCTGGGAAAGGCAGACCCGGCCAGGAAAACTCTCCTGTACAATCACTAGGGAGTCTGTTATGTGTCCAATACTTTCATGTATGTCTCTTTCTGCTTATTTTCCTATTGCGATTAACAGTAAGATGTTTCACATAAAAAAGGCCTATTTAGGTGGGCCTATGTAAGTCAAAAATGGTCAAATACCGGCCATTTCATGCGGTTCCACCAAGTGTAATTGGGTCCAGGACAGAAAGCAGTGAGATGCTAAGGAGACAGACTTCTTTCTCAACCAATTCTGGGTGTGGAGCTGATCCAATGCCTCAGAGACCAGAAAGGGGATGGATCTACGAAGAGAGAAAATGGCTGCGTCCTCAGGAGCAGAGGGAAAGGGGACCGTGACCAGGAGTGCTGGTGCGGAAGAGCAAAGGATGGGGCGGGGGGCGGGGTGTTCTTCTCTGGCAGAAGGGGTCCCCGGGGTGGGCTGTCCGTGGTCTACAGCTGGACTGTAAACACAGCAGTGTGAGGTAGGGAGTGTAAGTCTGTGTTGGTTTTAATCAGGTTACTGAGTTGTTCTTCTCCCCCTGATGTCCCTGGCAGCCCAACACTCAATATCCAACCACCCCCGCCCGGTGTGATGAGCTGCCCACTCAGGTAGAATCAACCACACTCAGAGCCCAGAGAAGACAGAATGCCCAGTGTCACCACCCAGAGCCGCCTGGGGCAACGGGACAGCTGCCCGAGCCTCAGCTGTGGCTCCTTCTGAGGCCTGCCCCCAGGAGTGCCAGGGGAAGGGGGCATATTTCCGAGGGATGGCTCCCTTGGGCCCCATTCCCCCTGCCAGTAGCCCTCACCCGGGCCTGACGTGGGAGCAGCTGTAACCCGGATCTTCCCTTTCCTCCCCACTGATGTCAGGATGGCGGTGGCAGTGGGAGGAGCAGTGATGCTACAGCCCTACCTGGGGAAACACTAGTTCACCTGGAGATGAGAGGACACGCTCTGTTCCACCTGAGGGACCTCCCTCAGGCTAATTCACGGTTGCTGGGTCCTGCCTCTCCCTCAGCATCCTCTGGCAGGGCCACCTCTCCTGCACACCGCCAGCAGAGCCCTGGACTCGGATGCTGGCCCCCACGTGTCCCCCTGTGAGAGCTGGACGAGTTGTTAATTGCTTACATCTCGGCTTACGGAGCTGTCAAAAGGGGGTAGTAATGATCGCTACATCACAGGTCCCTTGTGAGAATGAAATGAGTGAAAACACTTGGAACATCGCCTGGCACATGGTAAGGGTCCAACAAGCGTTACATAATTATAGTTATGTATTATCGTCGTTATTGAAGACACAAGAGTTTCTCATGCCGCTCGGGGCAGGAATGCAGCTGGGTATCAGGAAGGCAATGGAAGCAAGAACTAGCCATGCAACAGGACTCAGCCGCTCACCTTTTCCTTCCAAGCACATCTGGTTCATTCTGTGTCTCTCTGCAGAGCCTCCTTCCCTAACCCCCAGGCCCCGTCACCAGACGTGTCCACCCGTAGCCCTAAATTCTTGTGCTCTAGGCTCAGCCATGTTCC
The DNA here is from genome assembly GCF_005190385.1 of Monodon monoceros. Lineage (NCBI taxonomy): Eukaryota > Metazoa > Chordata > Mammalia > Artiodactyla > Monodontidae > Monodon > Monodon monoceros. The sequence continues at coordinate 8,318,961 of NW_021703767.1, forward strand.
TAGGTGGCTTCTCTTGTGAACTGGGGGATGGTCCCCAAAGTAGAGGGAAGTAAGTGTGAGCTTGACTATCCCCCCCGAAGTGTCTGTTATAGGAAGAAAGAAAGCATTAAAAGGAATTCTACACACATTGATGTCAAAATGGCAGTTAAACTTCGGTCCTTTCTGGAGAAGTTGCAAAAGCAAAAAACTATTGTGAGCGTGGATATCACCACCAATAGAATTAAGTCAAGGTACTTCTTTGACTAATCAGAGCAATGTTTTCTTTCCTTCGGACCTGGATTATGAAGGGATTGCACTCCAAATAACAAGCGGGGCAGATTGTAATACAGAGAAGGCGCAGCCCTGATTCCTGGGGCCTTGACTATCTAGAAGTCATTTTGAAACTTATGTTACTTTTACTGTAGTTCATGTTAACTTCTTGTCACATTTTAAATATTGTGTTGAATGTGTGAAATAAAGACAAAAAATAAAGACCATTGTGACAGCTTTACTGAGGTGCTTGGCGAAGGTCAGACCATACTCAAAAGTACTTTGGGGGGGCTTCCCTGGTGGCTCAGTGGTTGACAGTCCACCTGCCGATGCAGGGGACACGGGTTCGTGCCCCGGTCTGGGAAGATCCCACATGCCGCGGAACGGCTGGGCCCGTGAGCCGTGGCCGCTGAGCCTGCGCGTCCGGAGCCTGTGCTCCGCAACAGGAGAGGCCACAACAGTGAGAGGCCCGCGTACCGCAAAAAAAAAAAAAAAAGTACTTTGGAGAATTAATATAACTGACACAGGCATACATTTAAATAAAAGAGCTAAAATTAAAAATAGTGATAACACCAAATGCTGACAAGAATGCAGAGAAACTGGGTATTTCATGTATTGTTGGTAGTAATGTAAATGTACCACCACTCTGGAAAAGATATTAAACTTACACTTACCATATGACAACTATCACACCTCAGAGCTATCACACCTCTGGACATTTGTCCCAGAAAAAATGAAACTTATGCTCACACAGAACTCTAGACATTATAGTTTATAGCAGTTCTATTTGTAATAGCCAAAATGTAGAAATAACCTAAATGTTCTTTGGTGGGTGAAAGCTTAAGCAAACTATGTTGCATGTATACCATGAATAATATTTGACAATGAAAAGTAATGAACTATTTAAAAAAACCCAAAACTTGACACATGAAACAACTCTTAGGACAAGATTTGTGTCCTTCCCCTGTGTGCAGAAAATAATTGTGCTCATTGTCATGTTTGATTAAGGAAATCTTCCCTGCATCTCCTATTTTATTTTTATTTAAAAGAGCTAGCGAACGGGCTTCCCTGGTGGCGCAGTGGTTGAGAGTCCACCTGCCGATGCAGGGGACACGGGTTTGTGCCCCGGGCCAGAAAGATCCCACATGCCGCGGAGCAGCTGGGCCCGTGAGCCATGGCCGCTGAGCCTGCACGTCCGGAGCCTGTGCTCCGCAACAGGAGAGGCCACAACAGTGAGAGGCCCGCGTACTGCAAAAAAAAAAAAAAAAAAAAATAGAGCTAGCGAAGAGCAAATAGAAGAGAGAAAAAGGGTAGTGGTTTTAGCAATTCATTTGAATACGGGAACAAATGCCATCTGCTTCTATTTGGATTCAGTAATTAGAAAAGCGATACACATGGAGCATCCAGTGTGGGACTAGAATGCTTTTCTCTGGCAAAAACCAAATAAGCATACAATCATAGACCCTGTTTACAGTTCTCTCATAGAATCTATGCCACTTTTGGAAAGGACTGTCTCATGTTTATGGAAAACAAGATTACAAGGCTAGGATGAACTTTAAGAAGCTATCTAGATTCATGGCAGTACTATTTACAGTAGCCAAGACATGGAAGCAACATAAATGTCCATGGACAGATGAATGAATAAAGATGTGGTACATATATACTGTGGAATACTACTCAGCCATAAGAAAGAATGAGGTACTGCCATTTGCAGCAGCATGGATGGACCTAGAGACGATCATAGTAAGTGAAATAAGCCAGAGAAAGACAAATATCATGTGATATCACTTATATGTGGAATCTAAAAAAAAAGGAAAAAAATTGAACTTATTTACAAAACAGAAATAGACCCACAGACATAGAAAACAAACTTATGGTTACCAAAGAGAAAAAGGGGAGGGGAAGGAATAAATTAGGGGTTTGGAATTAACAACATACACTTTGCTATATATAAAATAGATAACCATCAAGGACCTACTGTGTAGCACAGAGAACTATACTCAATATTTTGTAATAACCTATAATGGAAAAGAATCTGAAAGGGAATATATACATATATATATATACACACATATATATGTATGTATAACTGAATCACTTTGCTGTACATCTGAAACTAACACATTTATAAGTCAATTAAAAAAAAACAGCTATCTAGAGAAACAACCCAAATGTCCATGGACAAACAAATGGATAAACAAAATATGCTCTATCCATACAATGGAATATTATTCAGCCATAAAAAGGGATGAAGTAGTGATGTATGCTACAACTTGGATGAATCTTCAAAACAGTATGCTGAGTGAAAGAAGCCAGTCACAAAAGTCCACATGTTACACAATTCCATTCATATGCAAGTATAGAATAGGGAAATCTATAGGGACCAAAAGTAGATCCGTGGTTGCTTAGGGCTGGGGTAGGGGAATAAGGGGTTGACAGCTAAAGAGTACGGGGTTTCTTTTTGAGATGATGAAATGTTCTAAAATTGACTGTGGTGGGACTTCCCTCGAGGTCCAGTGGTTAAGACTCCGTGCTTCAACTGCAGGGGGCGCAGGTTCGATGGGGGAACGAAGATCCCACATGCTGTGCAGCAGCAGCCTACATATATATATATATATATAAAAGAGAGCGAGAGAGGGACTTCCCTGGTGGTGCAGTGGTTAAGAATCCACCTGCCAATGTAGGGGATACGGTGTTCGAGCCTGGTCTGGGAAGATCCCACATGTCGCTGAGCAACTAAGCCCGGCGCCACAGCTATCGAGCCTGCGCGCTGAAGCCTGCGAATCACAGCTACTGAACCCCGCACGCTTAGAGCCTGTGCTCCACAACAAGAGAAATCACGGCGATGAGAAGCCCCTGTGCCGCATCGAAGAGTAGCCCCAGCTCGCTGCAACTAGAGAAAGTGAGCACAGCAACGAAGACCCAACGCAGCCAAAAATAAATAAATTATTTTTTAAAAAGAGAGAAAAAAATTGTGGTGCTGGTTGCACTTATCTGTGAATATACTAAAAACCACTGAATTATACATTTTAAATCAGTGAATTTAGGGTATGTGAATTCTATCTCAGTAAAGCTGCTTTAAAAAAAAATGAATGGATTGATGAAAATCGGTTTAAAAAAAAAAAGCTATCTGAGTCATCCACATTTAGGTCATTCCAAACAAAACTGAGAAGTGCTGGTTGCTTGGGTTGATAAAACCCTTTCTTTGTGTGTTGCTGAACTAGCCTTCAAATGTTGAGTGAATCTGTATTCAGTACATTGCCTCTTATGCAATAAAGAATACTTTTCAAATGTTAAGTTATCCCAAAATATGGGATCCAAAATAAATTTTTTCCATTTCATAAACCTAAGCAAATAGGTGATTAGTTGCCCTATATCACTGTGTATTGAAAATTTGCTGTTTGACAAGTCAGTTTTTCACAAAACACGTCCTGGTAGAATTTTAGAACATGGCCACAGTTTATCAAAACATAAAAAGTGTGACAGAGGGACTTCCCTGGTGGTCCAGTGGGTAAGACTCCACACTCTCAATGCGGGGGGCCCAGGTTCAATCCCTGGTCGGAGAACTAGATCCCGCATGCATGCTGCAACTAAGAAGCCCACATGCCGCAACTAAAGATCCCGCATGACACAACGAAGATCCTGAGTGCCACGACTAAAGACCCGGCACAAGCCCAAAGTAAACAATAAATAAATAAATATTTTAAAAGAAAAGTGTGACCGAATTCAGGAAGCCCATCTGAGCTTGGAGAATACAATTTCTGGCAAATGAGAAGGTCAAAAATTGTGGCAATTTTTAAAGCAAAAAAAAAAGCAGGTAGTTAAGAGCATAGGGTCACTTCCCTTAATGCTGAAAGCTAGGGCCACAGCCACTCTCTTTGGGACATTAAGGTCTGGTAGAAAAGAAACAAAAAACATAGTCACCACTCACCATCTGAACACAAAGACGTAATGGACACTATTCAAGAGGCCACTCCTCTGTGTACTAACAAAGTACCTCAGAGACTCAGAAAGATGAAGCAACAACAGACAGAATGCAAATAAAAAGAGGCTGAAAGAAAACAAAACTGAGACATTCCTACATCCCAATCCATTAGGGTGTAGAAAACCTCAAGGTGCGGGAATTCTGGTGAACCCATCAAGGGCAGGCGGCAAGCCAGAGGATCCTTTGTTTTCATAGAAAGTTTTCTCCAAACCCAGTGGACACCCAGTCCAGAGACCAGGAAGTGAAACTGATGTGGATATTCGCTGGGAAGTTCTGTTCACTGTGGGCAGATCCTCTGGGTTTCTAAGACTTACCTGGGCCATGGAAACAGCCCAGTGACAGCGCCATGGGCTGAGTCAGGTGCTGGCTTGACTTCAGGTATCAAGGTGGGAGGTCAGGGGTGGGCTATGATGGGGGCCAGTTCCTATGAACTTACAGCCACCCCAGAAGAACTGGTAATGGGCAAGAGCCTAGAGCCCCCCTGGGAGACAGAGCCACAGAGCTCCAGAAAATAGCAGAGTGCCCACTAAAAACTGAAAGACTCAGCCCAGCATCATGTGCTAATAATTACCTTGGACTTTTTATTTATTTTTATTATTTTAATTTTTATTTATTTATTTATTTGGCCTCCAAGTACAGTATGTGGGATCTTAGTTCTCTGACTAGGGATCGAACACGTGCCCCCTGCAGTGGGAGCGTGGAGCCCTAACCACTGGACTGCCAGGGAGTTCCCACCCCGGGCTTTTTAAAACCATGAAAAATAAATTGATTTTCAGACCACAGGAGGAAATTGAACAAACTTAATGCTTTTCTTCCAGATCAAAGCTAAGACAAGATACAAACCATGCTCATCCGGATCTCACCCGGGAGCCTGCAGGAATGCCAGGAAGTTCACACTGGCCTCATTTCCCAAGGGCCGAAACCCACAGGAGACGGTGTCTTCAGAAGTTATGTTTGTGAGAGATCACACTCCAGTAACTTCGTGACTGATATTCAATTGTCCTGCCTATGAGAGTGTTTGCTCAGGTCAATTCCGAAGAAGAATGAATGTGTGTTTACATTTAGGAAATTTCTGCATTTAGGAATGTTTACTCTTAAATCACTTCAAGTGGCCTTTCAAGATTTTAGCAAAATAAAATGATCTATACTCAAACTAACTCTACACATACCCTATGACCCAGGGACCATTCCTAAATACCTACGCATCAGAAATGTACACACTCACGTACAAAAGGCATATACGAAAAGGTACCTAGCTGCCTTGTTCATAATAGCCCGCAAACTGGAAGCAATACAAAAGTCCATCGACAATAGAATGGCTAAATAAGTAGTGATATATTCCTGCAATAGAATACCGTAGAACAATTGGTGACTCTTAGGTGGAGTAAAAGAAACCAGACACAAATGAGCACATACTGTATGATTCCATTTATATAAAGTTCGAAAGTAGGCAAAACGAATCCATGGTATTTGAAATCCGAATAGTGGTTACCCTTGGGGTAGAGAGTGAGCGTGGTAGCTGGAAGGGGGCATAACAGGGACCGCTGGGGTGGTGGTAATCTTCTAGTGCTTAACCTGGCTGGAGTTTTAAGGGTGTGCTGTCTTTTAAAATTCATCAAGCACTTGTTATTTGCTCACTTTTCTGTATACAGTATATGTTGATTAGAAATGTATTATTTATTTATTTTTGGCTGCGTTGGGTCTTCGTTGTCGTGCACGGGCTTCTCATTGCAGTCGCTTCTCTTGTTGCGGAGCACGGGCTCTAGGCACACAGGCTTCAGTAGTTGTGGCACACGGGCTCAGTAGCTGTGGCTCGCGGGCTCTAGAGCGCAGGCTCAGTAGTTGTGGCACACGGGCTTAGTTGCTCTGCGGCATGTGGGATCTTCCCGGACCAGGGCTTGAACCCGTGTCCCCTGCATTGGCAGGCGGATTCTTAACCACTGCGCCACCAGGGAAGCCCAGAAATGTTTTTGGGGTTTTTTTTTTTGCGGTACGCAGGCCTCTCACCGTTGTGGCCTCTCCCGTTGCGGAGCACAGGCTCCGGACGCGCAGGCTCAGCGGCCACAGCTCACGGGCCCAGCTGCTCCGCGGCATGTGGGATCTTCCCGGACCGGGGCACGAACCCGCGTCCCCTGCATCGGCAGGTGGACTCTCAACCACTGCGCCACCAGGGAAGCCCCAGAAATGTATTTTTAAATAAACATTTAAAAATATCTTTAATGATCCACATGGTAGCTGCAACTATTGCTAGGGACCAGCATAGTGTTGTAGAAAACTATGTAAAACTTCTGAATTTGCAGGTGTACTGTTTGATGTACCTGGAGAGACCCCAAATTATGTCAGTTGGTGACCGTTATTCTTTGGTATTATTGATAACTGAAGTTTACACCTCCCTTAAATCTGGGTACTGGCCAGACTACGTTTTCAATAACATAATCTGAGAGTTTAAAGTAATTTAAGAGACTTTTAGAAATATCTAGCCTAATGATGACCTGGATCTCAGCAACCGGTCTTCCCGTCATGTCTTACTTTGGAATTGAAGTCATCATCCTAAAAGCACACCCGAGACCTCTTTACCTTTATGTGATGGATGGCTCAGAGGTCACTGCAAGTGTGCAGAATACAGGAACCTTGATAAAGGTTCAAAAACTAAGAGTGCCAAAGAAGAAACCAAAGGATTTCTTCAGAACTTTTTTTTTAATTTACTTTTTAAAATGCAAATTCTGTCATGCCACAAAGATTGTATTATTCCTTTAGTGGGTCAGTGGCTAAAGAAGAAGATACAAATATTGTTATAATAGATGAGTTTAAGCTTTTTTAAACAAATTTATTGGGGTGTAATTTATATACTATAGAGTCACGCATTGGCACTGAACAATTCAATGATTTTAGTGAATTTTTAGAAATGTGAAACAATCATTATCATCCAGGTTTAGAACATTTCTACCACTTCTAAAAGTTCCTTGTGCCCATTTATAGTTAATCCATGTTTCCGCTGCCAATACTAAGCAACCAATTCTGCTTTCTGTTACTATAAATTTGCATTTTCTTATATAAACGGAATCATACAGTGTAATCTGTTGTATCTTGTTTCTTTCACTTAGCATGATGTTTTCAAGGTCCATTCATATTTTAGCATGTATTAAAACTTCACTGCACTCCTTTTATTGCTGAATAATATCCCATTACACGGATATCTCACATTTTATTTATCCATTCACCAGCTGATAGATATTTGGATTGTTTCCAGTTTGGAATTATTATGACTAAAGCTACTATGAACATTCATGTACAAGTCTTTGAGTGGACAGAAGTTTTCATTTCTCCTGGGTAGATTCCTAGGAGTGGAATTCCTGGGTTGTATGGTAAAGTTATGTTTAACTTTTTAATGAAACCGCTAAACTGTTTTCCAAACTGTTAGCTATTTTACATTCCCACCAGTGACGGATGAGGGTTCCAGTTTCTCCACATCCCTGGCAACATTTGTTATTATCTGTCTTTTAAAAATTGTAACCATTCTTGGACATCATCGAAGTCTACAAATAATAAATGCTGGAGAGGGTGTGGAGGAAAGGAAACCGTCCTACACTGTTGATGGGAATGTAAATTGGTGCAGCCACTATGGAGAACAGTATGCAGGTTCCTTAAAAAACTAAAAATAGAGTTACCACATGATCCAGCAATTCCACTCCTGGGCATATATCCAGAAAAGATGAAAAGTCTAATTTGAAAAGATACGTGCACCTCAGCGTTCATAGCACCACTATTTACAATAGCTAAGAAGCTATTGTAAAAATAGCTATTGTAAAGCCATTGTAAAAAGCTAAGCAATGGAAGCAACCTAAGTGTCCATCAACGGAGGAATGGATAAAGAAGGTGTGGTATATATACATACAATGGAATATTACTCAGCCATAAGAAAGAATGACATATTGCCATTTGCAGCAACATGGATGGACATAGGGATTATCATACTAAGTGAAGTAAAACAGAGAAAGACAAATATTATATGATACACTCATATGTGGAATCTAAAAAATAATACAAATGAACTTATTTATGAAACAGAAACAGACTCAGACATAGAAAACAAATTTATGGTTATCAAAGGGGAAGGGGGGATGGGAAAAATTAGGAGTATGGGATTAACAAATACAAACTACTATATATAAAATAGATAACCAACAAAGACCTACTGGACAATGCAGGGAACTATATTCAATATCTTGTAATACATATAATGGAAAAGAATCTGAAAAAGAATACATACATATATATATAGATATAGATATAACTGAATCACTTTGCTGTACACCTAAAACTAGCATGATATTGTAAATCAACTATAGTTCAATTTTTTAAAAATTGTAATCCTTCTAATAGGTACATGACAGTATCTCATTGTGGTTTTAATCTGCATTTCTGTAATGACTAATGACATTGAACATCTTTTTGAATATCTAAAACTATAAAATAAAATCTGCTTGTAAGGATTACCATGTAATGATATAATGGAATATTAAAGTAATACTGTATTTTAGACTTGCCCAGCAACCTCTCAGCCAGTCAAATTATTTTTATAAACATCCATCATTTTCATAATCATCATGAAAAATCACCTATTTATGCATTGGTCTTTCGCAAGTAATTCTACAAAAATGAGTCATGCAGACATGACTCATGCCCTGCAGGAAAGTAGAAAATTCTCCCTCTGATATTTCTGTACAAGGTACTTTTTCTCTTATTTAGATATATCATCTTCCTATCACAGGAAAAAAGGTGATAAAAATAAACTGCTCAAACAAAAACCCCCGAGCCACAACTACTGAGCCCATGTGCCACAACTACTGAAGCCCGCTCTCCTAGAGCTCCCTGCTCTGCAACAAGAGAAGCCACCGCAATGAGAAGCCTGTGCACTGCAATGAAGAGTAGCCCCTGCTCACCTCAACTAGAAAAAGCCCACGCACAGCAACGAAGACCCAACAAAGCCAAAAATCAAACAAAAAAGCCATCATAGGGATTTTTTTTTTTTTTTTGTAAATAAATGGAAAATGAGAGTGTGTCCAATAGGGAACAGTGGAGACTGTGGAGAATTGAAGAGGACAAGGTTGTTCAACTGGGGCAGTTGTGACTCAGCACCATCTGATTGGTTCCACATGGGAACTCAGGCAAGTGTTGCCAGAGATTCAGGTTTTTAAAGGGAAATTCCCTGGGAATTTCCTGGTGGTCCAGTGGTTAGGATTTGGAGCTTTCATTGCCGTGGCCCAGGTTCCATCCCTGGTCGGGGAACTAAGATCCCATAAGCCGCAGGGCGTGGCCAAAAAAAAGTAGCAAAAAAAGAGAAATTCCCTGATCAGGCCCGTGTGAAAGGAAAATAAAGACTTTTGAAGAGCAATCTTCTCTCTCTCCTCCGGTTTGCTTTAAGATGTACATAAGCCAGTGGTAGCCTCCTGACTCCAGAAAGGTTAGACAGTGCAGTTAATTTTATAAAAATAAGAACTTTCAAATAGGGAACTTTTGCAAGCCTTTGTCATCATATGAGGAGTGACCCCAACAGTATTTCAAACTAAACAGAAGTTAGCAGCTATCTTTTTGGCAAAGCACTGGACTGTCAAACTGAAAAGATTTTTACGTTTTTCTGATCTTTTTGTAGGCTGATTGTTAGAAATATGCCAGTTAGCAAATATTTTAACAAGACAAACACACAAAAAAAGTTGTTTCTTTGATGCAGAGATTGTTTTTTTTTTTGGCCTCACCAAGGCAGCATGTGGAATGTTAGTTCCTGGACCAGGGATGGGATGGAACCTGCGCCCCATGCATTGGAAGTGCAGAGTCTTAACCACTGGACCACCAGGGAAGTCCCCACAGATGATATTCTTAAAAATGAGTGAAAACGGGTTAAATCAAAAGAAACTCATGCTGTGAAGAAGAGCCTTGTGAAAATAGGTGTTTGGAATTGTTTCTACCATTAGGTGAGTTTTCTGCTGAAATTGATGTTACTTTTTAAAAAACCCACCAAGTCTGTATACCTTCAGACAAAAAAACAAAAACATTTAAAATGTTTTAGGACTTCCCTCGTGGCACAATCGTTAAGAATCTGCTTGCCAATGCGGGGGACACGGGTTCGAGCTCTGGTCCAGGAAGATCCCACATGCCACGGAGCAACTAAGCCCTTGTGCCACAACTACTGAGCCTGCGTGTCTGGAGCCTGTGCTCCACAAGAGAAACCGCGATAGTGAGAGGCCCGCGCATCGTGATGAAGAGTGGCCCCCGCTTGCCACAACTAAAGAAAGCCCTTGCACAGACAACAAAGACCCAACACAGCAAAACTAAATAAATTAATTAATAAACTCCTGCCCCCAACAACAAAAAAAAAGAGTAGCCCCCGCTCACCGCAACTAGAGAGAAAGCCAGTGCAGCAAGACCCAACGCAGCCAAAAGTAAATAAATATAGAAATACACATATTAAAAAAAAGATATTGAGTATAGTGCTATACAGTAGGTCCTTGTTGTTTACCTATTTTATATATAGTAATGTGTATATGTTAATCCCAAACTCCTAATTTATCTCCCCTGCCTCAATATTTTTTCAATGATAGGGATACATGATCAAAAATGTGGAGCTCGCTCAGGTTTGCGCCCTTACACAGCAGACCCACATCACCAGTCACCAGCAAGAACACAGGAGCCCTGCGTGTACCATCTTCCACGTCACAAATGCCTCTCTCACAGGACCTGTGATGCCGTCACCACCGTGGCTAAAGGTCTCATTTTCCTTATTTGCATTAAGCTGGCCATATTCTAAGTAATTTAAGGAAAGTCTACCACGCAGCACATTTAAAATTCTGGTGCCATCAGCATGCGGGCAAGGTTTGGTTTCTTCATGGTAAACTGGTGATTGGGCCAGATCTTTTTTCTCATTAGAACTGATTTATTAAGAAAACAAAACAAAGCCAAATGCGATGACTTAAGTTCCATCCCAAGCATCACAGGAAGGGAGAGTAAGGGTAAGACTTCTAGTGTTTTTGTTAAAAATCCAGCAAAAGAGGAGGTCATCTTAAATCCTTTCTGAAACAGGCCCAGTAAGAGTTGTTTTTAAGTTTGGAAAAAAGTACTTTAAACAATAAATGAAACAATACAACTAAACAATAAAAACATTTTTTAAAGAAAAACAAAAAATTTTTTTGCTCAAATGGGAATTTTACTCAGTTAATAATATGCAAATAAACTTATGGATCACCATAATGTGTCACATGGACACCAGGATGAAGAACAAATAACAAATAACTCCCCTCCCTCCTTCCTTCCTTCCTTCCTTCCTTCCTCCCTCCCTCCCTCCCTCCCTCCCTCCCTCTCTTTCTTTCTTTCTTTCTTTTTTAGTTGAACTATAGTGATTTACAATGTGTTATTTTCAGGTGCACAGCAAATGATTATATATATATATATATATATATATATACATACATACATACATTCTTTTTTAGATTCTTTTCCCTTATGGGTTATTACAAAATATTGAGTAGAGTTCCCTGACCCATACAGTAGGTCCTTGTTGCTTATCTATTTTATATATAGTAGTGTGAATATGTTAATCCCAACCCCCTAATTTATCTCTCCGCCCTTACTCATTTGGTAACCATAAGTTTGGAGTTTGGGGTTTTTAAAAAAATTTTTGGCTGCATTGGGTCTTCGTTGCTGCGAGCGGGCTTTCTCTAGTTGCGGCGAGCATGGGCTACTCTTTGTTGTGGTGCACGGGCTTCTCACTGCAGTGGCTTCTCTTGTTGCAGAGCACAGGCTCTAGGTAGTCGGGCTCAGTAGTTGTGGCGCACGGGCTTAGCTGCTCCACGGCATGTGGGATCTTCCCGGACCAGAGCTCAAACCTGTGTCCCCTGCACTGGTAGGCAGATTCTTAACCACTGCGCCACCAGGGAAGTCCCCATAAGTTTGTTTTTTACATCTGAAAAATTTTTTAAAGAAAAAAATGTTAAAAGAAAAAATTCTAAAAAGTATTTTTTAAGGGATAGAGCAATAATAATAATAAAAGTAATTGAGGGACTTCCCTGGTGGTGCAGGAGATAAGACTCCGTGCTCCCAATACATGGGGGTCCGACTTTTATCCCTGGTCAGGGAACTAGATCCCACATGCCACAACCAAGAGTTGGCATGCCACAACTAAGACCCGGCACAACCAAATAAATAAATATTTTTAGGGACTTCCCTGGTGGCACAGTGGTTAAGAATCCACCTGCCGATGCAGGGGACACGGGTTCGAGCCCCGGTCCGGGAAGGTCCCACATGCCGCAGAGCAACTAAGCTCGTGCGCCACAACTACTGAGCCTGTGCTCTAGGGCCCATGAGCCACAACTACTGAAGCCCACGTGCCACAACTACTGAAGCCTGCGCGCCTAGAGCCTGTGCTCCACAACAAGAGAAGCCACAGCAATGAGGAGCCCACACACTGCAACGAAGAGTAGCCCCCGCTCGCCGCAACTAGAGAAAGCCCGTGTGCAGCAACAAAGACCCAACACAGCCAAAAATAAAAAATAAATTTATTTTTAAAAAAATAATAAATAAATATTTTAAAAAATATATTGATATCGGCTACCTTTGGACAGAGAAAGGGGAAGACAGGAGAGGGCTATTTTGCAACACATATCAATACTTTTCTATAATGTTTGGGTTGTTGGAATATTTGCATGTATTACTCCTATTTTTTATTTTATTTTATTTTCTGGCCATGGTGCGCAGCTTGTGGGCTCTTAGTTCCCCAATCAGGGATTGAACCCATGCCCTTGGCAGTGAAAGCGCTGACTCCTAACCACTGGACCGCCAGGGAATTCCCTCCTATTTTAAAAAAAAATATTTATTTATTTTTGGCTGTGCCAGGTGTTAGTTGCGGCACGCAGGATCTTTCGTTGCAGTGCTTGGGCTCAGTAGCTGTGGCTCCTGGGCTTAGTTGCCCCAGGGCATGTGGGACTGTAGTTCCTTGACCAAGGATCCAACCTGGGCCCCCTGCATTGGAAGGCGGATTCTTAACCCCTGGACCACCAGGGAAATCCCCCTCCTATTTTTTAATATTAATGGATTTTTCAGAGCATTGAGCTTATAGGCCATTTTGCTTTCATTTTTATACTTTTTCTACATTCTTAAAAAAACAGAAATATAAAGAGTTAAATATAGAAAAATCCTGACAAACTTTTAAAAACTTTAAAGGAGGCACTAATTGAATCTAAAATGTCAAACAAAAAAGATGATTATCAAACAATTTTATCTCTCAAAATATTTATTTCAAGTAGAAACTGGGAAGACAACAACATGCAAAATAGTTAAGTAAAAAACCTTGACAAATACACTCATTTGGTCATCAAAATATAAAAAGCTGAAAATGGTATTACATTTGGTACTTTGATTGAAAACAGTGTTACTCTAGTCAAGTAATAAGCCCAAAGTGGTCCCCAGCTAAGAGTTAAAGCTCGTCTCTCTATCCATACACACAGTGCTTAGACAAGCATCATATATGTTTTTATCCAGAATGGTTCCCCCCACAGATCCTTATCTTTTTATTTTTGTTACTTTTATGGAAGTTATTCAGTATGTTTGTTTTTATAAATAAACTTTTTTTTCAGAATGTCACTAAGCAACCACATCGGCCTCGGACAATATCTGGATCATTTTTACAAAAGTGGAAAAAGCCAAATAAAGGGTCTCAGGTTAAGTGAGAGGCGAGGGTGGGTTATTAATCGATATGGAATAATTTGTCGTTTGATCAGCACAGTGACATTGCCGAACGTGTTTTGAAAGTTGGCCCCGCCTGATAACAACCCATGTGGATGCAAACCTCTTGGACCTAGAATCCTTTCTCAAAGGTACAAATGAGGCACAGAGAATCACTAGGAGAAGGGATGAGTACAAGCTGAGTCCTCGCCATGAGCGGGGTGCTGGCCAAAGAAAGTCAAGTCCTCGTACATGCAAAGTGTGTTGAAACGCAAGGTGTCCTGGCGCGGCTGTCCCCAAGGGTTGTCCCCAGGGCACATGTGAGGTGGGTCTGGTGCAGGAGAGACAGACTACTTGGATGAGGGGCACCCAGCATCCTCCAGAGAGTCAGGGTAGGGGAGCGGACCCTTACCACCGAGGCCACCGCAGCCTCCGGGGTGCCATCCTGGGTTTGTCAGCCGGTCTCTGCCCTTTCCTCCTGGGCCATCCTGCGCCTCCTGGTGCTGCAGGTCAGAGGGCTGGACCTCTTGGTCGTGCTCCTCGTCTGAATTGGACTCATCGTTGTAGAAGTGAATGGTGGCTTGCACGGGGAAGCTGGCCAGCACCTTCTCCCCGGAACTCTGCAGATACTCTTGACGCTTAGAAATGGGTAAATAAAGTCTAATATTTAAGAAACAAATACACCATTAATCAACCTGAAAACAGTCTTAAACTGCATCTAGAGGATCCTTTTCCCTAGAAGCAGCTAAGCCCCAATCTTCCCTCCTGATTTTGCCTTCACTGTGCACAGTGGGGTTTTATTTTAAGTCACCAGAACACAAAACTGTGGGCAGATGGGGGGACCTGGTAGTGAACCCCACACTAGGTCAGAATTGAGCTGTAATCTGGGTGAGCAGATCAATTTAGACCAACACAGGGAGAAGGGTGTGCTTCCACAAAGGTAAAAGGGTAGTAAAACATTGAGTTCCAAGGTTAAGAGGCTCTCTCCGATCGAACAAAGGACCTGATTCATCCTGGAAAATATATGTCCTATTCAGGGGATGCCTCACTCCCCTCTGACCACCCCCCCAACAGAGGGAATGTCATGACTTTGGAGGAAACTTGACCCTGAAACCCTGGTCTAGAGAAGTGGCTAATCTTTCTGAATGTTGCCGTAGTAAATGTCGCCTGTAGGGGTGCATCCCTCACTTTGGCAGAATAGAAAATGGCAACCCTGGCAATTTTTCTAGAAGAGAGAGAGGGAGAGGGAGAAAGAGAGAAGGGGGGGCGGGGGTAGGGAAGGGAAGGAAAGAAGGAAGAAAAGGAATATATAGAATTTGGAACCTCTACATCTGGAATTTAGGATTCCAGTTACACATGGAAAGTATTTTAAATGTCCCACTGTCCCCATAATCTCTTCTTGTAGCTTTGACTTACTAATTGTTTGCATTTCCCCCTGTGGTCTTATAAAGGAACTGAGAGGGATTATCAATCGATCACTGCTTGTTTGCAAAGCTGATTTCAATTCCCCCCTTTTTGGACGGAGGAGAAAAGGGAGAGAGAAAACACCTTACTATAAATAATGTAGGGCGATTTTTAACTTTCTAAGATTTCCAATAGTTGATGGTTCTCAACCCCCAGGGGACCTTCAGCAATGTTTGGAGTCAACTTTAGTTATCCCAACTGAAGGGCAGCTACTGTCATTTAGTGTGTAGAAGCCAGGGATGCTGCTAAACACCCCACAATGCCCAGGACAGCCCCACAACAAAGAATTATCCACTCCAGTCAACTATACTTCAATTTTTTAAAATTAGCCAGTCCAAAGCGTCAGTAGTGCCGAGACTGAGAAACTCTGCAACAGAGAGAATGCACACCTATGTAAATCTAGGACAGCATAGTTTAGTGGTTGGCCATGTTAAAAATTAGGTGTCATGCTGAGGTATTTACAAGTGAGTGTGTAGGATGTCTGGGACTTGCTTTAAACTATTCTAACAACAACAAATCTTTGGGAGAGACGATAAGCATGATCAGATCCTGAGAACACTGCTAATTATTGAGGCTGGTGATGCACATGGGGGTTCACTATATCATTCTCCCCATTTTTGTGTATAAAAAGATAAACTTTTGTAATAAAGATAAAGTTGTGTATTCAGCCCGCAATGCACAGTTACACAGATGCAGATCACACATCACCAGTCACTGCATTTTCAATGAATCAAAAGTCAGGGCACAGCAGAGTCTGTGAGGCAGGCCCAGGGGCAGGTGTGAAGGTGAAGGCTCATGGGGCATGAAGGAGGGGGTGGCTCCCAACCCCAGCCCACACTGGGGACACCTGGGAAGCCTGTAAAAATACAGATACCCACGCTTTTCCCCAGCACCCCCAGGGGAATCGCCCTGCCCCACCTCCCACCTGTATTTGTAAAGCTTCCCCAGTGATTTCAAGAGGATTGAAGACCACTGATGTGAAACACTAGGAAAACTTCCTTTTTCCAAAAATCACCCTTTGATCAGTTTGAGGGGCTCTAATTTTCATCTCTGGCAATTAGTATCCTTGAGTCTTATTAAAGCTTCTAGTCTTCCAGGACAACCAGGGGAAAAATACTCTGATGAGAGGTGACAGCGTAGGCTAGGTTTATTTTGGTGAAGGAAATGACACCTGGAAAGAGACAGGCTGAGAGAGATAGGAGAGAAACAGACATAGAGAAACAGATAAAAGTCCAGTGCATGAACCACTTGCCCAAACTGCATGAAATGTAAGAGGGATATAGGGAATTCCCTGGTGGTCCAGTGGTTAGGATTCCGCACTTCCAGTGCAGGGGACACAAGTTCGATCCCTGGTCAGGGAACCAAGCGGCGTGGCCAAGAAACAAACAAAAAAGAGGGATACAGCAGTGAGGGTCCTGATCACCGCCAAGACCAGGACCATGAAAGAACTACTCAGAGGCCAGAGGATCCAACCGTGGTACAGTATCCATCCAGTCCCTCATTTATTTCACATCTACATTTAGGGGGTCTACTTTGCACTAGGCAGTACATTAACTTATATCCTGGGAGAAAAATAGAAATATACCCAAATATCTAAGTAAATAAGCTGATATGCGTATATAATTCATATGCAATTAAATTTAACACAAGGCAGAATATGGTATAAAAAAGAGGTATAAACAAGTATAAAGAAAAGAGGCCAATTCCAACTTGCAAATGAAACACTGAATGAATGAATAAATGAACAGATTCTAGAAATCCAACAAAATATCCTTGAAGTTCCTTGGGATAATCATAACTAAATAATGTTGGAGAATATACTGAATTATTTTCCATTTTTTGAAAATGTATACACTTGAAGACACTGAAGTGTATTAATGCTTATATTTAAAGGAAATAATATAGTCCAGCAGAGGGCGCCTTATGTGGAAGGTAGCCTTAACCGTTTTTTCAAGATTATTATGGACTGAAAAACATTATTCTGAAATGTCATAGATTTATCTTCAAAAATTATAAATTATCTTTAGAGGATAATTATACGCATGTGTACTTTTTTTTTTTTTTTTTTTGCGGTATGCGGGCCTCTCAGTGTTGTGGCCTCTCCCGTTGCGGAGCACAGGCTCCGGACACGCAGGCTCAGCGGCCATGGCTCACGGGCCCAACCGCTCCACGGCATGTGGGATCCTCCCGGACTGGGGCACGAACCCGTGTCCCCTGCATCGGCAGGCGGACTCTCAACCACTGCGCCACCAGGGAAGCCCCGCATGTGTACTTTTAAACTGTACTGTAACTCACACATTAATTTGTCCCACATAGGAACGCCTACACTGAGAACGATTACACTTTTTCAGGTCAACATTCTTTAAAAATTATTTTAGCTTGCTTTATGTTATTAACTAGTTAATTATTATGATTGCAAATGAGCTTATATCCTCTTTCTTAAAGGTATGAAGTGAGTGGGTACTGGCCAAATAATTTATACACATAGGTATTTTGCTATGTTTGTATCAATTAACATAAGAACCATAAAATACACCCATTTTAAAATTATATCTTGTAAACCTTTAGAAATGTTACATAAAAATAAAAATAATAATTTTAAAAAAGGAAACAATACATTTCTTACAGTGAAGTCAGATATTACCTTACAGGATGCTGAAACCCAAAGGCCCCCTTCGATCCAAAGGTTTGTTGGTCACACCCAGGCTCAAGCTGTAAAGACAGACACATACAAACACAGACACAGTCAAGAAGCCTCTGAAAGCAGCATCCTGAAGTTTTTAAAAATAAAATCTAAGTAGCCTGCACTTGTGTCAGTTCCAATTTTAGAGATAGTTTAAACACCTTAACAGTATTTGATAAGCTCCTTTCCCTCTTACTGTTGTCATGATATCCCAGGCCCTGTGAGGGATCCCAAGGTGGAAAGATGAGTCGGACACAGTCCCCCAGTTCGTGCATTTTAAATCTAATGAGGAAAGACACACATAGAGGCAAATAACTACATTACAAAGCACCATACAGTAAGATGCTAACTATTCTAAACAAGGAAGAGGATCAGGAAAGGGTTCATGGGGGCCTTGGCAGAGACATCAGTGGCACTTGGGTATGCAGTTCTGGGCCCATTCCTAGTGGATCAGAGCATCAAATTCTGAGGGGCGGGAAAATAGAGAGCACAGCGTGGAAAGGTGGAGCCCAGCGTGGAATGAATGAGAGACTGCATTGGTAAAAGGGCTCAAAAGAAAGCTAAGTCCAGGCACTGAACAACTTGAATACCCACTACTGAGTCTAAGTTTCATTCTGGAGGCAGGATTCAAGACCATTACTGACTTTGAGCTGGGAATTCAACAATCAGATCTGTATTTTAAGGATCATGGTGGCTGCTGGGAGCAGTGCATAGCATAGACTGGTGAGCTAAGGGCTTGGAGGCACCTGACAAGAGGTGGTTTGAACTCAAGTAACATCAACCAGAAGGGAAAGGAAAGACAGATTCCAAGGACATTTGGTAGCATCCAAAAGGGCGGAGACCACTTGCTGGGGGCCCTGAATAGCCAAAGCAATCTTGAGAAAGAAGTAGAAGCTTGAGGCATTGCACTTCTTGATTTCAAACTATATTACAAAGCTATAGGAATCAAAACAGTGTGGTATTGGCCTAAATACAGACACATAGATCAATGGAACAGAATAGTGAGCCCAGAAATAAACTTATGCATATATATCTTCAATTAATTTATGACAAGGGAGACAAAAATATACAATGGGGAAAGGACAGTCTCTTCAAAAAATGGTCTTGAGAAAACTGAACAGCCACATGCAAAAGAATGAAACTGGGCCCCTATCTTACACCATACACAAAAAAAGACTGGATTAAAAATCTGAATGTAAGACCTCAAACCATAAGGCTCCTTGAAATTTTACCAGGCTTATTTTTATAATATGCTATGGTAAGCTAAGGGAAAGAATGAGGGTCTTTGGAACAAAATCTTTTCCATAATGAAGTTCACTCTTTAGGGTCTCCAAGAAATCACGTCTGTATTAAGCTCTGTTCATAATTATAAAGTATCTCTAACTGCTCAGACTCACTCTACCACCATAAGCAATCCTGGGCTGTCAGTGGCAATTTTACACCCTGTGACGGGAGAGGATATAATAGACAATGCAGGCCTTGGTGGACGCCTAAAGGCAGTGGTGGCTAGTATGGAGTAATAGCTTCCTTTAAGTGATTAATTCTAACCAGACTCTGGGAAACACATAGCACACTTTTATAAACTCTGTAAACTTTACCCCACAAACATAGACAGATTTTAAAACTTCACACCTCAAATATCCTCCTCTTAAAGGTCCTTTTCTGATGACTTAAACGTCTAAATATTCACACTCTGATAATTCAGGGTAACAAAAATGTATACAAGGTACACACTGTGTTAAAGGGATGTGCGACAGGGCTGAACAGCTACGAAACCAAAATGCCACAGACAGCACCTTCCCTTTGCACCCAGAGAGGTGACAGCTTTCCTTGGGGGAAGTGGGGGAGGGGCCTCAGGACACACTGACAGGGAGCTGTTGAAGAACGTAACTGTGCTTTAGCTGAAAGACGTCAAACAAGAACACCCCGCCGTCCAACAATGCATGAGCTCCACAGAAGCTCCTGACAGGGTCCCGGGAACAGTGAGCAGCCGCCAAACATTGGGGTTGGGGGAGGAGGTAGGGGGGTGATTGTTTAGCCACAGCGGGGATCACATGTGATGTGTGTATCACATCACATTTTTATGACATTTGTACCGAAACCTTCTGATTCTCTCAGAATACATGTTTCCAAGTGTCTCTACCAAGAAAAAAAAAAGGGGGGGGGGGTTTGTGCGAAAGAAGAGATACAAGAGAGACTTTTGTGAGGATCTCTCTGTTTTCTCTCCATGCATGCCTCTGACTCTGGTAAAGCTACGATGCAGGGGGGGCGGGGGGTGGTGGTTGGATGAATTGGGAGATTGGGATTGACATGTATACACTGATATGTATAAAATTCATGAGTAATAAGAACCTGCTGTATAAAAAAATTAAATTAAATTAAAAAAAAAAAGCTACGATGCAGGAAGCCTGGAAGATGGAAGGACGCGCAGAAGAACACAGTCCCTTACATGCCCTAGAAATCATCTCCCTTGCAGGCTTGGGCCATCATTCATTTTTTCCCAGGCACGGGAGGGAGACAGCTCCCAAGCGGTGGTACCAGGGGAACCAAATGAGAGAGGGTGACCCCACTGCTCAGGACACAGGGTCTTGAGACTTTCCCTCGAATTTGGATTGTATTCTTTTTTTTTTTTTTTTTGCGGTACGCGGGCCTCTCACTGTTGTGGCCTCTCCCGTTGCGGAGCACAGGCTCCGGACGCGCAGGCTCAGCGGCCATGGCTCACGGGCCCAGCCGCTCCGCGGCATGTGGGATCTTCCCGGACCGGGGCACGAACCCATGTCCCCTGCATCGGCAGGCGGACTCTCAACCACTGCGCCACCAGGGAAGTTCAATAGTATTCTAACTGTGATCTGCTCACCTGCAATCGTGGTACAGGTCACTAGGCAGTAATCCCTCACCCCTCATCCACACCATTCCCGACCAATGACATTTCTCAAGAAATACACAACAGAGCTCAGGAGCCGAGGAGTTCTCGTGCTTTGTCGGCAGAGGGCGCTGCTGAGCAAGGAGCCGTCCCTCCCCGCGCCGGGCTGCCCTCCCCAGGCTGGGGCTCCGGGGAACCGAGCGCGATACTTCGGGTCTGCAGTCGTCCGCAGCTGACCGCTCTGCCCGGCAGATCGGGGTCTGCAAAGAGCTGGCCGGGGGGGAGCCGGGCAGCGAGCTCTACAGCCCCCATGAACACCCACTCTCCACCCCGGCCCCCCAACAAATCCATGAACGCAACTGCTTGATCCGTTGTGCCTCGCTGATGATCAACAGAAAGTTGTCATAGCTTAACGTTTTTCTGCGAGTAATCTTCACTTTTCTCACAAATGGCCTTCTCATAATAATAGGAAAAAAAAAAGACTACCTTACATTAGAAAGTGTGCTGTATTTTCATTCTTGCAAAGGGAGAGGCTACACAAACACTTCATTTAAAAGAAAATTGGATAATTTTTTCTCCCAAACACCTTTTAAATCTTATGTTTAAGAACTTAAGTTTGAATGCAAAAGAAGGAATTACTTCCCATTATTTAGATATTGTATGTAACAATAATTTGCGCTAAAAAATAATATTCCCTGTTAATTTAATATAATTTGATTTGCTTCACTCTTTAAATACTAGTAACCGAATTAAAACTCTCATTATTCAGACTAATTTAATAAAAGAGTCAATTTCAAAATGCATGAAAGGTCTGAACCTGAGTTTCTTATCATACTAAAAATAACTGCACAATGCCACAGGTGTAACCTAAGGGTCCTTCCCAGCCCAATTAACTCCAGCATTTTAAAAGTCATCAATTTATATTTTAAAATATAAAAAAGGACAGGCAAATTCTATGAAAGTAAGTCATTACTCCAGTAAGTATAAAACAATTTCGTTACCAATGCAGGAGACAAAAGAATAGTGGTGGTGATTAATCTTCACCCACAAAGCCCTCAGCTGGAGTGTGTTTGCTCAGACAACATGACTTACCCCAGGAGTGCTTGCAGACAGGGCCCAGAGAGCTTCAGAAAGGGCCAGGCGGCGGGTGGGGACTTTTAACCACACCTTCTGGGCACCTGAGACAGGGCTCTGCCCGTATTTGCTCTGTGGCACCAGCCCAGGGCTAATGGCACACTCAGCTTTTCTCTAAGATGAGGGGGACCGAGACAGACTTCTCTCTTCTACCTGCCGGTTAGCAGGAAAAAACCCAACATGGGGGAATTCCACTGGTGGCCCAGTGGTTAAGACTCGCCACTTTCACTACCGTGGCCCGGGAGGGGTTCAATTCCTGGTCAGGGAACTGAGATCCCTCAAGCCCCGAGGTGCGGCCAATAAATAAAAATAAATAAATAAAAGAAGAAAAAAACCCAACATGGAAGAAATCTCTTATAATGTCCTTGAAACAGTTCTGCCATAGTGGCTTTGCTTTTCAAGAAAGGAGAAGCAAGCAAGAGCCAATCTGCATATGACTCAGATATGATCAACACCTATCTGGCCAGGCTCCTACCCCCAGACCCCAGGGTACCTCTGCATTAGATGACCAAGGGAGGGACTGGCCGAGGAGGCCTTTCATGGTCCCTTTATTTTAGGGATGGTGCCACTTCCCGGCTGAACTGGTTGATACCTACAATGCCCACACTTAACCTTACCTCGCCTCCAGTTCTGGTGGGGTCAGCATCCTGGGGGGTCATGATCCAAGGTCTCCATGGTGTTTGGCTGGAAGGACACGGACCAAGAGTGAACCCCAGCATTTTCTGCTTTTAAAGTTAGATCATAAGAGTTAACATTCTTATAATTTCTAATGTCTGCCTAAGAGTCACTGGACACACCAGAATGTTCTCTCAAGTTCTCAGTCTGTGCCATTTGCATTTTTTTCTCCTGCCACATTCTCAGTTCTCTGCCTTCACTGGGCTTTTTGAGAAATCCCAAATATGATACACATCATTATTTGAGGAATTTCTCTTCCCAGCCTGGCAGGATTCTTCCATTCAGACTCCCCGCGGTAGCTGGCTACTTTGTTGCTCATTAATTTCTGACTGCACAGAGATGAGTCTACAAAGTTTTACGATGCAAAAAGCGGGAATGTGTTTCTCCTCTCTGGCTGCCTGGCCACCCAGCCCCTTCCACAACTTCCCTGCTAATTTGATTTTAACTTTACTACCTTAAAAAAGGCTGGTGCCCGTGACAGCGAACGCTGAGTCCCACGCACAGGGCAAACAAAGAATGTCACCAAGAGTGTGACAGTCAACGTGACGCGACCCCCTGCAGGGTTCGCTGAGGGGCCCCCGAAGACTTCACCCCTCCGAGCCCTGTGGGTTTCAGATCTAGAAACCGAAGCTTTGGCCCATTTCCGGGCACCTCCTGGGCCTCCGCACTTCAGAACTGTGCTCTGGAGCCGAGAAGATTCTGCGTCCCTGACTCTGGCTAAGGAACTTTCTCTGCGTCGCGTCGGGCTCCAGGGCTCCGCCTGGCTTCGGGGGCTCAGCGCGGCCGGAGCATCCTGCCTGCGCTCCCCGCACCGACGCGCCGTGGGGACACCCTCACCTCTCGGGCCCGCGCGGCGGTGGTGGTCCCCGTGGACCGTCCCCGGGGCAGTGACAGACGCGTCCCCGCGCCTCCCGGGCTCCGGCCGCTGCCTCGGGTCTCATGGTGCCCTCGGAGCCCGCGCCCCTCCAGCGGCGCCCGCGACCGCCCGCGCCTTTAACCGCTCAGGCGAGGGCGCTCACCTACCCGCGCTCTCAGCGCCAGGTTTAAAAACGGGGGCGGGGCGGGGAGGGGACACGGGAAACCCGGGAGAGGGTAGGGAGGGCGCCGGAGAAGCTCCGGGAGGGGACAAGCAAAGCTCCAGGAGGGAGCGCCGCGGGGGGGAGGGGACGAGGTCAAGAAGGGGAATTGGGAAGCCCTGGTCAAGGGTGTGGAGGGAACAAAGGAAATCCAGGCATAATCGCCAGGAGCGGGGGCGAGGAAGCTCGGGGAGGGGACGGCGGGAAGTGACACAGAAAGCCTTGGAGAGGGGGGCACAGGGGGCAGGGGTCTTGGGCGGTGGCGTCGGGGGCGCTCCCTCGCCCAGGGGCCTCCCGCGCCCGGTGCTGGAGAGGAGGGATCCCTGGGTTCTTCCCGCCGCTCTGGGGTCTCCGCGTCCCTCGGGTTACTTATTCCTGCATCTAGGTCTCCAGATTTGCGGAAAATCTCACGTCCACGACTTTTAAAGCGGCCGCGGGGTTTGGGGGGCGGTTACTGAAGCCTGTGGACCCGCCCTGCCTGCGGTGCTGAACCGTGGGCGCCCGGAAGCCCCGACCGCGATGCCCAAAGCGGCTGTGGGGCTGCAGCAACGCATCCAGGCGGTGGAAGGTGGCGGAGAGAGCTCTCCAGATGAGACCACCCTTCCCAGCGACGGAGGCCTTGGAAAAGGATGTGGCTTTCTCCGAGGGTGGGTGCGATTCTCCTCTGGTTAGCCCCGGGGCCGGCACAGAAAGCGCCTTGGATGAGCCGGGATGGCGCGCGTGCCCTGGGAATACCTGGCCGGGCTGCAGGGCTCGCGGGGGCGCAGCTGTCTTGGTCCCCAGCGCTCGGGCAGGGTGGGAGGAGTGCTGTTTCATTAGTAGAGCCTGGCGGCAGAACCCTGAAGGCGGCCGGCCTGGACTCGGGCCCCTCGCTTAAGTACGATCTGCTGCTCAGTGCCCCACTGACGCCGCGTCGAAGAACGCGAGCTTACTTTATGTGACTTACGGTAATGGAATTTTTTTTAAAAATTAAAGAACTTCAGACATTAAAATGTTTCCACATTTTTTTCCCGTTTAAGAGCAACAGGTTATGGCTTCCCTGGTGGCGCAATGGTTAAGAATCCGCCTACCAATGCAGGGGACACGGGTTCAAGCCCTGGCCCGAGAAGATCCCACATGCCGCGGAGCAACTAAGCCCGAGCGCGACAGCTACTGAGCCTGCGCTGTAGATCCCGCGGGCCACAGCTACTGAAGCCCTTGCGCCAAAATTACCGAAACCTGTGAGCCTAGAACCCGAGCTCCGCAACAAGAGAAGCCACCGCAATGAGAAGCCCATGCACTGCAATGAAGAGGAGCCCCCGCTCGTCGCAACTAGAGAAAGCCCGCGCGCAGCAACGAAGACCCAACGCAGCCAAAAAAATAAATAAATTAAATAAATAAAAATTTTTAAGTTGTGTAAAAAAAAAAGGAGGGTGGGAGGGAGACGCAAGAGGGAGGAGGTATGGAGATGCATGTATATGTATAGCTGATTCACTTTGTTATAAAGCAGAAACTAACACACCCTTGTAAAGCAATTAGACTCCAATAAAGATGCTAAAACAAAAAAAGAGCAACAAGTTATGACAATAATGAAAACTTATTAAAGGCGAAGGGAGGAATTAATTTTAAAACTAAAATTTCACACAATGATTTTAAAAGACACTGAGTATAAGGGCATGGGGGAGGGGAGGCAAAGAACATTAACAGACAACATTGCAACAATAAGATACCATATTTAATCTACCAACAGAGAAAGGATTTTATAAAGGGACAATTGGCAACCGGTGTGGGTGCCTTCAAACGAGAGTCGGCAATGCAACTGGGGTACTTTCAGAAAGGTATGACAACTTACATCACATGCCTTAAAAATATTCACCTGTTTGGCCCAGTAACTCTACTTCTGTGTCTATATTAAAGATGTATTCAAGATGGGGATGAAGACGTATTTAATTACAGAAAGGTGTGTTCATTATAGTGTTTTTTATGATGTTGAAAAGTAAGTCTCAAAATATGACAATGATTAAATAGATGATAGTGGAACATCAGGCAGCTAATAAAAACATTTTCTGACTTGAATAGCATGGGGAAATACTTGTGATGTTAAAAGAACAAAACTGGGGCTTCCCTGGTGGCGCAGTCGTTGAGCGTCCGCCTGCCGACGCAGGGGACACGGGTTCGTGCCCCGGTCCGGGAAGATCCCACATGCCGCGGAGCGGCTGGGCCCGTGAGCTGTGGCCGCTGAGCCTGCGCGTCCGGAGCCTGTGCTCCGCAAGGGGAGAGGCCACAACAGTGAGAGGCCCAATTTACCATTTTAAGCATTTTCAAATATAATTCAGTGGCACTAAGTAGACTCACATTGTTGTGCAACCATCACTACCATCCATCTCCAGAACTTTTTCATCATCCTGAACTGAAACTCTGTACCTATTAAACACTAACTTCCCATTCCTCCCTTCACCAGCCCCTGGTGACCACCATTCTATTTTCTGTCTCTATGGCTTTGACTATTCCAGGCTTGTATAATAGGAATCATTTGTCCTTTGTGGATCATGTATTAATTTTATAAGTTATACATTTAATCTTCACCCCAACCCTGCAAACAGGCATTATTCCCATTTTACAGATTAAGAAACGGGGGTTGAGAGAGATTAGATAACTAGTGCAAAGTCACCATCTGGTTAGAGAGCCA
The DNA here is from genome assembly GCF_005190385.1 of Monodon monoceros. NCBI lineage: Eukaryota > Metazoa > Chordata > Mammalia > Artiodactyla > Monodontidae > Monodon > Monodon monoceros. The sequence continues at coordinate 8,345,472 of NW_021703767.1, forward strand.
GTACTCTTGGTCCTGCTGGGTACATGGGCTTTGGAAACCAAATGCCAAAAAAATACATTTAAAAGTCAAAAAGGACTCAAGACAGCATCTGCACACAGTAGGTACTCAGTTATTATAATGTTTTAAATTGAAGTATAGTTGATTTACAATGTTGTGTTAGCCTCAGGTATAAAGAAAAGTGATTCAGTTATACATACATATATTCTTTTTCAGATTCTTTTCCATCATAAGTTATTACAAGATATGGAATATAGTTACCTCTGCTATAGAGTAGGTCCTTGTTGTTTATCTATTTTATATACAGTAGTGTGTATCTTTTAATCTTAAACTACTAATTTATCCCCACCCCCACTCAGTTTTGTCTTTTTGCTTTGTTTTGGTTTTCTTTCTGCCAAACACATGTAAGACCACAATGGCCACAGCTGGAACAATTTGAACAGCAAAAGAAAGCAGTATTAGGTTATAACCCAAAGTATACAATAAATATTATTGAGTTCATACTGACATCAATAAATATTGAATAAATGGGCAGAATAGGCAAGTATTCTTTTTAAAAATTATTTATTTATTTATTTTTAAATTTTTGGCTGCACTGGGTCTTCGTCGTTGCCTGCAGGCTTTCTCTAGCTGCAGCGAGTGGGGGCTACTTTTCATTGTGGCGCATGGGCTTCTCATTGCAGTGGGTTCTCTTGTTGCAGAGCATGGGCTCTAGGCACATGAGCTGCAGTAGCTTCACTGCAGCATAGAAGCCCCCACGTGCAGCAATGAAGTCCCAATGCAACCAAAAATACTAAATAAATAAACTTATTTAAAAAAACCTTTGTGTAAACCTGAGAAAACCATAATTCGAAAAGATACATGCATCCAATGTTCATTGCAGCTCTATTTACAGCAGCCAAGATATGGAAGTAACCTCAATGTCCATTGACAGATGAATGGAAAAGATGTAGTTACATATATACAGTGGAATATTATTCAGCCATAAAAAAGAATGAAATAATGCCGTTTGCAGCAACATGGATGGACCTAGACATTATCATACTAAGTGAGGTAAACCAGACAGAGAAAGACAAGTATCATATGATATCGCTCATATTCAGAGTCTAAAAAAAAGATACAAATGAACTTATATACAAAACAGAAATAGACCCAAAGACATAGAAAGCAAACTTATGGTTACCAAGGGAGAAGGGGGGAAGGGGAGGGATAAATTACGAGTTTGGGATTAACATACACACACACATATATAAAATAGATAACCAACAAGGACTTACTATATAGCACAGGGAACTATACTCAGTATTTTGTAATAACCTATAAGGGGAAAAGAATCTGAAAAAGAATATATATATAAAATTGAATCACTTTGCTGTACACCTGAAACTAAAATAACATTGCAAATCAACTACAATAAAAAATAGAATAGAAAAGTTTATGTAGATATTCAATCCTATAGGAGGTGGAGTGTGACTCTATAAACCATAGTTTTTAAATTATGCTTTTTCTTTTTTTTTTTTTTTTTTGCGGTACGTGGGCCTCTCACTGTTGTGGCCTCTCCCGTTGCGGAGCACAGGCTCCGGACGTGCAGGCTCAGCGGCCATGGCTCACGGGCCCAGCTGCTCAGTGGCACGTGGGATCTTCCCGGACCGGGGCATGAACCCGTGTTCCCTGCGTCGGCAGGCGGACTCTCAACCACTGCGCCACCAGAGAAGCCCTATGCATGTTTTTTATGAAAATATATGTAATGAAAAATAAATTCATTGGTAATACAGAATAAAGGTTTGGGGATTTTTTAATTTCTTTTTTCTGCAGGTAAAGAAATTAAAATACAGAAAAAGAAATAAAGTGCTGTTGAGGTAGTTGGGAATTCAAAGGGCTTTGTGCCACCAAGTATATTATAACAATTTCTTTTTTATTTTTTTAATAAATTTATTTATTTTTGGCTGCGTCGGGTCTTCGTTGCAGCATGCAGGCTTTCTCTAGTTGCTGCGAGCTCTTCGTTACGGTGCGCGGGCTTCTCATTGCGGTGGCTTCTCCTGTTGCGGAGCACGGGCTCTAGGTGCACGGGCTTCAGTAGTTGTGGCACGTGGGCTCAGTAGTGGTGACTCGCGGGCTCTAGAGCGCAGGCTCAGTAGTTGTGGTGCACGGGCTTGGTTGCTCTGCGACATGTGGGATCTTCCCGGACCAGGGCTCGAACCCGTGTCCCCTGCATTGGCAGGCGGAGTCTTAACCACGGCACCACCAGGGAAGTCCCCTATAACAACTTCTTAAACTTTTTTGGATCCAAGGAAGATTTTTATGATAGACGAAGTATTTGGTGAAGGGTATAGAAATCTTAAAACTTAATTAGGACCATGGTTTAGAAACCGGGAAAAATTGTATAACTTCAAGTATGTAAATTCCTGCCTGTGAGGTGGTGTGGGAAGTAAATAAAATTGAGGTTCTGTTTCTTGCTCTGCTGTCTTTAATTAAAAATTCTTTTTCATATGCTGACTTTCAGCTGTTACTTAAAAACAAAGAGTAAAGATATTAACCCTCAGGGTTTCCGGCTTGCCTAGGAGGAGGATACCAAAAGTCAAAACATCTAAGAGGACAGAATATTTTTACATAAACAGTGCTGAAGACAGGCGGGGAAATGACCATTTCCTTTCCTTCTGTTCAGGCAGAACCTATTTCCTGTTATCCACTCCACAAAGCACTCTGTACCTCTGAAAGTGATTTAAGAGTTACAAGATGTAGTTATTGCTGTTGATGTTGTTGTTTTCTAAAAGATTTTTTGGAGACTAAAATACATGTATTTGTTGCATAGGAATAAGTAATATATTTAGTATTTTGAGGGGGGCTTAAATTAATTTTTTAATTTTTTTGAAATTGTGGCAAGATACAAATAACTAAAGTTGACCATTTTAACCATTTTTGAGTATACAGTTCAGTGACATCAAGCACATTCACATTGTTGTACAGTCACCACTATCATCTGTGTCCAGAACCTCTTCATCATCCCAAACAAACTTTACCTATTACATAATAACTCCATTTCCCCTCCCTTGTCCCTGGTAACTTCTATTCTAGTTTTTCTATGAGTTGATTATTCTAGGTACCTCATATAAGTGGAATCATGCAATATTTGTCCTTTTGTGACTGCCTTATTTCACTTAGCATAAAATCCTGTTAAAAACAAGATAACAGACCCCAAATGGAGTCAGTTATGCTAAGCCCCATGTTGCCAAATCGAGACTTTTTTGGGGGGGGGTTATTTTTATTTTTTAAAAAAAATTTTATTGGAGTATAGTTGATTTACAATGTTGCGTTAGTTTCTGCTGTACAGCAAAGTGAGTTGGTTATACATAAACATATATCCACTCTTAGAGTCTTTTCTCATATGGGTTATTACAGAGTGTTGAGTAGAGTTCTCTATGCTAAACAGCAGGTCCTTATTAGTTATCTATTTTATATGCAGTAGTGCGTATATGTCTATCCCAATTTATCAACCCCCCTTCCCCACCCCAAAATCAAGACTGAATTACAGTTTGGCCTCCTTCAGAAATGGAATCTTAAACTAGTCAATAAGGAGTCACCTGCTCAGCACTAGTGAGATAATATGCCTGATAGATCCTGCCATCCCCTAAAGGGAAGTGACCTTGCCAAAACCAATCTGCTTTTTGCCCCATTAACTTCCTTGTTCCTGGTCCCTTCTGCCGGTAAAAGTCTTTTATTTGGAAAAAAAAAAGTCTTTCAATTTGTACAACTCCTCAGAGCTCCTTTTTATCTGCTGGAGTGGTTGCTGCCTGATTCATAAATCCTTGAATAAAACCAGTAAGATCCTTAAAATTTACTCAGTTGAATTTTGTTTTTTAACAGTCTTCAAGGTTCATCTATGTTGTAGCAAGTGTCAGAATATCCTTCCTTTTCAAGGCTGGATAATATTCTATCGTATGGATACATCACTTTTGTTTACCCATTCATCTGTCAGTAAATACCTCGGTTGTTTCTGTCTTTTGGCTATTGTGAATAATACTGCTATGAACAGCATTCATGAATCCCTGCTTCAATTCTTTTGGGTATATACTCAGAAGTGAGATCGCTAGATGAAATATACTTGGTTTTGAATTCTTATTTTAAGGCTTGAGTTTGCTCTTGAAAAAAAAAACTTAACATGAATCTTGTGTTCAAAGTGTGAATGGGGGAAACGTTCTGTAACCAAGCTTCCCTCTATGACTGTGGATGTCCCTAGCTCTACCATGTGATAACTGACATTTGGACACAGGAACCATCTCCAGATACTACCTGTGTTAAAGCCAGACCATAGCAATGTCTACGAGACCCTGCCTTATCTCCCCTAACACCCTTTACTTCTCAGATCTCATCTACTGCTCTCTCCTCCATCCTTTCCCCTAAAGCCCCTGGCCTCTGGACTGTTAATGTACCAGGAACATCCCAGAAACACTCACCTTTCGAGTGAACCTGCCTCTCACCTTCTTCAAGTCTTTACTCAAGTGTCCCGTGAGGATGATGCTTTCCCTGGACACTTGTTTAAAGTGTCTCTCTCTCTCTCTCCCTTTCTCTCTCCCACACATACATCCCTCAGCATTGCCTATCCTCCTTCCTTTCCTGCTTTATTTTTATCCGTAGTACCTACCACATTTAACATACTATTTTTAGCTTCTTTTTAAAATTAATTAATTAATCTTTTTATTTTTGGCTGCATTGGGTCTTCGTTGCTGCACACGGGTTTTCTCTAGTTGCGGTGAGGAGGGCTACTCTTCGTTGTGGTGGCTTCTCTTGTTGCAGAGCATGGGCTCTAGGTGTGCGGGCTTCAGTAGTTGTGGCACTTGGGCTCAGTAGTTGTGGCTTGTGGACTTAGTTGCTCTGTGGCATGTGGGATCTTCCCAGACCAGGGCTCAAACCCGTGTCCCCTACATTGGCAGGCAGATTCTTAACAATTGCACCACCAGGGAAGTCCTTAGCTTCTTTTTAAAAAAATTCTACAGTGCTTTACAATTTTCAAAAGTTTCACACACAGGATTTCATATAATCCCATAATAACCCTTTTTTTCTCCTCTACCCGTATATTGCCCCTCCCCCATTTCCTCTCCCCACTGGTAACCATTAGTTTTTTTCTATATCTGTGAGTCTGATTCTTTTTTCTTTTATTCACTAGTTTGTTGTATTTTTTTAGATTCCACATATAAATGATATCACACAGTATTTGTCTTTCTCTGTCTCACTTATTTCACTTAGCATAATGCCCTCCAAGTCCATCCATGTTGCTGCAATTGGCAAAATTTTGTTCTTTTTTATGGCTGAGTAGTATTCCATTGTATATATACCACATCTTCTTTGTATATATATATAGAGAGAGAGAGAGAGACCACATCTTCTTTGTCCATTCATCTGTTGATGGACACAGGTTGCTTCCATACCTTGGCAGTTGTAAATTATGCTGCTACGAACATTGGGGTGTTTGTATCCTCTAGAATTAGTGTTTTTTTTCCGATATTAACATACTATTTAAAAAATCTATTTATTTTATTTATTTTCTGCCTCTCCCAGGAAGAGTTCAGCTCCATGAAGGCAAGGCTTCTGTCTGTTTTTGTTCACTACTGTATCCTGGTGTCTACAAAGACATCTGACATATAGTAGGTGTTGGAGAGTGTGTAGCTGTAACTATGGTTAGTTTCAGAAGAAAATGAAGAAGTACATAGCAGTGGCCCAATTTAATTATGTATGTTGCCCTAACGCCCAAAATGAGAGAACATAGAAAGCAATGTTTTATCCACATGTGGTCGATGATAAGTAATAGGATCTTACTTCAGGCTGTCCCCAAAGGAAACAGGGTGTTATTCTGCCTAGAGAGGATTGAATAGTGGCCCTAAAAGTTATGTTCAAGTCCTAACCCCCAGAACCTGTGAGTGTGACCTTACTTAGAAAAAGGAACTTTGCAGATGAAATTAGGTTTAGAGCAAACCGTAAATCCAAGGACAGGTGTCCTTGTAAGAGAAAGGCAGAGGGAGGGACTTCCCTGGCAGTCCAATGGTTAAGACCTCGCCTTCCAATGCAGGGGATGCGGGTTCAATCCCTGGTCAGGGAGCTAAGATCCCACATGCCTCGCAGCCACAAAAAAACCCAAAAATGTAAATCAGAAGCAATATTGTAACAAATTCAATAAAGACTTTAAAGTTTGTCCACATCAAAAAAAAAAAAAGAATCTTTCAAAAACAGAGGAAGGCAGAAGGAGATATGAAGTAGGGACACAGAGGGAGGATGTGAAGACAGAGGCAGGGGTTGGAATTATACATCTACAAGGCAAAGAACACTGAGGATTGCGGCAGCCATCCGAAGCTGGGAGAGAGGCATTCAAGGGATTCTTCCTGAGAGCCTCCAGGAGGACGGAACGTGCATACGCCTTGATTTCAGACTTCTGCCTTCCAGGACTGTGAGGGAATGCATTTCTGTTATTTCAGGCCACCCAGTTTGTGGTAATTTGTTAAGGCAGCCCCAGGAAATGAATACATCCTCCATCTAACTTTTTTCAATATTCTTTTTTGCCGTGCTGCACAGCTTACTTGCTTGCCGGATCTTAGTTCCCCGAGGACGAGGGATTGAACCTGTGCCCCGTGCAGTGAAAGGGCTGAGCCCTAACCACTGGACCGCCAGGGAATTCCCCAATACATCCTCCATCGTTGTATCTAAGATTCACTCTTTTCATTGTGTCTATAGGAGGACGAAGAAATGCACAGTTACATATTGCCTGCTCCTTTGCAGTGCTGTGTGGAAAAAAAAAAAGATATAGATAGATGCAGAAACAGATATAGATACAGATATAGTTATGGCAAGCAATACCAGGGAAGCCAGACCCCAGATCTTGAGCTAGAAGTGACCTGTGGTGTCAATTCCTCGTCCCTCTCCGTTTCAGGAGCGAGACAGAAGCTCAGGAAATGGTGTGTCTACTGCCCTAAGAGTAGCTAATAGCAATCGTAACATTAGCTAACAATTACCGAGCATTAATTATGTGCCTGGCACTGCGGTTTACAGATATTAATTCACTCAGGTGTATAAGGGAGAGAGTAGTAGTATCCATGTTTTACAGGGGAGGAAACCAAATCGCAGAGAAGTTAAATCGTTTTTCTTTTTTCAGAAGAACAAAGTTTAATGTTCACATCCATATCTTTTCATATCTCTGTTACCTCTTCTACTGACTCCTTCAATACTTTTGTAACACTTACTATGTGTGGAACACTCTTTCTAGTGCTGGGGTTTCGGCAGCCAACAAGATAGACAAGTTCTGTGCCTACATTAGGAAGTTTATATTCAAATTTGAAAAGAAATTTAGTGAACAATACAATTTTAAATCATTTCTTCAAGGTAACCCAGAAAACCAGGGCTTAGACATGAACCCAGGAGGGCTCTCTCCAGAGACTGGAGTGTTAAAAACATCCAACCAAGTCACTCTGAAGATCTAATTGGCTTTACTAGGCGTTTCACTTATTAGGCAGTGTCCTGTCTGGCAGCTAGAAGGGCAGGTACTCCATGGGATTGTACAGAAACTGAAGGTTTTTATAAGAAGGGCGGGGCAGGGGAGCTATTAGCAAAAGAAAAGAAAGGATTCTTTTCGGTCCAGGACTTTCGTTTTGGGGAGAGGGAAAGCCAAGGGATTTTTTTTGATCGCACCCCAAGACTTCTTAGTTCCCGCACCAGGGATCAAACCTGTGTCCCCTGCAGCGGAAGCCTGGAGTCTTAACCACTGGACCTCCAGGAAGTCCCAAAGCAAGGGTTTTATCATGCAGATCACTTCTTCTTCCTCTGGGGAAGAGAGAGGGCCCAAATGACTTGGTGTTGACCAGAAAATTCCAAACTGGTTGGTTAAGATCAAATTTCTGGGGAAGGTCAGAACTGCAATTAGGCCAGGTTTTAAATCTGGGTTTGGTATCATGGGCTTTCAGCACAAGTGACAGTGACACCATTTTGGTCCTGTGGTTTTCTTTTTAACAGGGGCTTAGCAACATGCCACACAGAACACAGGGCTCCCGCTGTCACCTGTTAGAACTGATCTCACTTGGCAGTCCGGGGGCCTGTCCACAGGAAGGATAAATTGTGTTAGGGAGGTGACTGGATGGTGGCAGTAAGACCCATCCTCAAAAGCGACCGTCCAGGCTCTGGGTCACGCCAAGTTCTGCTTCTACTCTGATAAGTTGAATTCAGACCCTCCTTGTCTCCTCTGGCCCTCTAGGTTTCTATGGTGTTGAGGGTGAAAACACTTGTTGATGTACACATATGCTAACGGAGCTAAGAGAGGAGAAAACAGAAACTATGAGGAGGAGAAAGCAGGACAACCCTTGGCATCTATGGCTCCTGGAAATGCAGTTTTGTTTTGTTTTTTTAATATTTACTTTTATTTATTTATTTGGTTGCACTGGGTCTTAGTCGTGGCAGCCTGGCACCTTAGTTGCAGCTTGCCGGCTCCTTGGTTGTGGCATGCATGTGGGATCGAGTTCCCTGACCAGGGATCGAACCCGTGTCCCCTGCATTGGGAGCACGGAGTCTTATCCACTGCGCCCTGAGGGAAGTCCCTGGAAAGGCAGTTTTTTTTCAAACCTTTGAAATCAAGACGAGTAAACTTGCTCATCTCACTGCCCATTCCCTCTGATGAAGAGCAGGAAGCATCCATGAGATTGGGTGTAGCCTTTTAAACTAAGGGTTTGCAACCTTCTGAGTGGTCCCCGCTGGTCAGTTCACGTAGGTGTGTCAGGCTCACGCCTAACACAGGCACCAGTCCACTACGTCCCAGCTCAGCAAAAGACTGGGCACATGATCAGGGAGAGGATCTCCCTAAGGACTGGTGCGGCCTGCCCATAGGGGCACATGAAGATGGGGCTCTGTCCTGCAGGACATGACCCTGAGATTATCATACAATTCCATGATATGCGCTGATTCTACCTGAAAGCTGATGTTTCCATTGGCGTGGATGCAGCCTGGAGGAATACGCTCATCCCTGCCCCAGTCCTTTCTGATGTCCTTAAAACAGGAGGGAAGGGGGCAGGGCACAACTTTTAAAAGAATGACATGACCGTCGGATATGACATAAACTGGTTAGAACCAATTAGGCCGAAGATGGCGGAAGATTCGACTTCAGTGGACCTTGGTCCTCATTATATGCTCATTGTAATAATACATTAGCATGTGCTAAAAAGTGGGTGGTGGCCCAGTTCCTGGAAATCCCCGCTCCTTCTCCAAAATAGTTGGCATAATCCTCCCACTCATTAGCCTATGAAATTACCCAGCCCATAATAGCCAACCACCCCCTATTTCAGGGCCCCTCGCCTTCTGAGATGGTCCTCACTCTGTGGAGTGTGTTTCTCCCTTGGCCACTCTCACTTTCTGTGACAACCCCATGCCCTGGGGCCACTCTCGCCTTCTGAGACGGATTGCATTCTGTCTATGGAATGTGTATCTCTCTAAATAAATCCACTACTTTTTTTTCTTGGCCACTCCGCTTGCAGGATCTCAGTTCTCCAACCAGGGATTGAACCCAGGCCCCCTGCAGTGAAAGCGCAGAGTCCTAACCAGTGGACCACCAGGGAATTCCCACCCCCTCTTTTTTTTTCACTTCTTACCTATCACTTTGTCTCTCACTGAATTCTTTCTGCAAGGAGACATAAAGAACCTGAGCTTCATTAAGTCCTGAGACCAGGTGTGTGATCTCAATTAAAAGACAGTGGGGGGACTTCCCTGGTGGTCCAGTGGTTGAGATGCCATGCTTCCACTGCAGGGGGTATGGGTTAGATCCCTGGTTGGGGAACTAAGATCTCGTGTGCTGTGTGATGTGGTCAAATAAATAAATAAATAAAATAAAACAAAAGACAGTGGGTTCAAGTCCCAGTCTGGGTTCTGGCCAGGCTCAAGTCCCAACCTGAGGGGCACAGTTTCATCCCCACTGCCAGTTCTGGCCCTGCCCCAGCCCTGGACTTCAGCCCTGGTCTCATGAACTGACTAACTTGGCACCTCTGCTTTACTCTTTCCCTCTTTCCCGTGGACACTATTATACTTTGTGATATTGTGATCAAATATGTATCTGGTCTCTGCCCGTTTTCTGGCACAGAGCTCCTAAAACCCCTGGAAGTTCCTTAGTGATAAGAGTGAAGAAGTGTCTTAATATTCATAACAAACCCCTTTCAACCACACCTGAGTTTATGTTAATGAAGTGAGTTTTGGAAAGCACCGTAGGATGAGGGCTCGTTGCCAGGGCAACAAATCATGTGGCTGGTGACAGGGTTAGTCTCCTGGGGGAGGGGAGAGAGCCTGGAGGTTGCACCAATCTCCAGTGGCCAGTGATTTACTCAAGCATGATTTAAATATAATGAAGTCTCTGGGGCTTCCCTGGTGGCGCAGTGGTTAAGAATCTGCTTGCCAACGAAAGGGACACGGGTTCGAGCCCTGTTTGGGGAAGATCCCACATGCCGCGGAACAACAAAGCCCGCAAGCCACAACTACTGAAGCCTGCGCGCCTAGAGCCCGTGCTCTGCAACAAGAGAAGCCAGGACAATGAGAAGCCCGCGCACCACAACGAAGAGTAGCCCCCACTCACCACAACTAGAGAAAGCCCGCATGCAGCAACGAAGACCCAACGCAGCCAAAAATAATATAAATAAATAAATTTATATAAAAAAAATATAACGAAGTCTCCATAAAAACCCAAGAGGGCGGGGTTCAGAGAGCTTCTAGGCTGGTGAACACGTAGGGATTGGGGACAGAACCTCTGGGCCCTTGCCCCAGACCTTGCCCTAGGCATCTCTTCCATCTGGCTGTTCCTGAGTTATATTCTTTTGTAATAAATCGGTGATCTAGGAAGAAAATTCTTCTCTGAGTTCTGTGAGCTGCTTTAACAAATTAATAGAATCCACGGAGGAGGGTGTTGGAACCTCTGATATGTGGCTGGTCCGTCGGAAGCACAAGTGACAGCCTAGGCTTGGGACTGGCTGCTGAAGTTGGGTTGGGGGCATGGGACAGCCTTGCAGGACTGAGCCCTTAACTTGTGGGACCTGACGCTGTCTCCAGGTAGATGGTATCAGAATTGAGTTGGATTGTAGGACATCTAGCTGGTGTCTGAGAATCGCTTGGTGGCGTGGGGAAAACCCACACACAGAGGAACTGTAACTAGAATCATGTGATACCTTCACCCCTGGGCTGAGTCTCCCGCTGACCTGACCTGCCTTTAGCCACCAGGATTCCACTGAAACCAGCTACATGCCGGCTGGACCTGGGCTGGCTCTCCAGGATGGGGACTTCACACGCGATGCCTGAGAGCCTCCAGAGTTCACCTGAGCCCACGGTGATGGCCACTTTTTGTCCCATCTGCATGGGATGGTGGGCATGGCCCTATGCTGTGCAACTAGCACCCCATAAAAGGGGGTTTTTCTGGGCTGAATTGTACCCCCTCCATATTCATATGTTGAAGTTGTAACTTCCAGTACCTCAGAACATAACCGTAATTGGTGATAGGATTTTCAAAGAAGTAATTAAGGCCAAATGAGGTCATATGGGTGGGCCTTTATCTGATATGACTGATGTCCTTATAAGAAGCGATTAGGGGCTTCCCTGGTGGCGCAGTGGTTGAGAGTCTGCCTGCCGATGCAGGGGACATGGGTTCGTGCCCCGGTCTGGGAAGATCCCACATGCCGCGGAGCGGCTGAGCCTGCGCGTCCGGAGCCTGTGCTCCGCAACAGTGAGAGGCCCGCGTACCGCAAAAAAAAAAAAAAAGAAGCGATTAGTACATGTATGGCTGATTCACTTTATTGTAAAGCAGAAACTAACACACCATTGTAAAGCAATTATACTCCAATAAAGATGTAAAAAGAAGAGATTAGAACACAGACCCACACAGAGGGAAGACCATGTGAGGACACAGGGAGAAAATGGCCAGACATCTACAAGCCAAGGAAAGAGGCCCTCAGAAGAAACCAGTCCTGCTGATATCTTGATCTTGAAACTGTGGCCTCCAGAACCGGAGGAAATAAATTCCTGTTGTTGAAGTCATTTAGTCTGCGTTGCTTTGTTACGGCAGACCTAGCAAAGAAATACAGAGCTTTTGCATCTCTCCTTGTCCCAGTCTCCTCTGCGGCCATTTGTCCTGAACCATCGTGCCTCTCGCCTACGTTCCTGATAAATGACTTTGCTCATTTCCTGCCCGTGGCCTTATTTCACCCTTGCTTCTAGGTCAAGTGCCTGGTACATAACTGACACTCAATAAATGACTTTTATTTATTCATTTTTAAAATTTTTATTGGAGTATAGTTGATTTAAAATGTTATGTTAGTTTCTGCTGTACAGCAAGGTGAATCAGTTATACATATACATATTTCCACTCTTAAAAATTCTATATAGGTCATTACACAGTATTGAGAAGAGTTCCCTGTGCTATACAGTAGGTCCTTATTAACGAATTTGTTTTATACATAGTAGTGTGTATATGTCAATCCCAATCTCCCAATTTATCCTTCACTCCCCTCTCCTCCCTGGTAACCATAAGTTTGTTTTCTACATCTGTGACTTTATTTCTATTTTGTAAATAAGATCATTAGTACCATTTTTTTAGATTCCACATATAAGCGATATCATATGGTATTTGTTTTTCTCTGTTTGACATACTTCACTCAGTATGAGAATCTCTAGGTCCATCCAATAAATGCTTTTATTTTTTGGTTTTTTAAAATAAATTTATTTATTTTATTTATTTATTTTTGGCTGTGTCTGGTCTTCGTTGCTGCGCACGGGCTTTCTCTAGCTGTGGCGAGCAGGGGCTACTCTTTGTTGCGGTGCACGGGCTTCTCATTGTGGTGGCTTCTCTTGTTGTGGAGCATGGGCTCTAGGTGCGCGGGCTTCAGTAGTTGTGGCACGCAGGCTCAGTAGTTGTGGCTCACGGACTCTAGAGCACAGGCCCAGTAGTTGTGCCACATGGGCTTAGCTGCTCCACCACATGTGGGATCTTCCCGGACCAGGGCTCAGACCCGTGTCCCCTGTACTGGCAGGCGGATTCGTAACCAGCGCGCCACCAGGGAAGTCCCAATAAATGCTTTTTAAATGAACAAATAGTGTTAATTTTTAAAGCATTTATCTTCTCAACAGAGTGGAACTTTATTCTTTACTTTGTATTCCCAGAACCCAGAACAATCTGTGTATTGGGATGGATATAAATTTGACTGAGCTTGAGAGACTCCAAATATTAGTTACTTACACAAGATAGGAGTTTATTTTGCATATAACAGTGTGGAGGGAGATGGTCTGGAGCTGGTAGGCAGACCAGCTCAACGAGCTGGTGCAGGGTTCAGGCTCTGTCTGAATTGTTACTCCACCTTCCCCAGATGTTGCCAACATCTTCATGATCTCAGGCGGCTCCTCACTATGCCTGAGTTTCAAGTAGCAGGATGGAGAGAGGGAGGGGAAAGGCACTCATCCTACCTTTTAGGATAAGACCCAAATGTTGCACACATTGCTTCTGCTCACATCCTATTGTGAATTTGGTCACGTGGTCACACTTAACTGTAAGGGTGGCTGGGATGTACAGTCGTTACTCCAGACGACCATGCATCCCGCTAAAATTCTGCTATTATGGATGAAGAAGAGAATGGATGCTAAGAGACAACTAGAGATCTTTGCCATACCATGTCTCATAACAGATGCTCAATAAATATTTGCTGAATTAATGAAATTATTCTCAATAAAGAATGTATGAATAGAATAATAATCCAAGGGGCAATGAGGTGTATTGAAAATACACCTGAGGGGGGACTTCCCTGGTGGCTCAGTGGATAAGACTCCATGCTCCCAATGCAGGGGACCCGGGTTCGATCCCTGGTCAGGGAACTAGATCCCACATGCATGCTATGCTGCAACTAAGGAGCCCACGTGCTGCAACTAAGGAGCCAGGGGAGCCGCAACCAAGGAGCCCGCCTGCTGAAACTAAGACCTGGCACAACCAAATAAAATAAATAAATATTAAAAAAATATACCTGAGGAATTCCCTGGCAGTCCAATGATTTGGACTCCATGCTTCCAGTGCAGGGGCACGGGTTCGGTCCCTGGTTGGGGAACTAAGATCCCATCTGCCTTGTGGTGCAGTCTAAAAAAATAAAACAAAACAAAAAAACCCATCTGAACATGTACGTTTTTATTAATGTAAGTTGGAATATTTACTATACATAGAGCCAAAGATTTTCACAGAACACAACAGAAAATATTGTTAGATTTTATACCTTGAGGAAACATCTCAAAAAAGGTAAACCTAAACATATGGACATAGAGAAAAAAACCGCAAACCAGCTGGCATATACTTTAGGAGGCTGAAATATATGTCAAAAACAATTAGAGTAAGTATATTCTTATGGCAAAAATAACTCCTGTGCAGGTGTGATCCCTGGTCCAGGAACTAAGATCCCACATGCCACGTGGTGCAGCCATGAAAAAAAAAACTTCTGCGACTATGACCCATTTATTTCTAGCAGTACTTGGTATGTGACAAGATCAGCTGGAATTTTTCACTTTAGATCTTTCTTGAAAACCTCTATCTCCAGTCCCATTGCCACTCGTGGTCCCAGCCCTCATCATTCTGTACCTGGAGGTGCCACCCCTTCCCCATGTGGGCCTCTCCTCCCTCTGATGGTTTCTATACATTACCTTGAGAAGATTTTTCCTGATGTTATGTTCTGGTTCAGAACTTCTGATGATTCTCTGATCAATTCCTAACCTCTTAGCTGAGCGTTCTAGGATTTTGATAGTCGCTGGCTATTCAATACATCCAGTTTACTCCTCACTCTGGGAAACCTGTTGTCTGGATGTTCTCCTTATTTGTTTAAATTTTCATTTTATTAGTGGATTACATGTTCACATGGCTCAAAAATAACTCAGCATAAGAAGTGACAGAGTGAAAAGTCCCCTTCCTACCCTGGTTCCCATCTACTCCACCTCTGTCCCCACCCTGTTTGTTTTTTAATTTAATTTAATTAATTTATTTATTTGGTTGTGCTGGGTCGGTTGTGGCAGGTGGGCTCCTTAGTTGCGGCTCACCAGCTCCTTAGTTGTGGCATGCAAACTCTTACTTGTGTCATGCATGTGGGATCTAGTTGCCTGACCAGAGATTGAACCCAGGCCCTCTGCAATGGGAGTGTGGAGCCTTAACCACTGAGCAACCAGGGAAGTCCCTCTGTCCCCACTCTTTATAAAGCTCTGTTGCAGGCTTTGGGTTCTTTGTGCAAATACAGGCAAGTACAGTTATATTTTCTTATCAGATGCCTGCCTTTTACACAAAACGTAGATTACTATATTCCAGATGTTTCTATTTCTATATCAATGCACAGAGAGCTTCTTTATCCTTGCTTTTTTTTTTTTTTTTTTTTTAAGGGGATGTGCAGTGTTCCAGTGTGTGGAGTACCAACATTTATGTAACTGTCTCTACCCTGACAATTAGGTGGTTTCCAACCTTCTGCTATTACAAACAATAACCTTATACATACATACACCATTCGCCATTTTACACATATATGACTATATCTGCAGGGTAAACTCCTAGAAGAGGTGCCTGAGTTTTTCACCATTATGCTAGGTCCCCTTTCCTTTGGTACCACCTAGGCCTCTATGCCAGGGCTTGTCACACTCCCTTGGTTCCTTGGAGAGATTTACTCCACAGGACAGTTGGAATAACTGGCATATTGTATGCATGATTCATGAGACATTATGAACCTGACTTTCTCTTCTCCCATCTCTCTAAAATGCATCCTGTGAAAATTATATTCACCTGCTCCAGATGATAACCGAAAGTTCGGCCTCTCTGTACACCGGTAAATCCCGGAGACAGGGTTTTGGGTGAAGTAGAAAAGGAGAGCTTTATTCCTTTGCCAGGCAAAGGGGAACACACTGGCCTTCTGCCTTGAAAAACTATGTGTCCCAACCCCAGAGGATTGGATGAAGGGTTCTATGACAAGGGTTCAAAGGTGGGGCTGCTGACAAGATGAGGGTGTGAGCAGGGCCTCAGGTGGTCTCGTCTTGATGAGCTTCTCTGGTCCCTTTAATCTTGCCTAGGTGGCTGCTGCTCCTTGGCAGCCCCTCCTTTGATTAGCAACTGTTCGAATGCACCCTTTGGAACTCAGGGAAGGTCACGGAGGCTGGAGTCTTGCCTGTAAGAAATGGTGGACGAAAGGAGGCCTCCGTGCCCGGGTCCCACTGGGTTTCAGTGCCTAGTAGCCCCACAGGGCCGCACTCCGTTTCAGTTGGTGTATTAATATCCCAGAGCTTCTGTAACAAAGTACCACAAACTGGATTTTCCTATCTCACAATTCTGGAGGTTAGATGTCCAAAATCAAGGTATGGGCAGTGCCATGGTCCCTCTGAAACCTGTAGGGGAATCCTTCCTTGCCTCTTCCTAGCTTTGCTGGTTTGCTGCATCACTCCAACCTCTGTCTTCATCATCACATGGTGTTTCCCTGTGTGTCTCTGTCTTCACATGGCTTTTGTATAAAGATCGCAGTCATATTGGATTAGAGGCCCACCGTATTCCTGTATCCTTATCACATCTTAACTAATTACATCTGCAAAGACCCCAGTTCCAAATAAGGTCACATTCTAAGGTACCGGGGGTTAGGATTTCATAGCTTTCTTTGCAGGGGCGGGGGGAAGGGGACACACAATTCAACCCATAACATGGGCCCAAAACTTTTCTGTTTTTGGGTGACAATGTTAGGGTCACTTTAAGGCACAAGCTCACTCTCAATTCAGAAACTTGTATGTCCAGTTCTGGGTTCATAATCAGTCCTTCAAGCTCCACGCCAAGGCCAGCTACCCTCAGAGCTGGCAGCTGCCTGCCTGCAGGAAGGGGGTCTGCTCTCTGCTGCCCCCCTTGCCCATTCATCCCCATCCCCTGCCGTGGGCTCACTCTCCAGCCAGCCCGCGTGGGAACTGCAGGAGGATGGGAGAGGTCTGACGAGCTCTGTGCTCTCAGGGCCTGCTTTTGCTGTACTTTCCTACTCAAGGATATTTTTGGGGTTACTTTGGAGATTTCCATCTTGGAGACATCTTGGCTGCAAATCTCCTGATTCTGGCCAATGCAACTCGATTTGGGGAGTTTACTTGCCACTTCTTCAGCCCCAGAAATCCAGCATTCCTCCCTCTGTCCCAGGTAGCCGTTTTGGACAGGATCCTCAGTGATCCAAGGCCAGGTCCTCCTTCCCTCCCCCATTGCCCCCATCTGATTCAAAGTACCCTACAGGGAGGCAGCAACGAGCCCCCAGCTTTGCCACCAAAGCAGTCGGTCTCTTCTCTGGATTTCCCAGACGATGTTAGATGTCCATCCATTGGGTTCCCCAACTGAAGGGACACACATTAGCAAGCTTTCTGGGCTTCTCCTGGGGATGGAGATGAAACCTCACAGCAAGGCCAGGGTTCTCCGCACAGAAATCTCACCCCAATCCTTCTCTCCTCACTCTGACCCTCTTGTATTTGCTTGCTCTGGTTGAGGTGCTGGGGGACCAGGTCACATCACTTCCTTTGCAGCTGTGGCAGGTGGAGTTTTTTCTCACACTCCCTTTGTGTCTGATACATGTGTATCACTGTGGCACCTCAATATCACAGTCTTTCCTCAACTGTCAGCATACAGGTGACTATGTATCGATATGTAACAACAAAGTGGTCACTTAAAAGTTCTCTCTCTATGCCTTTTAAACAGGTAGGTCTTAAAAATTGAAGGGCCTTTTTTTCTTATTTTTATTTATATATTTATTTATTTAGGCCACACTGAGTGGCACACGGGTTCTTATTTCCCCGATCAGGGATCGAACCCGTACCCCTTGCATTGGAAGCATGGACTCTTAACCATTGGACAGCCAGGAAAGTCCCAAAGGGCCTTTTTCTCTAAAGTTTATTTTTGAAAATAAACTATATTTTTAGAATAGTTTTAGATTTACAGGAAATTTGCAAGATAGTGCAGAGTGTTCCTTTAACCAGTTTCCCATTATTATTTTCTATTGAGGTATAATTGATGGTTAATGTTGTATTAGTTTCAGGTGTATTACATAATGAGTCATTATTTGTATACACCAGTTTCTCATTACTAATATCTTACATAAGTATGGTATGTTTGTTGCAATTAATAAAACCATATTGATACATTTTTTAAAGCTATAGTCCATACTGTATTTAGATTTCCTGTTTTCTCTAATGTCCTTTCTCTATCCCAGGATTCCATCTAGGTACCACATTAAATTTAACCATTTCCGTCCTCTTGGCTATGAAGTTCTCAGATTCTGCTTCTAATGGATGACCCCGACAATTAGAATTTGGCTAACGTTTTCCTCATGATTAACAGGGGTTAAGGGTTTGCGGGAATGCAAACCAAAAATATATTTGGTCTTTGCCCCCAATTCCTGGTACTGATCTCCTAAAGTCCTGGGAATTCCCTGAGTGATAAGAGCGTCTTTGTGATTCATAATGAGCCCCTTTCAATGGAATCTGAGTTTATGCTAATGAGGTGATAATTGGTGAACCCCTAGCTGGCTTAGGTTGGGGGCTGGTAGCCAGAGGAGCCAAGCGTGTGAAGAGGTTTGGCCCTTTCCCCTGGCCCGCGTAAAGAAACCTCCCAAAAAACCTTGAAACAAAGGGGTTCAGAGGGCAGTGCTGTCAGGGTGGCCCCCGGGGGAGTGCGCGGAACCTCTGTGTCCCCCACCTCCTTCTGTGCATCGCAAACCGGAAACAGTAAGTACAGCGCTTTGCTGAGTTCTCTGTGTTCTGGGGAATTATCGAACCTGAAGGGTTCGGTGGTGGGAAACCTTGCGTTTGTAGTCGGCCGGGCTTTAGAAATGCGGGTAGCCTGGGTACCGTACCATTCGTGGCTGGCGTCTGAAGTGGAGGGAGAGTATTGGAGAACTGGCTGTTGGTGTTGGAAAGGACACCATGTATTTGGTGTGTGTACGGGGTGAGACTAGAGAAGGCAAGCGGAGGGCCTATATTTTTGCTGAGCATCTTGAGATAAGGATTTATAAAGCTGGAATAAGGGGGTGAGAGACTGGAGGGCTGCAGGAAGGAGGGTTAGAAAAATAAAAGGTCCACAAGGGGCACGTGGTGGGGAGAGAAAACTCATGGAAGAGAAGCCTCGGTGGGCCTTCTGTCTCCCCTGAGTGTGGTCCCAGCATCTAACGCTAGAGAAGGCTCCGGGCGCCGCCGAAATCCGGGTGTTTGCAAGCCTTCCCTGTGGCCCCAGCCCGCGCTGTGGTCGGGCGGCCACGAGGGGGCGCAGCGCGGGGAGGGGACACGAGGACGAACCCCGGGCGGAGGAGCCGGCCGGCCTTCGCTCAGAACTATTCGGGCCGCCGCGTGGGTCACGGCGGGGGTCGGGGTCGGATGGGACACGCTGAGCGCCGAACCGCGGATGGCCGTGTCGTTGGTCACGGCCGCGGCTTTGCAGCACAGAAGCCCGGCCGACCGGCTCCAGCCAGCGAGAGGGGGTGGGGCTTCCGGAAAGGCCGGGAAGGGATACTAAGAGGACCAACAGCGCCGACGCACTCACGCGCCTCCCCTCTGGACCCCGGCGGGTTCGGCCCTCCCTAGTCAGTGCGCATGCGCGGCCGAGGCTGCCTGCGTGCCTTCATTCCAGTCCCCGCCCCCGGCCCCGCCGGGCTCCTGGACCCGCCCCCGGCCCCGCCGGGCTCCGGGCCCCGCCCACGGCCCCGCCGGGCTCCTGGACCCGTCCCAGGCGCAGTATCCCAAATGCGAGTATTAGGACAGGCCAACTAGCTGTCAGAAAACGTGGGCGAATTCTTACGTAACCTGGGTGTGGGCAGTGGCTTTCTAATGACCCAGTATCCAGATGCAAGGAAGAAAAAAACCAGACATTGCTACGTTAGAGTACATTGAAGAACAAAACCGTGTAGCCAAGCTGAAACCGCACTCCTCAGACGGGCCTCTAACCCAGCCAAAACTCAGGTTGGGACTCCAACCCACAATCCCTGGCTTAGGAGGGACTAGAACCCACTGTCATTTAATGGAAACCACTCACCTAGTGTCAGGACTTACTGAAGCTCATGTTCTTTTGTCTCGTTGCAGAAAGAATTAAGCTTGAGGCAAAGCGATGGGCAAAGAGTGAGTTTATTAGCATAGGAGCTTGTGAGAGATACCAGCAGGCCGGCAATGGGTCACAGCCCTGAGAACAAAGAGGGCTACATTAAAAAAAAAAAATTATTTTATGTATTTGGCTTTGCCAGGTCTTAGTTGCATTATGCGAACTCTTAGCTGCGGCACGCATGTGGGATCTAGTTCCCCAACCAGGGCTCGAACCCGCGCCCCCTGCACTGGGAGTGGAGTCTTAGCCACTGGACCACCAGGGAAGTCCAGAGGGCTACATTTTTATAATCAACGAAAAAGTGGGGAGGAGACAAGACCATCTTTTTCCTCATTTTTGGGTCGATGTCAAGGCTTACATCATTAGTTCCTCCCTTGACCCCTATATGGTATAACTGGGACTCTCACGGCACTATTTAAATCATATGTATGTTAGCAAAAGGGTGGTGACAAATACTAAAATATGGTAATTCATCTCAGGTTTTGTATAATGTCCCCTTTCACCTAATTTCTTTGCCCTTTCACCGATATTCCTGTCTTGGCTACATGTATAAACGCTATTCTTCAAGGGCCGTAAACTCCCTGACTTCATGTAACAGGATTTGGACCCCATATCTATTGTCTTGTGTTTTAACTAGCACAAGACTTGTGGCTTGAGTGTGCCTGGCACTTGAATGTGCCTGGTCTTCCTTCAGGGTAGTCTAGATTGTTGCTAGGTTACTGGATTCTTTTCTTGTGGTCATTAGCTTACAGTAGTCTCCCAAACTGCCTTAAAATTCCCTTTTTGTCTGTAATCCCCTAGTGGGATTTCTAAACTATTTAATTATTCTACTCTATCCGTATCAAAACCAACCAACAGACTCATACCATATATAAAGTAAAAGCCTGGCAACATATGTCACAGGTAAAGGGTTAATATCCCAAATAGGTAAATAACTCAAAGATTGAGGGAACCAAAGACCAAAATCCAATTTTTAAAAAGGCAAGAGACAGGAATGGGCATTCTGCAAAAAAATATTTGTGAGGCCATAAAATAATATCCCTTAAACAAATGAAAAGATGTTTAATTCCTCTCCTAATGAGGGAAATGCTCATTACTCTGAGATATCACTTCTAACCTACCCAACTTGCAAACAGCCAAAGCAACAGGACAGACTGTGGGAAAACAGGCATTCTGCTATATTGCTGGTGAGAATGCAAGATGGTTCAACTCCGATAAAGGGGAATTTGTAAATACCTAACAAAACTTAGAGTGCATTTACCCTTGACCTGGCAATTTCACAGGTAGGAACTTAGCTGAAGAAACACCTACACCCACATAAAAGTATATATATGTACAAGGCTATGTATCACAGCACTGTGTGCAATGACAAAATTTTGGTAACAGCCTCAGTGACAATACATCAGCAATTGGTTAAATAAACCCTGGTACACTGACACAATGGAGTACTATGCAGTTGTAAAAAAGAGCAAGGAAGATCTTCTATGAACGGATATGGAGTGATTCTAGGATATACTGAAAAGTGAAAAAGGTAAATACAAGAGGATACAAATATTATGCCATTTTTTTGTGTAAAACAAGGGGAAATAGTAAAATACTGAAGTATTTTCCTATTTTTGCAAAGAAAAAAAAACCCAAACAAACCCATGGGGAAGAGTAAACTAGAAACTAATAAATTGTCTACTTACAGTGAATGGGTAGGAATGGGGTGAAAGGCTAGGAGAAATGACAATTATTCAAGCATACTTTTTTTTTTTCTTTTTTGGTAGTTTTGACTTTTAGAGACGTGAATGTTTTAATATTAAAAAAATAAAATTTAATTCAACAAAGATGGGGGAAAAGAAACCTAAAACTGAATATAAAAAGAAGTAAACAAATGAACTAAACTGCATAGTAAATTAACCACAGGGAAAAAAAGTAAACCCAAATTACTTTTAAACAGAGCTCTTTTTTTTTTTTTTTTTTTTTTTGCGGTACGCGGGCCTATCACTGTTGTGGCCTCTCCTGTTGCGGAGCACAGGCTGTGGACGCGAAGGCTCAGCGGCCATGGCTCACGGACCTAGCCGCTCCGCGGCATGTGGGATCTTCCTGGACCGGGGCACGAACCCGTGTCCCCTGCATCGGCAGGCGGACTCTCAACCACTGTGCCACCAGGGAAGCCCTCTTTTCTTTCTCTAATTGAAATATAGTTGATTTACAAAGTTGTGTTAGTTTCAGGTGTACAGAAAAAGTGATTCGGTTATACATATATATTTATATTCTTTTTCAGATTAAAAAAAAATTTATTGGAGTATAGTTGATTTACAATGTAGTGTTGTTTTATTTTATTTTATTTTATTTTTTGTGGTACGCGGGCCTCTCACTGTTGTGACCTCTCCCGTTGCGGAGCACAGGCTCCGGACGTGCAGGCTCAGCGGCCTTGGCTCACGGGCCCAGCCACTCCGCGGCATGTGGGATCTTCCCGGACCGGGGCACGAACCCGTGTCCCCTGCATTGGCAGGCGGACTCTCAACCACTGTGCCACCAGGGAAGCCCGTTGTTTTATTTTTTAAAAAATATTTATTTATTTATTTAGGCTGCGCTGGGTCTTAGTTGTGGCACCCAGGATCTTCGTTGCAGCATGTGGGATCTTTAGTTGCATAGTTGCAGCATGCGGGATCTTTAGTTGCAGCATGCATGTGGGATCTTGTTCCCTGACCAGGGCCCCCAGCATTGTAAGCGTGGAGTCTTACCCACTGGCCCACCAGGGAAGTCCCTTGTTTTTCAGATTCTTTCCATTAGAGGTTATTATAAGATAGTGAATATAGTTCCGTGTGCTATACAGTACTGTGCTATACAGTTTATCTGTTTTATATACAGTGTGTATATGTTAATCCTAAACTCCCAGTTTATCCCTCCCCCCACTTTCCCCTTTGGTAACCATAAGTTTGTTTTCTGTGTCTATGTTGAACAGAACTCTTGACTATATGCTTTCTGTGTGTAAGCTAGCAAATAAAACTACAAAGAAATTTCGAACTTCACTTAGTTGGTACTAGTCTGTCCTAGCAGTTCTGAAACTACTTTCTGTGTACTGTGGGATTAAGCAAGTTAGTAACTATCATGGTATTGTTGGGAGTGAAGATTCTCACTGTGGGTGAAGGGTGATACAAATCTGGAGGGAGGGAACGCAAGGAAGAGCTCTGTGGATTGGACTCTATTTCCTAGATCTGTCTGCTGAAAGAGCCTTGGGAGGGCCACCCCAGTAGCCCATTCCCAGTGTTCATATTTTGGTTTCTAAATCCCATTCTCCAGAGTTGCTTGGAGAAATAACTCACTCAGGAGGGGCAGGGCAAGTGAAAGATGAGCCAGGAATAGCTTGTGGTGCCAGCTGAAAGCAAGGAGGTGCTCAAAGAATGATGGGGACGTCAAACAATGATGAGGACCCAGGGGCCAGCTCGACAACGCTTCCAGTGGACAAATTTGTAACAATTTGAGCATCAAAATGAGTAATGACAATAATGAATTCTCACATTAAATAAAAAGAATCCATGTATATTAACACATATATGTGGAATCTAGAAAAATGGTATAGATGATCTTTTTTGCAAAGCAGATATAGAGACACAGACATAGAGAACAAATGTATGGATACCAAAGGGGAAGGGGGGGGATGAATTGGGAGATGGGATTGACATATATACACTACTATGTATAAAATAGAAAACTAATGAGAACCTACTGTATAGCACAGGGAACTCTACTCAATGTTCTGTGGTGACCTAAATGGGAAGGAAATCCAAAAAAGGGGATACATGTATATGTATAGCTGATTCACTTTGCTGTATAGCAGAAACTAACACAACATTGTAAAGCAACTATACTCCAATAAAAATTAATAAAAAATAAAATTAGAACAAAAAGAAACCATGAATCCAGAGGGATACTAAAAAGCAAATAAACTTATAAACAAATAGAGGTAAAAGAGACAGTTCTTTACCGTAATATGTCAACTAATAAATGCTGAAGAAACAAAGAGTTAGAAAAGTCACCTCATTGCAACTATTATAACAGTAGCTGATCCAGGCAGGATACTAAAACCACTGGTGGAAGCTTGTTGGGGAATAAGATATTACACAGTCTCAAAGGATCACTCCATAGATTATTTATTAATTATAAAGGTAAAAACGGAAGCTTTATAGTGGGAAAATCTGGTGGATACCACCTTAACCACATGACCAAAATCAGCATGATGCAGAATGACGTCATGTGCCAACAATGCATTACATCCAGCAAACTTAAATTGAGAGACAGGCTACAAAATAATGGTCCTGACTCTTAAAGAATGTCGAAGTCACGAAAGACAAAGACTAAGGGACTGTTCCAGATTAAAGATGAATAAAGAGACATGACAACTAAGTGAAAGGTGTGACTTTGAATTGGGAAAAATAATATTGCATAAAGGATGTTATTGGGACAATTGGCCAAATGTGAATATGGACTCAGTTGTACATATTAGCATTGGATCAATGTTAATTTTATGAATTCGATCACTGCAGTGTGGTTACCTAAGAGAGCCTTCCCGTTCTTGGGAAATAATCCCTGAAGTACTTAGGGGTGCAGAGTCATGATTTCTGCAACTTAATCTCAAATGGTTCAGGGATGAAAAAAGTCTCTGTTATGCTTTGTACCACTGAGTACATATTCCACAATTTGCACTATATGTTCCCTATTGTTGAACAGTTTTCCAATTTAAAAAATCACTCTTACAATGTTGCTATTAACATCTTTACAAATATAATTTCTTCTTTATTTTAAATTTTATTTTTATTTATTTATTTTTGGCTGCATTGGGTCTTTGTTGCTGCACGTGGGCTTTCTCTAGTTGCAGCGAGCGGGGGCTACTCTTTGTTGTGGTGCGCGGGCTTCTCATTGCGGTGGCTTCTCTTGTTGCGGAGCACAGGCTCTAGGCGCGCGGGCTTCAGTTGTTGTGTCACGTAGGCTCAGTAGTTGTGGCTCGCGGGCTCTAGAGCGCAGGCTCAGTAGTTGTGGTGCACGGGCTTAGTTGTTTGGCGGCATGTGGGATCTTCCTGGACCAGGGCTCTAACCCATGTCCCCTGTGTTGGCAGGCAGGCTCTTAACCACCGCACCACCAGGGAAGCCCTCTTTCTTCTTTTGTTACCATTTTTAGGATAAATGCTCAGAATTATGAATACCAAATCAAAGAGTGTAAATGTTTGGATGGCCTTTAAGTAGAGAGTAGTAGTTTAAGATTCCAAGAGTGGCTGATTTAAATAGAAGTTTGAATGTAAAATGGGAGGAGAGAACACAGAGCTACAAATAGCAGGACATTCTGAAAGCAGCTGCTCATGCAAAGGACTCTCTCCCATTGCTGGAAAACTCCCCACACCATGCTTACAAAAGACTTTTTAGTTAGTAACACCCCTGCCGTTGTCCTGGGATCCATGGGTCTAATCCAAGCCACCATGGCCTAAATTTAGACATTGGACAATAAGGGATTTGTGATTAGCTGACTCAATTGTTTCTGGAGGATTCTGCTGATCAAGAACCACAATGTGATGTTTTGTGTTCAAGAACCTCATGATTCTCCAAGACAGTTGTGAAAATCGGTATAAATCTAAAATAAAAAGAAAGAGCATTTGGCCTAAAAGATACTGAGTTGAAACAAAAACCACTGGTAACGGGAATGTAAATTGCTATAACTACTTTGGAAAACAGTTTAGTATTATCTTTTAACACTGAACATTAACTCGATCCAGTAATTCCTGTCCTAGGTCTGTTCCCAGAGAAACACTTGCCCATGGGCCCTGCAGACAAGGGGATGCTCGGAGCAGCATTGTTTGTCAGAGTGAACAAGCTGGAAATAACCCAGTGTCCATCAATAGGACAATGGCTAACCAAATTATGGTACAGTCATATAGCACGATATTATATCGAAGTGAAAATGAATACACACAGTTATATGTGTGAATCTTAGAAACAATGATCGGAAAAAATGCAAGGCTCAGAAGTTTACTTTTTGAATAATATTATTTTTATAAAGCTAAAAAACCCACAATGTACGTGTAGGGATGTATTCATTTGTATTAAGACATTTTTATTTTTTGGCTGCTCCAAGTGGCATTTAGGAACTTAGTTCCCCGACCAGGGATTGAACGCACACCCCCTGCAGTGGAAGCATGGAGTCTTAACCACTGGACCCCCAGGGAAGTCCCTGTATTAAGATTTATTTTTTAAAGCATGGGAATTAAAAATGTAAAATTGAGGAAAGGGAGGCAGAGGGATGGGGTAGACAAGAAGTACAGAGTTATTGGCATTATTCTAGTTTTTTCCTTTCTCCCTTTCTCCCTTCCTTTCTTTTCTTTTTTAAATGTGCACTGTAAAGTGTTCAAGAGGGATATCCAGGATGGAGTATTCATCAAAGAGTTTATCACTTGATTTGATTTGATTTCCAAGCTTCTCCAGGGGAGATGCTGCCTTTCATGGGTGATGTAAATCTAGGAGGGTAGCTTAATAGTTAGGATGGCAGATCCCAGCTGGCTGGATCCAAGGGGTGCAGTTAACAGGATACACTTTAACAGGAATCAACATGTTGACATTGGTTTTAAATATCAGCAGCAGAAGTATAGATAGAATTAGGATTCGTGAGTTTTAGAAAAAAGAAAGTTTTTAGGATTTTATATGAATGCAAGTTCATAAGCTATCAAGCACATTTGGCAATATTCTAGTTCTTACGTTGAGGGGTAGGTACACAATGTTCATCTTATTACTAGACTTTGTACCTTACATATGTTACAGAAATTCTATTGAATGTGTTGAATAACAGGTTAAAATTTAAAACATCACTGGTATCTACTGTTTTTGTATGTCGAATTTGAAAATAGCAATGTAGATAAAATCAGGAAACTTATAATTTTATAATTGGAAGAGGCCTTCAAGATGATGGTCTAATCCGAAATGTAACCATTTAAAAATTATAAGTACTAGGGAATATTTATAGGTTGGGAAATTGGGGAGGACTCTCTAAACATCAAAACAGTGGAAAAAGTCATGAAAAAATTGAGGTTTTATTTAATTAAAATGTAAAAATGGTACATTAAAAATCATCTTAAATAAAATTAAAAGGCAAATGACAAACTGGGTTAAATATATGCCACAAGTGGGACCTCCCTGGTGGTGCAGTGGTTAAGAATCTGCCTGCTAATGCAGAGGACACAGGTTCAAGCCCTGGTCCGGGAAGATCCCACATGCCATGGAGCAACTAAGCCTGTGTGCCATAACTACTGAGCCTGCGCTCTAGAGCCCATGAGCCACAACTACTGAGCCCATGTGCCACAACTACTGAGCCCATGTGCCACAACTACTGAAGCCCACATGCCTAGAGCCTGTGCTCCACAACAAGAGAAGCCACCACAATGAGAAGTCTGCGCACCACAACGAATAGTAGCCCCCGTTCGCTGCAACTAGAGAAAACCCATGCACAGCCAAGAAAAAGAGACCCAACACAGCCAAAAAAAAAGACCCAACACAGCTAAAAAAGAAAAAAAAATGCCACAAGTATTTGCCAGCCTAGAGTTAATGTCCTTAATATATAAAGAACCCATAAAGTCAACAAGAAACACACCAAAATTGAAAAATGGCAATGGACTTTAGCACAATGAAGGAAACTTATCAGCAAAACAAGAAAGTAGCCTACAGAATGGGGGAAGATATTTGCAAGCAATATGTCTGATTAGGAGTTAATATCCAACAGAGGTAAACAGCTCATAGAACTCAACATCAAAAAAACGAACAACCAAGGACTTCCCTGGCGGTCCAGTGGTTAAGACTCTGTGCTCCCAATGCAGGGGGCACAGTCAGGGAACTAAGTTCCCACATGCCGCTCAGCCAAAAGAAAAACAAACAACCTGATTCAAAAATGGGCAGAGGACTTGAATAGACTTTTTTCCAAAGAAGACATACAGATGGCCAACAGACATATGAAAAGATGTTCTACATCACTAATCATCAGGGAATTATAAATTAAAACCACAGTGAGATATCACCTCATACCTGTC
This sequence comes from Monodon monoceros, assembly GCF_005190385.1. Taxonomy (NCBI): domain Eukaryota; kingdom Metazoa; phylum Chordata; class Mammalia; order Artiodactyla; family Monodontidae; genus Monodon; species Monodon monoceros. Next base: position 8,373,624 of record NW_021703767.1, read on the forward strand.
AGAAAGACTATCATAAAAAAGACAATAAGTAAGCATTAGTGGAGATGTGGAGAAAAGGGAACTCGTACTCTACACTGTTGGTGGGGATGAAAATTGGTGCAGCTACTATGGAAAACAGCATGGAGGTGTCTCAAAAAACTAAAAATAGAACTACTGTATGATCCAGCGATTCCACTGGAGTATTTACCTGAGGGAAACAAATACACTAATTTGAAAAGATATATGCATGCCAATGTTCATTCCAGTACTATTTACAACAGCCAATATATGGAAGCAACCTAAGTGTCCATCATTAGATGAATGGATAAAGAAGATATGGTATATATATATATATATATATATACACACACATACACACAATGGAATGTTACAGGCATTAAAAAGAGAAATCTTGCCATTTGGGACAACATGGATGGAGCTAGAGGGTATTACACTAAGTGAAGTAAGTCAGACAAAGAAAGACAAATACCAAATGATCTCATATATGTGGAATCTAAAAAACAAAACAAAATGAGAAAAGACTCATGGATACAGCGAACAAATGGGGGGGGTGGGGCAAAACAGGTCAAGGGGATTAAGAGGTACAAACCTCCGGTTATGAAATAAGTAAGCCAATGGGACGTAATATATAGCATAAGAAATATGGTCAGTAATTTTGCAATAACTTTCTATGAGGATAGATGGTTACTAGACTTATACTGGGATCATTTCATAATGTATGCAAATATCAAATCATATGTAGTACACCTGAGGCTAACATAATATTGTATGTCAACTATATTTCAATAACAAAAGAAAAAATGGCAATGGATATGAACAGATAATTCATAAAGAAATCCAATGACCAGAGAAAAACAAATACCGTATGCTAACACATATATATGGAATCTAAAAAACAATGGTTATGGGCTTCCCTGGTGGCACAGTGGTTGAGAGTCCGCCTGCCGATGCAGGGGACACGGGTTCGTGCCCCCGTCCGGGAAGATCCCACATGCCGCGGAGAGGCTGGGCCCGTGAGCCAATAGCCGCTGAGCCTGCGTGTCCGGAGCCTGTGCTCCGCAACGGGAGAGGCCACAACAGTGAGAGGCCCATGTACCGCAAAAAACAAACAAAGAAACAAAAAACAATGGTTATGAAGAACCTAGGGGCAGGACAGGAATACAGATGCAGATGTAGAGAATGGACTTGAGGACACCGGGAGGGGGAAGGGTAAGTTGGGATGAAGTGAGAGAGTGGTATGGACTTATATATACACTACCAAATGTAAAATAGATAGCTTGAAGCAGCTGCATAGCACAGGGAGATCAGCTCGGTGCTTTGTGATCACCTGGAGGGGTGGGATAGGGAGGGTGGGAGGGAGGGAGACCCAAGAGGGAAGAGATATGGGGATATACGTATATGTATAGCTGATTCACTTTGTTATAAAGCAGAAACTAACACACCACTGTAAAGCAACTATAATTACCCCAATAAAGATATTAAAAAAAAAAAAGAAATCCAATGACCAGTAAAACAATGGAAAAAACAAGTTTTTCTAATAAAACAAACAAGTGTATATAACAAAACATAAACAGACTCATTGAGAATAAACTAGTGGTTTACTAGTGGGGAGAGGAAACGGGGGGCAGGATAGGGGTAGGAGATACAAACTATAAAATAAATAAGCAAGAAGGATGTGTTGTACAGCACAGCGAAATATAGCCATCATTTTGTAATAACTTTAGGTGGAGTATAATCTATTAAAAATATTGAATTGCTATGTTGTACACCTGAAACAAATATATTATAAGTCAACTATACTTCAAACAAAACTAACATAAAAAGGTTTTTCGGGCTTCCCTGGTGGCGCAGCAGTTGAGAGTCCGCCTGCCGATGCAGGGGACACAGGTTCGTGTCCCGGTCCGGGAGGATCCCACATGCCGCGGAGCGGCTAGGCCCGTGAGCCATGGCCACTGAGCCTGCACGTCCCGAGCCTGTGCTCCGCAACGGGAGAGGCCACAGCAGTGAGAGCCTCGCGTACTGCAAAAAAAAAAAAAAAAAAAAAAAGGTTTTTCTAGTAATTCAAAAGGAAAGAAAAACTAATCTTTTAAAGAGATAGTTTTCATTAATCAAAATAGCAAAGATTTAAAAAAACTTGTATTAGAGCACTTGATATTGACAAAGGGTGTGCTAAAATAAGCCCTCAGTCTTTTATTAGAAGATAAAATTATACAGCATTTGAGGTAAGAAGTTTGGCTTTATATTTCAATAGTCTTAGAAAGGTTCATATCCTCTGACCCAATAAAGTTACTTATAGGATCACAGGAATATGTCCTAAACAATTACCAGAGAGGTGGCTTTAAAGTTTTGTACAGGACTGTTCTAAAACAGTCCCAACAACATAAGAATGGCTACACAAATCATGGACACCCAAACGTGGAATATTTCGTAGCTGTCAAAAATCATGTCATTTGGGGCTTCCCTGGTGGCGCAGTGGTTGAGAGTCTGCCTGCCGATGCAGGGGACACGGGTTCGTGCCCCGGTCCAGGAAGATCCCACGTGCCGCGGAGCGGCTGGGCCTGCGCGTCTGGAGCCTGTGCTCCGCAACGGGAGAGGCCACAGCAGTGAGAGGCCCGTGTACTGCAAAAAAAAAAAAAAAAAAAAAAAAAAAAAAAA